>NC_137864.1:52112727-52486941 GCF_963924005.1 Protomyctophum bolini
AAATGAAACAAGCCTAGGAATGTTTTCCTTTACTGCTGGACATGATCCAACACAACACAGTGGCCTGATATATTTGCTTGGTAAGAGACACTTTTCTATAGATATGATCATCAAAGTTCATTGACACACTTCAGCTCAGGTTGACCATAAACCATTTATTGCAAAGCTACTGCATGTTAGTATGGCGGTGTGGCTCTGCTCATGTGATATCGGATAATCTGCGTACCGAGACATTATCTGATTATCTGTGCACTGAGACACAGCTCTGATATCAATGACTCAATTTCAATTCAATTCAAAGGGCTTTATTGGCACGAGAAAACATACGTTTACATTGCCAAAGCAGAAAGAACAATACAACAATACAGCAATACAATCAAAACAAAAATTATGTACTTTGAAGGTCAGAATCTTCAATAGATCAACTTCTGTGTACCAAGATAACTCGATGCAGGTATAGTGCAGGAATATACACAATTATTAGTCTTTAGGGTGGTTGTGTTCCATTTGATATCCTTCTCCTATCACAGCAACTCACAAATCTTGCTGCTGTGTTTGCACATTGTTGTACTTCGCCCAGCAGATATGGGAGTTTTTTGTCATTGGTCATGTTTTCAAAATCTCCGTGACTCCCCAGAGCAGAGCCAAAGATACAATAATCCATGAACAAAAATACACAGTAATAACCCATCAACACATGATTCAACACAATTAACAATACAATAAATTAATATCCCATAACGCCTGGAATAAGAACTACAGGGAGGAGGCCGGGGAGGTGGGGGATATATATATATATATATATATATATATATATATATATATATATATATACACATATATACATACATACACACATATAATAACCTTCTGCCTTCCACGCCTCAATGAACTATCGATTACGCTTAAAAAGCCATTAATTAATAAACGATGTTCATAGAACACAAATTCCAAGTAGGCTACCAACACCATTCATTTGGAAGTGGGGTATTATTATGCAGTGTTTATACACACAACACAAACCATAGCTGTTTCAAACGTACAGGAAATACAGTTTAAAACATGGCAATGAATACAAGCTAAAGCAGTGTGTAAATCCTGCATATATATATATATTTTAATACTGTTTTTATTAGGCATTTTTTGTATGACATCAGAATATTATCGACAATGATAATGAGTTCAATTATAAAAATGAAAAAAATAACAGGCAATGTAAATGTTCCACATACAATACATAATAAAAAAGACATATAAATGTGAAAAAACAAAAAACAGTTAAACAATGACAAGTGTGAACAGACAAACAAAACAGACAACAGAACAGACACTCTTGCTCTCAAACTTTTCCAACATGTTGTTGTAAATTAAGTGAATTACAGACATTCTTTTTTAAATGAGAAAAAATAAAACAAAGAAAAAAACACGCAATTCCTTTTTTATTAAACAGTTTGACCCCGGGCCCCCTGACTCCCAGAACTGCTGTCAGTGGATCCGCGTCAAAAGGTCTTTCAACAATGTCTGACAGTGATTTAAATATACTTTGCCAATATGATGTGAGTTTAGTGCAATGCCAGAACATATGAGCTAGAGTGGATGTCGCAGGCTGGATTCACATTTGGATATATTCTGTTGATTTTTTCTTTGAACAAATGTAACCTGTGTAATATTTTAAACTGTATAAGACCGTGCCTGGCACATACTGAAGAAGAGTGCCAAAACTTTTGAGATGTAGACCATTGCTCGTCAGTGATAGATATTCCTAAATCGTTTTCCCAAGCAGTTTTTAAATACTCCAAGGAGGCATTATTATCTAAACATAAGAGAGAATTATAAATAATAGAAACACCTCCTTTGAGCAATGGGTCAGGTAGAAATATAGATTCCATTGATGAGTTGGGAGGTATGTTTGGAAATGAAGCAGTGTGTTGTGTTAAAAAATGTCGTATCTGTAGAAATCAATATAAAGATCTTTGAAGGAGTGAATACCATTTCTATGCCACACACTCTATGCGACCAGTGGTGCGCGCACAGAACCCGGGTGTAAATCCTGCATATTAAAATATCAAAACTCGACTATTGTAACTCCCTCCTTACTGGCCTACCAGCATGTGCACTTAAGCCTCTCCAGCTGATCCAAAATGCCGCAGCTCGCTTGGTCTTCAACCAGCCAAAATTCTCACATGTCTCCCCCCTGCTCCGCTCCCTCCACTGGCTCCCGGTCGCGGGAGGATTATCACAACAAAACAAAAAAAGAAGTGATATTTGAATTAAGTGAAATCACTGAATATACCTTTAAATAGTGAACAGCACTTTGCCAAACGATGAATCCCTGCCAAGTTACAATTACTTAGAATTAACTATGTTCTAAAAACATTATTGATGACTTAATGGCTGTTGTTGTTTTTTGATATTACGGTAAGTTTAATTGATCATATCTGTCTCTACCAGGCGATTAAACACTGCGCCGCGGTAACACGATGTTTTACACTTTCCCTTGAAATTCTAACTTTTCTGTGGAAGTTCTTGACATCCGACTACTCAGTAGTAAGTGACAACATCCATGTGTCAGACTGCATCATGCATGACCAGGTCATTTCAACATCCATGTGTCAGACTGCATCATGCATGACCAGGTCATTTCAACATCCATGTGTCAGACTGCATCATACATGACCAGGTCATTTCAACATCCATGTGTCAGACTGCATCATGCATGACCAGGTCATTTCAACATCCATGTGTCAGACTGCATCATACATGACCAGGTCATTTCAACATCCATGTGTCAGACTGCATCATACATGACCAGGTCATTTCAACATCCATGTGTCAGACTGCATCATGCATGACCAGGTCATTTCAACATCCATGTGTCAGACTGCATCATACATGACCAGGTCATTTCAACATCCATGTGTCAGACTGCATCATACATGACCAGGTCATTTCCCAAATAATGGTCGATAAAAACAACATTATTCCCACATTAGCCTACAAAATGCATGTTCATGTACCACACACACACACACACACACACACACACACACACACACACACACTTATCTCCCTGGCTCTCATGCTCTAGTTGTCTCCATTTGACCCAGGCCAGTGCGGCAGGCTCACGGACCCGACCGGCAATGAACTCAGGATCAGCGGAGGCACTCTGTCCCGTCCTGGAGACCATCCGTGGCAGGTGTCCCTGCAGCGCAGAGACAAAAACTCATCTGACAAGTTCAGACACGCCTGTGGAGGCGTCCTCATCGCGTCCTGTTGGGTCCTCACTGCTGCTCACTGCATGTAAGCTGCTCTAAATGCTAACATGTGGTAATGCTGCTCTAAATGCTAACATGTGGTAACATGAGCTGCTCTAAATGCTAACATGTGGTAACATGAGCTGCTCTAAATGCTAACATGTGGTAACATGAGCTGCTCTAAATGCTAACATGTGGTAACATGAGCTGCTCTAAATGCTAACATGTGGTAACATGAGCTGCTCTAAATGCTAACATGTGCTAACCTTAGAGTATATATGAATAGAGACGGATTCCTCCTCCCATCCACTTGCATTAAGTTGCTCAAAAGCACATGAGGCGATTTCACTCCTAGGAACAAGTGCATTCTGGGATGGATTGCCCCAATAACATGAACGCGCTGGTCGTTGACTATCATTGTGCCGTTTGTGCGTGTTCACGCATGAAACATTCGTTCACGTGTCATGGCCCCAATAACATGAACGTGCGCAATGATAGTCAACGGACCAGCGCTGGCTCGAGCT
Organism: Protomyctophum bolini; assembly: GCF_963924005.1. Classification (NCBI taxonomy): domain Eukaryota; kingdom Metazoa; phylum Chordata; class Actinopteri; order Myctophiformes; family Myctophidae; genus Protomyctophum; species Protomyctophum bolini. The sequence continues at coordinate 52,116,506 of NC_137864.1, forward strand.
GCAATACAAAATTCGGCCACTATGTCCATTTGGCCTCAGGGTTTCCTCCGGGTGCCGTCTCTATTCATATATACTCTAAGGTGCTAACATGCACAGGTGGTCTTAATTACTGACTTGCTTGTTTCTCCAGTAACAGCACCAAGGACATGCAGGTGGTCTTAATTACTGACTTGCTTGTTTCTCCAGTAACAGCACCAAGGACATGCAGGTGGTCGTGGGGGGAGTGGACATCGGGAGCATAGAAGAGTCAGACCAGGTCATCTCCGTGAAGAGAGACTTTGTTTTTCTGGGTTACAGGAAACTAGGCAACATTGGTGCTGCTACTAATGACATTGGTGAGGCCATTCATTTACTGTATGTCTTCTTTTACAGACGGGCTGATTTCTTACCTTAACCCATTCAGGCCTGAAGTCGAAATTAAAAAAAAAAAGTTTTCTAAATCATGACAATTTTCGGAAAGATTTGAGGCACATTTTAACGATTTTTCTTTTTTTTTTCAATAGCTAAATTATAACATATAATGTATATGTAATCACCAAAAGGGGTTCCCGCTCAAAATGGGTTAATCTGGTTTTATCTCTGTATGTCTGTCTGTCTGTACGTCTGTCTGTACGTCTGTCTGTCTGTACGTCTGTCTGTACGTCTGTCTGTCTGTACGTCTGTCTGTACGTCTGTCTGTCTGTACGTCTGTCTGTCTGTACGTCTGTCTGTACGTCTGTCTGTCTGTACGTCTGTCTGTCTGTACGTCTGTCTGTCTGTACGTCTGTCTGTCTGTACAGTACGTGTGTTGATTTCATCGACTTAAACTAAGACGAAAAATGTTCGTCGACTACATTTTTCCACTGACAAAAACTATTGGAAACTAAATTAAAACTAAGCTATGATGACTAAAACAGACTAAATATACTGACAATTTCGTCAACAAATAAAAACTAGACTAAAATGTTAGGAAGGGACTAGTGGACAAGAGATCCAGGGCTCTATTTTCGTCAGCACTAAAGCCCTTATTCCTAAACTTCGTTGCCTTTTTTAAACTATTTTGAAAAACATTTTTGAATAGTTAAAATGGCCAGTCTACAAGCTTGTCAATGTCAATGTAGATTGGCTAGTTGAACTATTCAAAAATGTTTTTCAAAATAGTAGAAAAAGGCAAAGAAGTTTAGGGATAAGGGGTTTAGCGGTGACGAAAATGGAGCCCCCAGTATAAGTCATTTTACATTTGGTTGCATGCTGAAAATAGCCGATCTACCAGCTCACAACGCGTCATGGCTTGTAGATCGGCTATTTTCAAGGCATCAAGGCCCGACAAAATACATTTTAGTCGACTAAATCGACCGTAGATTTAGTCGACTAAAATCTCATGACAATTAGTCGACTAAATCTAAACCAACACTAATTCACTAAGTGACAACAAATTTTCTGCCAAAAACCACACTGGTGTGTATACGGACGGCTGTAAGGCACGTAACTCCAGAACCGCTCCGCCCCACACGCGTTCCACACCCCCACAGGGGGGCAGTGTTCCACACCCCCACAGGGAGTGTTCCACACCCCCACAGGGGGGCAGTGTTCCACACCCCCACAGGGGGGCAGTGTTCCACACCCCCACAGGGGGGCAGTGTTCCACACCCCCACAGGGAGTGTTCCACACCCCCACAGGGAGGCAGTGTTCCACACCCCCACAGGGGGGCAGTGTTCCACACCCCCACAGGGGGGCAGTGTTCCACACCCCCACAGGGAGTGTTCCACACCCCCACAGGGAGGCAGTGTTCCACACCCCCACAGGGGGGCGGTGTTCCACACCCCCACAGGGGGGCAAAGCCCGGTGTCGTTCCACACCCCCACAGGGGGGCAGTGTTCCACACCCCCACAGGGGGGCAGTGTTCCACACCCCCACAGGGGGGCAGTGTTCCACAACCCCACAGGGAGTGCAGTGTTCCACACCCCCACAGGGGGGCAGTGTTCCACACCCCCACAGGGGGGCAGTGTTCCACACCCCCACAGGGGGGCAGTGTTCCACAACCCCACAGGGGGGCAGTGTTCCACACCCCCACAGGGAGTGCAGTGTTCCACACCCCCACAGGGGGGAAGTGTTCCACACCCCCACAGGGGGGAAGTGTTCCACACCCCCACAGGGGGGCAGTGTTCCACACCCCCACAGGGGGGCAGTGTTCCACACCCCCACAGGGGGGCAGTGTTCCACACCCCCACAGGGAGGCAGTGTTCCACACCCCCACAGGGAGGCAGTGTTCCACACCCCCACAGGGGGGCAGTGTTCCACACCCCTACAGGGAGTGTTCCACACCCCCACAGGGAGGCAGTGTTCCACACCCCCACAGGGAGGCAGTGTTCCACACCCCCACAGGGGGGCAGTGTTCCACACCCCCACAGGGGGGCAGTGTTCCACAACCCCACAGGGGGGCAGTGTTCCACAACCCCACAGGGGGGCAGTGTTCCACACCCCCACAGGGGGGCAGTGTTCCACACCCCCACAGGGGGGCAGTGTTCCACACCCCCACAGGGGGGCAGTGTTCCACACCCCCACAGGGAGGGCAGTGCCCGGTGTCGAGTCGGCTGGCCTGTTCTGACATCACAACAACACTCCATATTTGGGCAACCCTGACACAGAACTCTGACACGGGAATTTCCCCGGCCGGACGTAGCGCGTGGAAGGGACACGTTATTCCGACGTAGCGCGTGGAAGGGACACGTTATTCCGACCAGTTCCTTTCCCCTCCATCAGGCGCCCCGGCTAGCCAGGGGGAGGCAGTTTTAGAGAGATCAGGGGTTCTTACTGGTGTCTAGATAACAAGTGGTACAGGTGATGTTATCTAGAGATCACGGGTTCTCAACCTTTTGGGCTGAGGACCCCCGGAAATGCTTTAGCCATGTCTCACGACATTTAAAGTCAATTCCTTCTGTCTATCAGATTATACTAAGGTCCCCTGAACCCCGGGTTCCAACTGGAAACCTTGCGTTTACGATCCAGTCACTCTACCCCTGAGCCACCGCCGTGTTATTATTTACTGTTCTATTTTGTTTCCTGTGTCTCAGCATTACTCCAGCTGGAATTCACCGATGACCCGTTCTGTGCCAAGGAAACCAGCTATGTTAAATATGCCTGTCTGCCAAACCAGCTCTTCCCCGATGGATACCCGTGTGTGGTCGCTGGATGGGGCAAAACTAAAGATGGTACGTATCCAACCACTGACTACCACTAATCACACCTTAAACTATAGATGGTACGTATCCAACCACTGACTACCACTAATCACACCTTAAACTATAGATGGTACGTATCCAACCACTCACTACCACTAATCACACCTTAAACTATAGATGGTACGTATCCAACCACTAATCACACCTTAAACTATAGATGGTACGTATCCAACCACTAATCACACCTTAAACTATAGATGGTACGTATCCAACCACTAATCACACCTTAAACTATAGATGGTACGTATCCAACCACTAATCACACCTTAAACTATAGATGGTACGTATCCAACCACTAATCACACCTTAAACTATAGATGGTACGTATCCAACCACTGACTACCACTAATCACACCTTAAACTATAGATGGTACGTATCCAACCACTGACTACCACTAATCACACCTTAAACTATAGATGGTACGTATCCAACCACTGACTACCACTAATCACACCTTAAACTATAGATGGTACGTATCCAACCACTGACTACCACTAATCACACCTTAAACTATAGATGGTACGTATCCAACCACTGACTACCACTAATCACACCTTAAACTATAGATGGTACGTATCCAACCACTCGCTACCACTAATCACACCTTAAACTATAGATGGTACGTATCCAACCACTAATCACACCTTAAACTAAAGATGGTACGTATCCAACCACTAATCACACCTTAAACTATAGATGGTACGTATCCAACCACTAATCACACCTTAAACTATAGATGGTACGTATCCAACCACTGACTACCACTAATCACACCTTAAACTAAATATGGTACGTATCCAACCACTAATCACACCTTAAATAAAAGCTGCACTAGTCTATCTATATAAGGTATAATTTCCCATGTTACATGTATCGTATAATGTAGCAGTTACTGTATAATGATGCAGTTTGTCTCTTAATAGAGTTCTTTATTCTATTATTCCACTGTGTTCTTCAATGTTCAGCAGTGTTAAACATTATCCTTCAATGTTCAAATGGCTTCCAGCAGTGTTAAACATTACCAAGGAAAGGTCATGATGAAGTGTCCAGTATCATGCATTTTGAGTTACTTTTGTACAACTGGAGGGTTTGGCCTAATGGTGGCGCTAGAGAAAAGACTGTGGGTAACTATGTTCCTCAGTATGAACTAAAGGACATGTAGCATATAGACCGATTCAGAAACGGGTCCCCTGGTCACAGCGAACGTATTTCCTGTAGGCAGAGACGACATATCTGCGGTGTAAACTCAGAGGTTTCTACTACATTGAATGGTAGAGTGACTGATGTTAGTCTGCTCAAACGTTACTCTTTTACCTGCTTTTTACTAACACTAACTTTACAAAGATGCCCAGAACATTGGGATGAACCTGTGTAGTTTATAGCTGCTTGCCTGTGACGAAGCTCACAGCGAAACGCATCGTGCTAATAAATAAGTTGATGCAGTAAGTTGTCCGTCTCTGTTCCCTGGAGTGTGCAGTCCTTTTTTGATGTCTATGCCTGCTAACTAGAGTTGCACCTCCCACGGTTTTATATATATATATATATATATATATACACACCGCAGATATGTCGTCTCTGCCTACAGATATATATATATATATATACATTTATTTAATAAATGGCCTATTTGTGAGTGGCACCATAAAATTGCCGCCACTGCTATGCCCTGGCCCTATATGCTCCATATAACAATACATGGGAGGAAAAGCTGAAATGAGATGTCCTAGAGGACCTAGAAGGACTTTTAGCTGAGCTGTCTGTGTGTGTGTTCTTCTTCCTCAGCTGACAACCCACACAACATGTCACATGGCCAGCTTTCCATGATGTCTGACGAGCGTTGTCAGGACTTCCATACAAACCTGGACGGCACCATGATCTGTGCAGGAGACAAGTTGGGAAAAGTTGGCTCCTGTAGTGTAAGTGTGCGTGGGTGCGTGAGTGTATTAGGTCACCTTCACACCAGGATGTTATACTGCAACTTAAAATGAATCCTGTCGGCCATTTTTGGTTCTTTTTTAAAACCGTCTGGCACTGGCGCGCTAGCGGCCAACTATAGCACTGGCAATGATCCATTAAGGAAACAAAAAACACTGCAGTGTACAGAATGTTTGGTCTGTGTGGTCTGTGCGTATGGAGCGCTGTCACTGTGTGTGGGGATCCCAGTGGGGACCTTTTTCAAATAGCCTATAGGCCTACTTCAAACTTCAACACATAGCTCAGCAGTATCATTTTAACACCATATATTTCACTGTGTAGTTTATGAATTGAACACATTGATAAAGTGCCTTGCTGCGGCTCCTTGCTACAGCGCAGCGTGAACGCAAACGCAGCAAATTGTATATTATGCAAGAATGATTCAAACTCCACCCCCCAATCGCATCGAGTGTACCGAAGTAGAGGTGAAGTAGAGGTGTGAATGCGACCGAGTGCCGTAGTCGTGTCCACCTAAAGCGACGCACACACGCATACAGTATATATTATAGTTTACTGGTGTATAAATAGTAGTAGGAAACATTTTGTAAATCTTCTCAAGGAATGCCTTGAATTTAAAGGTGTAGTAGGCTATAATATAATGAAAGGATGCATTTAAAGGTGTAGTAGGCTATAATAGAATGAAAGGATGAATGTAAAGGTGTAGTAGGCTATAATAGAATGAAAGGATGAATTTAAAGGTGTAGTAGGCTATAATAGAATGAAAGGATGAATGTAAAGGTGTAGTAGGCTATAATAGAATGAAAGGATGGATTTAAAGGTGTAGTAGGCTATAATATAATGAAAGGATGAATTTAAAGGTGTAGTAGGCTATAATAGAATGAAAGGATGAATTTAAAGGTGTAGTAGGCTATAATATAATGAAAGGATGAATTTAAAGGTGTAGTAGGCTATAATATAATGAAAGGATGAATGTAAAGGTGTAGTAGGCTATAATATAATGAAAGGATGAATTTAAAGGTGTAGTAGGCTATAATAGAATGAGAGGATGCATTTAAAGGTGTAGTAGGCTATAATAGAATGCATCCTTACATCCCGTCTCTTAGGGGGATTCGGGCGGACCCCTGATGTGTAAGGACGATGGGGTTTACTACATGGCAGGCTTGGTGAGCTGGGGGAGCGCCACATGCGGTGCTGCCGTACCCGGCGTCTACGCCAACGTCCACCAATATGTTGCCTGGATTTCTGGTTGCGTCCATCACCGCGGGAAACCATGCAAGACACAGAGTGTCTATGTGGATGACTATGACTATGGTAATAATTCATGATTTGGCTGATATTTCGCTAATTTTCTCTAACTAGTTGCCAAGGTCTTTCCAGCCAGATATCTCATTTCCTCTCTCTCTATCCTGACCTGATTGGCTGAAAATGTGTCACTAATACCTGAAAATGTATTTTCTGTTTCTTAAAGAGCTGTAGAGCAATGGTTCTCAACCAGTGGTCTCAACCTTGAGGGGGTTCCAGGTGGTCCCCAGCTAAATGATAGAGAGTTGGTAACCAAATGGACCCTTAGGCTATAGATCTTTAACTCTTGAGAGTGTAAAATGAAAACACGTGGACCCGTTTGGGTTCATTTGGATACACGCTCAAGAGTTAAAATATTGTTAAACATCTGCATTACTTAATTTACAAGAGGTCTACACAATTAGAGAATGTAGACAGTAGAAGAAGTGTTATTTGCCTGTTATCTCCTATGGTACCACATCAACACAGCATGGAATGGTGGACAAAATCTTATGATAACACAATATTGAGGCTAAATCTCATAAAATGGTGGTTCCGTGGCTCAAATGCCAAATAAATAATGGACCTTGCTATGAAAAGGGTTGAAAACCACTGCCCTATAGCAATGATTAGTTACTGTCACAATATAATGCTTTAACCTTTTAACTTTTTTTTTGTTGTTTTAACCAAAGAATATCACACTACCCTTTAGGCCTATATACCTTGAAGTTGTCCCATAATGCATTGTGAAAAGGACAGTTTGTCCTTGGAACTGTTGGGTGAATGACGTAGGTATGGTCTTGAAGTGCCATGAGAAAACTGATTCAGCAATAATAAATAAATTGACTTGATTGACTGTTTGTTTTTTTCCTTCAGTAGCCTACTTCATGGAAGCACACGTCAACCTACTTGTTCCTCACCTGTCTAACTGATTTGATTGATTGATTATTTTTTCCCATATAGCAAATCTAGCTAAGAAAATCCATCTGAAAAGCCGCTTCCTCTACTGACATAGAGTATAGATCTATAGGTCATGGGTCCACGGTATGAGAACAGAAAGAGGGTCATTCAAGCTACACACATTTTGATCTTGGAGATATTTTGCATGCATGCCCCAGACAGCCCTTCTATCACAGTCCGTGTTGGAAAAGATACTCAAAAACGGTAACATAATGTGACCGTTTCTAAGGCTAAGTCATTGAATTAGCTTCAAATTGACATATTGGTTGTTCAGTTTGACCCGCCAGTTTTGGAGATATGGCTTATAGAGTCTTGCAGAAAAGAACGAGTTTAGAAAACAGGCTTGATGGTTCACTTCTGTGGACTCTAACATTACACCTAGCTATGTGTAAGCATTCATTTCATATTTACATGTCTTCTGTGGACTCTAACATTACACCTAGCTATGTGTAAGCATTCATTTCATATTTACATGTCTTCTGTGGACTCTAACATTACACCTAGCTATGTGTAAGCATTCATTTCATATTTACATGTCTTCTGTGGACTCTAACATTACACCTAGCTATGTGTAAGCATTCATTTCATATTTACATGTCGATTTCAGCTCTGACATTTATTTTGATTGATTGATTGAAATCTTTATTAACAGTTTGCAGAATTACAGTACATTTCAAGCACAAACTCAATACAAAGACTGTTAACTGTGAGTGGACGACCCAATTAAGCCTTACACTTGTTTACAACAGGGTCCACATTGTTCAATTCATCAAAACATTTAGAGACAAACAAATAGACACTTCTATGTAGTTAAAGAACAGAACAGGAATTCATCATATAGGAAGCGAAAAGGGAAAAATATATATATACAGTGAGGGGAACAGGGGGATAAAAGAAAAGAAAACGAAAGACAGAGTGTAGGGCGCCTGCACACAACACCATGCGTTGATGCCATGTGTGCATATGTGCAGGCACCCAACACCACGTCCATACAAAAACATAGTACAATCCATAGTACAAAGACAGAGTGTAGGGCGCCTGCACACAACACCATGCGTTTATGCCATGTGTGCATATGTGCAGTCACCCAACACCACGTCCATACAAAAACATAGTACAATCCAGATAAAAATTCAGCTTTTACAGAGGCCAGTTTCGAATTGCAGCCATCCGTAGGTGCCCTTTGAGAGCAGTTTTGAAGGAGCCAAGGGATTCACATGTCTTAATGACTGTTGGTAGGGCGTTCCACATTTTGGTCGCATAGGAGCGAAAATAATTTAGTCCCTTGTTTGTGCCGAATCTGGGTTGTACATGGTTTGTTGCACTCCCTCTGGTGTTGTGGGTGTGGACTTCGTTTACATTAAGGAAGTATTTAGACAGGTACATGGGTATCTTGGTGGTGTATCTAATCTTGTGGACCAGACCCATTGCAAGATGCTGTACTCTGTCGTCGACCCTAAGCCATCCCAGCCTGTCAAAGTGGGCAGGGGTGAGGTGGGTTCGGGGGGTGAGGCCAAGTAGGAGCCTGACCAGTTTGTTTTGGGAGGTCTGGAGCCTTGTTTTAAGGGCCTTTGAGGTGCTGTGGTACCAGGAGGTGGATGCATAGTCAAAGAAACCTTGTACAAGGGCTCCTGTTAAGGTCTTCAAGGTGTTTTTGTCGACCAGTGAGGAGATCCTGTAGAGGAATCTTGTTCTTTGATTGACTTTTTTGATTACGTTGGTGGCCATCTTATCACCGGATAATTTCAGTCATGCTCTAGCAGTGAAGGTTCTGCCTGTGCTATTATTATTATTATTATTATTTTGTTTTTCTCTACTGACCTGAACAGTTAGTATTGCCGCCATGACTGTCTCTGTATCAAACAGTCACATTACATAATTATTAGCTATTACTAGTTATACTTTAGAAATAAGTAATATTACTTCCGAATCAGAATCAGAAGCCTTTATTGCCATGGAATGTAAACAACTAGTAGCCTATGTAAAAAAACAATAAAACAAAGAATGTATAGGGAAGGAAACCTCTTCAAATCATTAGCTCTCTATATAATTTAGTGCATGGTTGGGGAGAGACGAGACGAAGTTTCAGACAAGGTAAAAAGAGAAGCGAATGAAAACACGTCCCTTTATTGCTGCAGGGTTTTAAACGCATGCTTTCTTTTCTATATTTGCGTGTCCCGATCTCTCTCTCTCTCTCTCTCTCTCTCTCTCGGCTAGGAAGCAATTAGGTTTCTGGTTATAACATTTGCCTTCATTTGCACATGCACAATCTGTCTGTGCGTTCTCCACCGGTAGGGGGCACACTATGACAGTGGTCGCTCTGCATGTGAACTTGATCGAGGCTATACTTTATCACTTCATGTATAATAAGGCTCGCCTTGACCGCCCCACACCGTCGTTCATTATCTAGGACGAATAAAGCTTAATACGTCTTATTATTATTATAGATTTTCCTTCGTTTGAGGCCTGTTATGTCAGATAAAATAGATATAAGGCTATATACTTCAGAGAATATATAAACTAAGGCAAATTTGGCAACGTTAAAAAAAGCATTCGTTTTTTTTTTTACCTCAGTACAGAACATTAAAAACATTTTATCACTAGTTGTAGGGTCATTATCTAAAATAAAAGTTTAATTACTATTTGTAAGGTCATTATCTAAAATAAAAGTGTGTAGGACTAAATTATAAGGGCTTTATAGAGACCTACTTATGATCTGTGTTCTATTTATTTTAATTATAGGCCACATAACGAGTTAAATTGTAGGCCTATACACATAGCATCCTTTGAATAAGCTCATAGGCTTATAGACTATTGCGCAAAATGTTTAACATGCATGTTTAGTATACCGTAATCAACATGCAGTGAGCATGTTACAAATAGCTATAATTAGTAGGCTACTCGACGTTACGCGATATCGGTGTAGGCCTATTGTCAAGATGTTATTCATTATATTTGAGAATCCAGGGTATTATACCGCAAATAGTTTTTTTCTAAAAGTCAAAGTTGGTTTTAACGAGATAATTCTGCTACTATAATACTGGGAGTGGTAATTGATTAATTAGCCGAACAAACATGCTGGTTAATTATTTCCCCCCAACTACACTGAAATAGATCTGGGCTTAATGTGGTTCCTACCGGTTGGCTACAGCTGTTTGGGATTCTGCTCTGTTGGTGAGAGAGAGAGAGAGAGACACACACACACACACACACACACACACACACACACACACACACAGTATATAGAAAATATAACGCATCAAAGTAAAACATGTAATCTAAAGAGACTGGAAATAAGATATTTCTTTAGATGTTTTTTGAATATTGGCCTAAGGATAATGGAGGGTTTAATTGAAGCATCTATAGGGAGTTCCATAGATGAGGGCCTCTACATTTGATGAAAGATTGATGTTTGGAAGTTTACCATTTCATACATGAATATCACCTTTGCAGACCTGTGCTTTTATCATAACAGTTACCATAACCTCCCACGGGGCAGCACACCTAAACCAATGACTAGTCTAAACTAAGTATGCACCCCAGGCACCTTAAACAGGAAATACGTTTGCTGCAACCATGAGACCCGTTTCTGAATTCGTCAGAAATAGCCCATAAGTCTTTGCGTTTGTGTGTGCATAAGTTCCTCTTTCTCTTGCTGTGTTGCCTGCAATTTTGCAAGAGAAACAAGTGGCCAGTTCTATGAGAACAAGCACAAATAAAAATAGCTGATCTACAAGCTCACTGCAGCGACACATGTTGAGGTTGTACATCTGCTATTTAAAAACACATTGAGAATGAATTGAAATATTTTGAATATTCTTTAAACATTTTAATGAAAAAGGCACAAGATCATTTCAGATGGATGTCTGTGGACAATTACATATTCATGTGATCAGATGGATGTCTGTGGACAATTACACATTAATCTGTCTGTGGACAATTACATATTAATCTGTCTGTGGACAATTACATATTCATGTGATCAGATGGATGTCTGTGGACAATTACACATTAATCTGTCTGTGGACAATTACATATTAATCTGTCTGTGGACAATTACATATTAATCTGATCAGATGGATGTCTGTGGACAATTACATATTAATCCTGGAAGAAATGTGGGAAAACAATGGTTTAAACAACTACCAAGGCAATAATGTATTTGCAAGTGACTTTACAGAAAAAAACAAGTCAAAGGTTGCTTATAATAAGCAGACATGGCAACACTGCCTGAAGGAAGCAAAGCACACACACAAGGAGTGATGTCACGTGATGTGACACACATCATGTGACTTCTTTCAGGAAGTGCACTGGTTTCCATTGCAAACAATTCATGCCATATAATTATGAGCACAGCGATTAAGGCTCCTGTTTCTGTAACATCTGCTCAAATGTTCTCCCAGTTGGTGTAGGATCCATTAGAAGAGAGGCATTATTTGTATTATTATTACCAGTATTTTCTTTGACCACCTGGTTGAGAAACACAGCTTCTAGAAGGTGACCACTTATAAGGTGACACAGGGGCACTGAGAAGGAACTAGACACAGGGAACCAGGGAGCAAACCCTTAATTCTTACCAGCAGCAGAAGAACAGAGACAAACTTGTAACATCTACTATAATAACATCACTGGTATGTTCATGATTTCAACTGCTCACTTTGACTTCTGATAAATAAATAACACTCAAACTGGATCAAAGACTGGACATCCATCTGTTGCAATGTTCTGTGTGTGTACTGCGTAGGATCACTCCCATACCTGCGAAGTAACTGCAAAGGAGACTGGAAACTGGAAAAAATGGCAGTTACAGACTACAGTTGGTATGTACTATAATCTTTTTCACCTGGGATATGATTGCAGTTCATTATTTCTTTGTATGGAAGAGTTTTGTGAAGTTTGATATAAGAGGCCTGTCTAATTCTATACAGACCTGTCTAAACGTACACCTGTCCATCTCTGGTTGAATGACCTGCTGTAAAGTCGTTTACCCTGAGCCCACCTTGGTTAATTTATACCTAGCCGCAATTTGCAACTCTAGATTTTTTTATAATGGGTTGAATCTAGAGTTGCAATACCCTCCATTGACTCCCCACTCATCTTTTTTGGTTTGCGATCTGCTTGTCTTAAACGACGTTAAACTCACCAACATTGCAGCTGTAGTCCAAGCTTGAATTATCCTCTTTCAATCTGCCGAGTTTGTTTTTCATAAAAATCCACCGTAGAGATGTTATGAGCTACTTTCTGTCAAGACATCCTCTGCAAGTGATTATTTTTCGAAGTGCTGGAGTTTGGAAGCACTCGTCGTACGTCACTGAACATCCCTGCGTTCCACCTGTTTCGAATTTGCACATAAATTACATAATGCAGGAGGCAGCAGCGCGACCCATTAACAAAAACGAGTGCTTCCAAACTGCAACACACTTGCAGAGGATGTCTTGACAGAAAGTAGCTCATAATATCTCTACGGTGGATTTTTATGAAAAACAAGCTCGGCAGATTGAAAGAGGATAATTCAAGTTTGTACTACAGCTGCAATGTTGGTGAGTTTAACGTCGTTTAAGACAAGCAGATCGCAAACCAAAAAAGATGAGTGGGGAGTCAATGGAGGGTATTGCAACTCTAGATTCATCCCATTATAAAAAAATCTAGAGTTGCAAATTGCGGCTAATTTATACCTGTCTATCTCTGGTTGAATGACCTGCTGTAAAGTTGTTCACCCTGAGCCTACCTTGGTTCATTTACCTGCTGTAAAGTCGTTCACCTAGCCCCTCTCGGAACCCTACATAAAGCTTTTATGAAATTTGATGGTCGCTTTATGTAGGGTCCCTGGTCATGCTAAGATTTTCCAATGCGATTGTTGGAACGCGGATATACACAAACTCATCGTTTAGTCGATCGGCGCGGTATTACCACGCTTTTTCTTGTGTTCGTTTACGAATGTGCGAACTATAAGTACCTTACATACCTCTGATAAAATCTCCTGTGTCGCGGAAGCCGTTAAGTATTTTTAATCCATGTTTGATTAAAAATGCGCTTTGATTTCTTCTTGTTTATTTACCGTTTATTGTACCGCCTCCCGATGTGCGGTTGGCTTTGCGGGCTACGTCCCTGCCTATGATCTGCTCCGTCATAGCTGTAGCACCACTAGCTAGCCAGATAGGCGGTACAATGAGGTGTCAATAAACAAGGTAGGACTAGGAAGAAGCGACATTTTTAATCAATCATGGATTAAAAATACTTAACGGCTTCCGCGACACAGGAGATGTGTCGGTATGGTATGTAAGGTACTTATAGTTCGCACATTCGTAAACCAACACAGGTAAAAATGGCGTAAAACCGCGCCGATCGACTTCTCCTTACGTGTTTACATTGTATTTGTGTGTGCGTAACTGGCGGCAGCCCAGCGTGAAACAGGACCCAATGTGTAAAGTAAACAAAGTGTCAGAAACTTTACTACATTCGGGTTCTGCTTGCGGGGCTATCGTTCACCCTGAGCCTACCTTGGTTCATTTACCTGCTGTAAAGTCGTTCACCCTGAGCCTAAACCTGGTTCATTTACCTGCTGTAAAGTCGTTCACCCTGAGCCGAAACCTGGTTCATTTCAAGTTGATTCACTTTATCTGAGTGTGTTGTACTCCTGCAGCAATGCCTGTGTTTATGACAATGGGACACTTGTGTTTTGAACTAATTCTGACATAAGAGTGCAGGTTTCAGTAGCATATAGATAGGCATACCATATTCTGAATTACCAAAAAGAGGACACATGCGCGCATGCATGTGCGTGTGCGCATGCATGTCGTGGATGAGCATGTGTCGTGCGCGTTTGAATTAAATTCATTTGTCAAAAAAGTTTGGCTCCTAAATTTGATCAACTATGCTCTATATTAGTTATGTATTTATTTAAAGCAGTGGCTCTCAAAGGTGTGATCCAGGGACCCTCATCGTTCCTTGAGGGGACTGATCTACATCCACACGTGAGCTTGTAAATCGGCTAGTTGAACTATTCAAAAATGTTTTTGTTTCAAAATAGGGCCTTAAATATCTTCAGATACCACACAACGACAACATTCATTACAAGACTAAGAACAGGTCACTAGAGACAGAGAATTCATGACATACAGTAATAGCAAAGTCAGCAAAAGTGCATTAGTGGGCAGTATGTGCGAAAAGGGCAAGAATAAAGTGCTATTTGCTGTTCAGTAGTTGAATAGCAGCTGGGACAAATGATAATTTGAACCGATTGGTCTTTGTGGCGTTGCACCTTCAGCCGACGACCTGAGGGCAACAGTTCAAACTCAGACCAAAGTGGGTGATCCGATACCTCCAGGAGGGAGGAGGTTCTCTTAAGCATCTGCCTCTTGTACAGATCTATGAGTTGGGCTTTGGGTTCTCCCAGAAATTTTACTGGCCACTTTGACGAGGCTGCTGAGCCTGTTCTTGTTTGCTAAGGTCGGGTTACCGTACCAGGCAACCATACAAAACATGAGAACAGATTCAATAAAACTTCTATAAAAAAGAGTCATCATAACAGATGAGACATTAAAGGAACGCATTTTCCTCAGAAAAAAAAGACGTACAGAAGCCAGACGACAGTAACACAACAAATAATAGAACGTAACATACCTGACAAAGAATAACAACAGACACGTCTCCACGTTAGTTTCGTAGTGCAACAACTCCTCTCTAAACAGGGTTAAACAAACACTGTATAAATCAATTTGCAAGTACAATGCTTATCATGTTATACGGAGAATTCAACAAAGACACCCACCTCATTCCAAGACGGAAGTACAGAAGGAAGAGGTGGGGGTGTCGCAGGACATTTATACAGGGGGCAAAAGGAGGAGATTTAAAGGAGCTGTGACCTTTAATGCACTATGTACAGTATTCCTATACACGTGAACTATGGAGAATTAAGTCAGGTAAAAGCACTTATTTGTGTCCTATTTTGTGTAATTATATAATACTGTTACATAAGACAGTAAACCCTACTGGAAATTGCATTGCAAAAAAAATTGACCATGCAATAACCGGTAATCGGATGTACCGGTAATTGTTTGCAAAGCTGACCCTTGGTGATTTACTCGTCTTGGATTCTGTGAAATTGTCATACTTTGCATAAGCCTGTGTTTGTTTTGTTCAGGTAGAAAGGAGGTGTACGGAGGTGTGGGGCTCAGAGGAGGCTCTAGAGGCTGCTAGGGAAACCAGGGAGGAGAACAGAGAAGTGACCAAACAACGACGCTTCAATAAGAAGGTCAAAGGTCTGTACACAAACACATCTCACACTCTTTCTCAACCTTTTCTTATGCTGGTCAAATACTTCACAGCTTTTAAAATGTTAGGTCTTTGTTTTTTTAAGATATTTTGGGGGCTTTTTCTGCCTTTATTGATAGGTTGAAAGTAGTCTGACAGGAAATGGGGGGGAAGACACACGGCAAAGGCCGTCGGGATCGGGAGTCGAACCCACGGCATGTCGTCAGGCTGGCTCAGCAGCCTAGGTGCCCAGACGGTTGAACTAACCGGCCGGGTGTTAAAATGTTAGGTCTTTACACACCGGGAGAGTTTTGAGTAAATAAAGATCTGCCGATGTTTCAGTAACACCCTACACAACACATTATTATTGTACCTATGAACAGACAACCTTTCTTGTTTTAAGCACTATGTAAGAACATAGTGGCTGTAGTTAATTACAAATAAATACATTGATTGACTTGTTGATTAATTCCTACAAATTCTTGACTTCAATGTGAGTTGGTCAATAGTCATATATCCCTGTTATTTATCAGCCCCAGGGTATGATATCAGTTATCATGTATATTATGTACATACTGTATTCTGGTCCACAAGATTAGATACACCACCAAGATACCCATGTACCTGTCTAAATACTTCCTTAATGTAAACGAAGTCCACACCCACAACACCAGAGGGAGTGCAACAAACCATGTACAACCCAGATTCGGCACAAACAAGGGACTAAATTATTTTCGCTCCTATGCGACCAAAATGTGGAACGCCCTACCAACAGTCATTAAGACATGTGAATCCCTTGGCTCCTTCAAAACTGCTCTCAAAGGGCACCTACGGATGGCTGCAATTCGAAACTGGCCTCTGTAAAAGCTGAATTTTTATCTGGATTGTACTATGTTTTTGTATGGACGTGGTGTTGGGTGCCTGCACATATGCACACATGGCATCAACGCATGGTGTTGTGTGCAGGCGCCCTACACTCTGTCTTTGTACTATGGATTGTACTATGTTTTTGTATGGACGTGGTGTTGGGTGCCTGCACATATGCACACATGGCATCAACGCATGGTGTTGTGTGCAGGCGCCCTACACTCTGTCTTTCGTTTTCTTTTCTTTTATCCCCCTGTTCCCCTCACTGTATATATATTTTTTTCCCTTTTCGCTTCATATATGATGAATTCCTGTTCTGTTCTTTAACTACATAGAAGTGTCTATTTGTTTGTCTCTAAATGTTTTGATGAATTGAACAATGTGGACCCTGTTGTAAACAAGTGTAAGGCTTAATTGGGTCGTCCACTCACAGTTAACAGTCTTTGTATTGAGTTTGTGCTTGAAATGTACTGTAATTCTGCAAACTGTTAATAAAGATTTCAATCAATCAATCAATCAAAAGACTGGAACATAAATATATACTGAGAGTACCTTTCTAGTTTGTGTACATTGTGGACTTATCGCAAGTGTGCACTTTCAGTTTAGTTTTCATGGTTGTATTGTGTGCGTGTGTGTGTGTGTGTGTGTGTGTGTGTGTGTGTGTGTGTGTGTTAGAGCTCCGCAGGGAAGTACGGAGTAGCATGTGGACCAAAGACACCAGCGTTCACAAACATGAATATGGACCTGAACAGCTGCTGGATGAAGAAGAAGACCTCTACAAGAAAACATGCACCACCTGTGGACATGAACTCACCTATGAGAAGATGTAGTGTCTCAAGGACCCCCAGTTTGGTATACATTTGGGCCACAGACACCCATAACTACAGACCCTTAAAAGTCATTGACCGCCATGGACATGTTCTGACATGGGTGGTGTGTTTTTAGTTTTTACGCTAGATGGCGCTCTTCGCTAACCTATGAGCCACCATTTGACTTTCTGTGAAACAGTCTAGCAGGAAATCACGTGATCGAAAAAACGAAGCAAAAGAAACAGCCACCGTCCACTTCCATGTTTTGGGATATCTGGTAATGCCTTTATCTCGGCTTTCGTGTGTCGTTCCTCTCCATTTTCCTCTGCCAGCATGCTATTTTCAATGGATGCTAACTAGAGAACCCTTATCCCTAAACTACTTTTGAAAAACATTTTTGAATAGTTAAAATAGCCAATCTACAAGCTCACAACGTGTCGACGTAGATTGGCTATTTTAACTACCGGTATTCAAAAATGTTTTTCAAAATAGTAAAAAAAAAAGGGGGGCAAAGTTAGGGATAAGGGATGGACGAAAATAGAGCCGTAATAAGTCAGTTTGGTCCCCAACTATCGATTATTT
Source organism: Protomyctophum bolini (assembly GCF_963924005.1). Classification (NCBI taxonomy): domain Eukaryota; kingdom Metazoa; phylum Chordata; class Actinopteri; order Myctophiformes; family Myctophidae; genus Protomyctophum; species Protomyctophum bolini. Next base: position 52,134,416 of record NC_137864.1, read on the forward strand.
AGCTGCGGATCCCGTGGAACCCCCTCAAGGACCCCTCGAGGACCACACACACACACACACACACACACACACACACACACACACACACACACACACACACACGCACACACGCACACACACTCTCACTCTCACACACACACACACACACACGTTGGAAATAATCGTGGCTCTGATTCCTCTACCTCAGCTGAAACAAGTTTTACAGGTTATTGTATGAACTCCTCATAGAGCCCGATCAATGTTTGTATCAGATGCCTTTCCTGATTTCGGAGAGTGCTAGACCACCTGATTAATTTTTGGCTGATATGTCGAAAATTGAAGTCATTTTGAAAACTTAAATTAGATTACATGTTCTATTTGAAAGGAAGAAAAGAAAAGAAAATACATGCACATGCACATGTATCCTCAGTGATGTATCCCAAGGTCATCGGGGTTTCGGGTCTCTCAAACATCATACCCCTCGCTCAGGCGACCCAGCCGGGGTGATCAAGTACTGACTTACGTCCCAGTAGCTACGCTTAATCAGTCCCACTAGGGAAAGACCAAGGCCACACAATCCGTTGGAACTACTCCAGAACTACTCTGCCAGGGCTGGGAGGTACGCTTCTGGCGCATGGAAGGACTAGGCTCTGTGGGTTGACTCCTGTCCGGTCCCCTCCTACGTCTCACTAGGTCCACTCCTGCTCTCACCAGGCCCAGGCCAGGACATGTGCGTTGCACCAGAGTCCCAGCACCAGACACTTCATTCAGGAGTCAAATCATGAAGACAACATTGAACTATAATTATACAATGAACAAGCAAACAAGTAAATGTAAAATACACATACCTTTCCTCAGTGTTACTCAAGTGTGTAATGCTGAGGAAGGCAGACGAGCTGAAATTCATGAACTTCTTCAAAGTGTGGATGTTTCTTCCTTATCGAAGTGGTTAAACACTCATTATTACCTTAAGTGTAATGTCTAACAGTCCAATATTAATTCATGTAACAGTTGAAATGCTTCGATGTTCATGTGATTTTTAGACACACATTTTCAAGTCTCATCAGACAGACGTGATGATGCATTATGATCTGGAATCATAGTGTGATCTGTACAGATAATGACCCCCATCGACCATGTGTGGAGTTAATGCAAAACCGCTCTCAAAGAGCTCATACGGACTGCTGCAATTTGATTACTGGCCCCCGTAAAAAATAAAATAGAAACAGTGACCCCCTTTTCCCATACTGTACGTAAGTGTATATCTGTCTCTAAATGTTCTGATGAATTGAAAATGGAGGACCTTGATGTAAACAAGTCTAGTGCTTTTTGGTTTTGTCCTCAAAGTAGCAGTTTTTGTATTGACTTGTGCTTTCGTTTGAAATGTACCCATTCTACATACTGTGAAATAAATATTTCAATCAATCAATTTCGTCAATTTGTGCAAAAGCAAGCTATATAATAATCTTTACTCAGTTCATCAGAAGTGATAAACAATATAGGCTAAATTGTATAATCTATAAATATAATAATAGTACCAACATTGTCATCGGATAGACCTACAGCTTGACTTATTGTTGATAGGCTACTGGTAATGCTGAGTAGTTTTTAATTTAAGAACAAATTGGTTTTACTGTATCTCTACCCCTGCCTCACTAACTGTATGTAACTATGGTCAACTCAACTGTCATATTGTTTAGGGGAAATAAAGGAAGCAATTTAGAAATTGAAATGTGACCACTAGATGGCAATGTCAGCCTTACATGCTCCAATGGTAGGCCCATAGACATTATATACGGTACTCGCTCAATGATAATCTACCGGTATTCTAACATTCCTGTGACGCATTCCCTTTCCCATACATTTTATCTAATCCATATTTTATATTGGCTGCTATTTAATATGTAATTATTTGCACAAGCGCGTAACTCCGTCAGTCATTTTTCCCTTTTCGCTTCCTATATGATGAATTCCTGTTCTGTTCTTTAACTACATAGAAGTGTCTATTTGTTTGTCTCTAAATGTTTTGATGAATTGAACAATGTGGACCCTGTTGTAAACAAGTGTAAGGCTTAATTGGGTCGTCCACTCACAGTTAACAGTCTTTGTATTGAGTTTGTGCTTGAAATGTACTGTAATTCTGCAAACTGTTAATAAAGATTTCAATCAATCAATCAATCACTGTCACGTGTCGTGTCTGTCACACACTTTTATGTATAGTGTATATTTAATAGTTATTTTGATATTTGATAGTTTTACCAAATTCAAAACTGTAATTTTTCTTTATTTAAAATCGAACTGCAAACCATGAGAAGCTTGCGCAAAAACAAATGAACTGAAGTTGAAGTCGATTTAAAACAAATCATGTTCGCGCAGCTTTTATTGTGAAAGGTAAAAAAGAAAATCAACCCGGAAATCCTGCAGATGGTGAACATTGAACAACCATAACATCCGTTGTGGACTTCCTCCATGTGGTTTGAACCGGCTGATGGAGTTTAACTGTCTGGTAAATGCATATTATTACACACTTTAAACAATATTCATGCAATTAAAATAGCCTCCGATAACTTTAATTGTTGTAGGCCTACTCTGAATACATAAAGCATACATTGTTTATTAGCACACACCTTTCTATAACGATATAGTGGAGACAGACAGAGCATCGTGCTGATCTGGGGTCCTCTTAGCCCCTCTCGGAACCCCCTGGGTCAGCCCAATCTATCGTACCCAATAGTACTGCCGGCAAAAATGTCAGAAACTTCAGTACCATTGGGTTCTGACTTGTGGGGCTAGGGTCCTCTGCAAGGTATGTGCACCTTTTATAGCACTACTAGCCTTAAAATGCATGGCTGTGATATTACATCGATTTAATTTATTCCTACATGAAATGTAGGCCTATGTAATATCACTCATGTTATGTGTTGCTGTGAGTCACAGCAACACATGACATGACACATATTTTTAGTATTAATAATAAAGCTGGCACATTGTACATCGTATGTGAGTGCAGTACTACAGTAGATATACATGTACTTTTCACCACTGTAAACCAGAAACCAGAATACCACTACTGCTACAACAACTATGATGTCTAAAGGAACATTAGGCTATTGTCAACATAATGTATGTCTTTCTGAGCACCTCTAAGCTTTGTTTGTTTGTTTGTCACATAATGTTGGCAGAAACCTCTTATCTCCATATTCAAACTTTTTACTTGATCATTCATACTACAGTGTCACAAAAGCATCAAAAGTAGCAGATCCACAATCCATAAACGTGTAGATCTGCTACCTTTTGCTATTTCAGAATTTGAATCCTGAACCATTAACCGTTTTGGACATTATGAGGTTTTCCACCCGACAGAAACTATAACTGAGAATGTAATTTGAGACGTCTTCTTCTTTGATCCAGCGGATCTTTCGGGGCGACTATGGAACCGGCATCATGCTACGGCATGAAAAGAAAGGAGAGCATGTCCACAACATCGCGAGAAAACACCAAGAAGCTGAAGACCGAGCCGAACGGTGGCGTTCCGGTTGAATGTGAACGTCCTCAGCCCTCCCCGAGGATCTCTGTGCAGTTGGGCTGCGTCCAGGAGCCCTTGACGCTGATGAATCTAACAGAGCTGCTTCAGTTCGCAGCACTGGGGAGAGGCTTTGGCTTGGAAAAACCCAGGTAGGAATTGTAAGGCTCCCAAAACTATACGTATATGTATATATATATATATATATATATATATATAGCCTTTTAGTAGGCTTTCTTAGTAGGTTGACAGGAAACAGAGAGAGAGATTGGGAGAGGACACGCAGCAAAGGTTGTCGGGATCGGGACTCGAACCCGCGACACGCTGTCAGGCTGGAATACCAGCCTGGGTGCCCGGACCGCTGGACCGGCCTGGGCCCCCCAAAACTATTTTTGCTTGGCGATTGTTCTATACAAGTATTTTTCTATGAATTTAATAATCTAGCATTTTGTTTTTATATATCGACAAATTCAAAATTAAGCCAAACCACATTCTAAAATCAATTCTAGGGCTTTTTACAATTTGACAAATCATCACAACAAATGTATTTAGGCTATTTTCTTCATTTTTGTTAGTAAAATGTATTCGTTTTTTATAATAGATTTTAATGGATTAATTAAATTAACTGTTGCACTCCTCAATGTCTTTGTGTTTGTGTGTGTGTGTGTGTGTGTGTGTGTGTGTGTGTGTGTGTGTGTGTGTGTGTGTGTGCGTGCGCACACATGTGCGTGCGTGTCAGCTGGTGTCGTCTGAGTCACCAAAGGAGGCTGAAAGGTGTTAACGTTGTGGTTGTCGACGGCCTGACGCAGAGCGACTTCTACAAACACTATGTCACTTTTCGCCACCTGAGAGCCAACTACAGCACTGTAAGTACAACTACAGCACTGTAAGTACAACTACAGCACTGTAAGTACAACTACAGCACTGTAAGTACAACTACAGCACTGTAAGTACAACTACAGCACTGTAAGTACAACTACAGCACTGTAAGTACAACTACAGCACTGTAAGTACAACTACAGCACTGTAAGTACAACTACAGCACTGTAAGTACAACTACAGCACTGTAAGTACAACTACAGCACTGTAAGTACAACTACAGCACTGTAAGTACAACTACAGCACTGTAAGTACAACTACAGCACTGTAAGTGACGCTCTTTGATAGCCAACTACAGCACTGTAAGTGACGCTCTTTGATAGCCAACTACAGCACTGTAAGTGACGCTCTTTGATAGCCAACTACAGCACTGTAAGTGACGCTCTTTGATAGCCAACTACAGCACTGTAAGTGACGCTCTTTGAGAGCCAACTACAGCACTGTAAGTGACGCTCTTTGATAGCCAACTACAGCACTGTAAGTGACGCTCTTTGAGAGCCAACTACAGCACTGTAAGTGACGCTCTTTGAGAGCCAACTACAGCACTGTAAGTGACGCTCTTTGAGAGCCAACTACAGCACTGTAAGTGACGCTCTTTGAGAGCCAACTACAGCACTGTAAGTGACGCTCTTTGAGAGCCAACTACAGCACTGTAAGTGACGCTCTTTGAGAGCCAACTACAGCACTGTAAGTGACGCTCTTTGAGAGCCAACTACAGCACTGTAAGTGACGCTCTTTGAGAGCCAACTACAGCACTGTAAGTGACGCTCTTTGAGAGCCAACTACAGCACTGTAAGTGACGCTCTTTGAGAGCCAACTACAGCACTGTAAGTGACGCTCTTTGAGAGCCAACTACAGCACTGTAAGTGACGCTCTTTGAGAGCCAACTACAGCACTGTAAGTGACGCTCTTTGAGAGCCAACTACAGCACTGTAAGTGACGCTCTTTGGAAAGTTTTAATATCACCGCCTCTGCGCCTCAGCCGAATTGAGCCCTCTTTCCTCGCCAGGCATCGGAAGGGACCATTAACCCATTCTGACCGGGAACCCATTTTGGTGTTAGCATCATGTCGTGCTTTAGCTATTGAAAAATAGCAGATCTACAAGCTCATACGAGCTTGTAGGTCTGCTATTTTTTTTTAAATCGAAGAACGACTGACATTTTTAGAATCTGATCTCAGGTCAGAATGGGTTAATCGGACCAGTGTGTGTCCAGTGAAAACCTCGTATGAATCTGATCTCAGGTCAGAATGGGTTAAGGAGACTGCATTGTCGACTTTCACGTAGAAAGCGAAGTGTCTGCTAGTGATCATGGGCCAGACCGACATACAGTATGGTCAATTTGGCCTGCCTATTTGCTACGGGGAGTTCTTTGACGACATACGTAGGCAGTGATGTAAATAGGTTTTCAATGTAATGGGTCCCGGGACCCAGGGGTGGTCTTTTAGATGGGTCCCTCCCATCACCCATGGACATTGTATGAGTTCCTTTTCAACGACGATAGGAGTATATTTTGTCATTTTTTACAAATTGCAGTATTTAACTCCCATGTCATCTTATATGGTTATAATATGGTTGAGCTTGTAAATCGTCTATTTTTATTATTAAAACACTTTTTTCATAAAATATCTTTCAAAACGTCCTTGGGCTCATTGATAATCAGACCCTAAAATCTGGCATTGGTCGAGGTCTAGTCAAGTGAAAACAGAAAATAGTGCCTGCATGTTCACATGCTTCACAAGCAGGTTATAGGAGATGCTTTTCTTTCCTCCGCATTTTTCAGTCAATGTTCTTTTTTTTTGTTTCTATTTATGTTTCAGAGGCTCAGCTTCACTCCAGCGTCCACCAACCTAGCGTCTGGAATCTTCACCTGTGAAGTGCCTGAATTGGACACTTTACCCGTTTCCAAAAGCAGCCAGGAAAGCAGTCACCCCTATCAAGGTGGGATGAAAGGGCATCTCTCTGAGTCATGTTTTTTAATTGTGTGGGTGCATTATGGTCAACAACAAAAAAGATACAAATAAATAAATAGAATGAGTTGACACTCCTGGTACAAAACTCTAATTTATCGGTTAGAGCATTGTGTCTGTGTCAGCCTTAGCCTGGTTTGCTTCCTATCTGTCTGAGAGATGCTTCTCTGTAAAAAATTGGAGATTTTGTATCATCCTCGACCCCCCTGTCTTCTGGAGTCCCCCAGGGCTGGATCCTGGGGACAATACTTTTCTCCTTATATCTTCTCCCCCTTGGTTTAATTTTTAAGAAGCATGGTATCTCTTATCACCTCTATGCGGGTGACTCTCAAATCTACATGCCCATTAAAAAAAGAGAACAACAGCGCCCTGACCCCTCTCCTCCACTGTCTAGATATAGGGTGCATTTTGCATCCCAAAATGACATTAAGGCTTGGAAGGCTCTTAATTTCTTAACAATTTACAATTTAGGCATTTAGCAGACGCTCTTAATCCAGAGCGACTTACATTAAGCAAGAACAAAAAAGCATAAGAGTTAACGAGTTAACGAGAGTAAAACCGAAGTCATGGTGTTTGGGCCTAGTGGTCCTGGCTCTGTACCCACCGACCTGGGTTCCCTGCAGCCTTACGTCGAACCTGTTGTCTCCAACCTTGGCGTAAAATTTGACAGCGCACTTAAACTGGATAAACAGGTTAATGCCGTGGTCAGATCCAGCTTTTACCACCTGAGGCTGCTTGCTAAATTTAAGTCTTTGCTCTCCTTTAAGGATTTTAAGCGTGTTTTCATCTCCACGCGTCTAGATTATTGCAATGCGCTCTATGTTGGCTTAAACCAAGCCTCCATGGCCCGATTTCAGTTGGTCCAAAATGCCGTGGCAGGCCTCTTAACCCATTCTGATCTGAGATCAGATTCATACGAGGTTTCCACTGGACACACACTGGTCTGATTAACCCATTCTGACCTGAGATCAGATTCTAAAAATGTCAGTCGTTCCTTAGATTTTTCAAAAATAGCAGACCTACAAGCTCATAGCGCGCCACTCGGTGGCGCGCTATGAGCTTGTAGGTCTGCTATTTTTCAATAGCTAAAGCATAACATGATGCCGACACCAAAATGGGTTCCCGGTCAGAATGGGTTAACAGGAACTCGCAGGCACGACCACATCACACCCGTTCTGGCGTCACTCCACTGGCTCCCTGTGCGCTTCAGAATTGATTTTAAATTTGTATTGTTTGTTATTAAATCACTGAATAGCTTGGCACCCCAGTATCTGTCAGAATGTATTGAGGTGTTTAATCCCCCATGGTCACTGCGGTCTGCGGGCCAGTTAAATCTTAAAGGGACACAAAAATATATATGTTGATGTAACACTTTCCTGGGGGTCCTTATGTGTGTAATAATGTGGTTTTAGATATTTTAGATTTTAGCAGTGAGCCCAGTGTCTCTGATGTCATCGGAAGTGGGCTCACTTCCTTCCTGGACTAGAATTCCCATAATGCTTTGGTGCACTGCTCCTCCTTGTGGATAGGGGGAGAGCTGTCTTACTGAAGTAAGTGTCCATGACATCGGAGACACTGGGCTCACTGCTAACATAACGTGCTCCCCTCCCACGTCAAACTGGCCCCGTCCATTGAGACTTTTAAATCATGTCTCAAAACCCACCTTTACACCTTGGCTTTTAACCCATTCTGAACGGGAACCCATTTTGGTGTCAGCATCATGTTATGCTTTAGCTATTGAAAAATAGCAGATCTACAAGCTCATAGCGCGCCACCGAGTGGCGCGCTACGAGCTTGTAGGTCTGCTATTTTTGAAAAATCGAAGAACGACTGACATTTTTTTAGAATCTGATCTCAGGTCAGAATGGGTTCATCAGACCAGTGTGTGTCCAGTGGAAACCTGGTATGAATCTGATCTCAGGTCAGAATGGGTTAACTCCAGTTGAGTGTCTCGATGGTCCATGTTTTGTTTTGTTTCACTGCTGCGTCTGGGATGTTTCAGTGTCTTTGTTTGTGTTGTGTTTTTCTTCTTGCTGCTGCTTTTCTGTGCCGTAGCTAGTGGATTTAGTTTTTATTTACCTGTACAGCACTTTGTTAACCTTGCGTTGTAAAATGTGCCATTTAATCAGCGTACTGATTAAATGTGTGCTCTGCTGCAGCGGTAGCCTGGCACCCAGTAACCAGGAGGTTTGGAAGGAAGACCAGAGGGCTGACAGCCTACACTCTGACAGAGGAGGAGATGATCAAGAAACGCTTCCCTGTCGAAGGTGAGTCTCTGGCTGCTTCTCTGCCTCTGTTTGTCTCCCATTGAGATCAGATTCTAATCAGATTCTACTCTGTTTGAAAATGACCGTTTTCTGAAAAAGCTATGTCAGTCGTTCTTCGATTTTTCAAAAATAGCAGACCTACAAGCTCGTAGCGCGCCACTCGGTGGCGCGCTATGAGCTTGTAGGTCTGCTACTTTTCAATAGCTAAAAGCATAACACCAAAAGGGGTTCCCGCCCAAAATGGGTTAACCACTTTCAACCTGGTGTCCTCAGAAGTTTCAAGAATCAAAACAATTGGGGAAAATACCAGATCTACAACAAACACATTGTGATGCAACACGTTGTGAATGAATGAATGCATGTCTTTATTGCAGACTCACGGTCCATAGAAATAGCAATTATAGAAATAGCCAAGCTTGTTGTTCATCTATTTTTGCTAGTCACTGTTCGACAAAGCATTTATAGGGCTTGTAGCGGCGGTTTACAGGCCGCCGCGAGGAGCTAAACATGAGAGTAAAGAGACGCTTGTATGACGCGTACGCAATGAATTCAGGTCCATTCCAGCTGTACGTTTTACCGTTTATTCTTGTCACCACACGAAGTTACAACAGTTCCCAGGCTTTAGCTATAACTGAACGTGGTTGTTACTGGTGATGGCTGGTGCGTTTTATACGGTCAACAGAAATGTCTTCTCCCACTGTTCACCTCCTCTCTCTATCAAACTTCCCTCACCCAAGTGACAGGTAACGCCATGAAAACTAGAGTGGCAGCGCCCCAGCCCCCGTGACACGCCCACTACCTAGGCAGTGCCCATTAAAGTGACATACCTTACGTCAATAATAATAATAGCACATTAGAAAGCAACATATTACGGCTCCTACAGGGCTTTAATATGCAATTCGTAAATTTCATGGCCTACCCAAGACTCGAACCCGGGTCCCCCACATGTCTACCACTGAGCTAACAGAGCCTGCCTATTTGCTCAGGGGAGAAATTACATTTTGATCTCCTGTCGGTACCACTTGTCAACCAGTAGGTGGTCCTACCTGACCATATAATATAATATGCATTTCTCAATCAAAGAACAAGGGAGACCATATACAACCACTGCAGTTGTGTTGGCTATTGTATTAACCCATTTAGGCCTGACGTCGAAATGTAAAAAATGTCTTCTAAATCATGTCAGTTTTTCTTTTTCTTTTTTGTAAATATCCTATATCAGTGGTAATCAATATTACGGACCCCAAAAATTATATGTAATCAGCAGCCGACCCCCATCTGATATATGTTGTTCCAGGGACCCCCCCCCCCCCAGAAGCAAAGATTTGAGTTAAAAATATGTTTGCTCTGAAAGAAAATATATTCAAAGATTTGCACCACATTTTCATAATTTTTCAAAAATAGCAGACCTACAAGCTCGTAGCGCGGCACTCTGTGCCGCACTATGAGCTTGTAGATCTGCTATTTTTCAACAGCTAAAGTATATAACATACATAATGCTTTAAACACCAAATGCATGAAATGGGTTACTTGACTTACTTGACTTAATCCTCTTTACCCCGTCGAGGGGCATAGGGCGTCCACCAGAGCTCTCCATCTCACTCTATTCTGGGCCTGCGCTTTTGCTTCCTGCCAGCTCATTCCAATGTCCTTAAGGTCCTGGATAGTGGAACGTCTCCAGGTGTTTCTTGGCCTACCCCGTTTCCTCTTCCCCTGTGGATTGTAGTCCAGGGCCTGCCTTGTGATGTTTTCTGTGTCCTTTCTAAGGGTGTGGCCTATCCAGTTCCACTTTCTGCGTTTGATGGTATTATCTATACTGTCCTGTTTTGAAATCCTCCATAACTCCTCATTTGTGGTTTTGATGGGCCACCATAGTTTGAGGATGTAACGCAGGCATTTATTTACAAACACCTGTAGCTTGTTTATTAGGCCCTCGTTAGTCTTCCATGTTTCAGAGCCATAGAGCAGGACGGTCTTCACATTTGTGTTGAAGATCCGTAGCTTGGTGTTATTAGAGAGCTGTTTGGATATCCAGATTGGTCGCAAGATCCTAAATGCCAGCTGTGCTTTGCTGTTTCTTTGCTCTATGTCCCTGTCTGCTCCTCCATCCCTGCTGATGTTGCTCCCTAGATATGTAAAGTGTTCCAGATCTTCTATGGCCTCTCCTCCAAGTGTGATGGGGTCGTGTACCCGCGGATTTATCTTCATAGTCTTCGTTTTACCGGTGTTGATCTTGAGCCCAAGCTGTTCGCTGTTTGCCTGCAGTCTGTCTGTCTTCTGTTGCATGTGTGTGTGGTTTTCAGAGAGTATTGCGAGGTCATCTGCAAAGTCCAGGTCCTCGAGCTGTGTAAACAAGGTCCACTGGATTCCTGTCCGATGATCTTTGGTTGTTTTTCTCATTATCCAATCAATGGCAATGAGGAAGATCAGAGGAGAGAGGAGACAACCCTGCCGTACTCCTGTTGTGATTGCAAAGGTGTCTGAAAGTTTGCCCTTGCTGATCACACGGCCACTGAAATCCTGGTACATGTTTTTTATTAGGTTGGTGATTTTAGAGGGTAGGCAAAAATGAAATGGGTTAACATGGTACTTACTATACCAGTGGTTTTCAGCCTTCCATTATTTATGCAGCATTTCAGCCATGGATACCTCCCTCCTGGAGGTATCCATGGATACCTCCCTCCTGGAGGTATCCATCCTGGAGGTATCCTCCCAGCCATGGATACCTCCCTCCTGGAGGTATCCATCCTGGAGGTATCCTCCCAGCCATGGATACCTCCCTCCTGGAGGTATCCATCCTGGAGGTATCCTCCCAGCCATGGATACCTCCCTCCTGGAGGTATCCATCCTGGAGGTATCCTCCCAGCCATGGATACCTCCCTCCTGGAGGTATCCATCCTGGAGGTATCCTCCCAGCCATGGATACCTCCCTCCTGGAGGTATCCATCCTGGAGGTATCCTCCCAGCCATGGATACCTCCCTCCTGGAGGTATCCATCCTGGAGGTATCCTCCCAGCCATGGATACCTCCCTCCTGGAGGTATCCATCCTGGAGGTATCCTCCCAGCCATGGATACCTCCCTCCTGGAGGTATCCATCCTGGAGGTATCCTCCCAGCCATGGATACCTCCCTCCTGGAGGTATCCATCCTGGAGGTATCCTCCCAGCCATGGATACCTCCCTCTTGGAGGTATCCATCCTGGAGGTATCCTCCCAGCCATGGATACCTCCCTCCTGGAGGTATCCATCCTGGAGGTATCCTCCCAGCCATGGATACCTCCCTCCTGGAGGTATCCATCCTGGAGGTATCCTCCCAGCCATGGATACCTCCCTCCTGGAGGTATCCATCCTGGAGGTATCCTCCCAGCCATGGATACCTCCCTCCTGGAGGTATCCATCCTGGAGGTATCCTCCCAGCCATGGATACCTCCCTCCTTCTCTAATTGTGTAGATTTCTTGTAAATGAATAACTAATGCAGATGTTTAACAATAATTCAACTCTTGAGAACGTAAAATGAAACAGTCAAGAGTTAACTATCTAATAACGGTCCATTTGGTTACCAACTCTCCGTCAGTTAGCTGGGGACCACCTGGAACCCCATCAAGGACCACTGGTGGTCCCCGGACCACTGTACTGTTATACCATACTAGTCTATAGAGCGCCGCAGTCCCTCCCCCTTTCAGAAAAGCGAGTGGCCCAGGAAATGAAAACCCCAATGCATTCTCCCATCGGCACTTCTAATATAATTTATTTAAAGACGGTTACGCCGCGGACAAAGCCAACTCGGATCGTGACAAATCATGACAATGAACACAATGTTTTGGGCCGAAAAACAAAAAACAAAACAAATAGTCTTGTCTCCTGACTTTCTTTTCTTATTTCTAATGATTTGATCGGCCCCAAAACATTGTGTTCATTGTCATGATCCGAGTTGGCTTTGTCCGCGGCGTAACCGTCTTTAAATAAATTAAATAAGAAGTGCCGATGGGAGAATGCATGGGGTTTCATTTCCTGGGCCACTCGCTTTTCTGAAAGGGACTGCGGCGCCCTATACAGATTGGTTAAAGTAACATTGTATTCACTCAAAGAAAGTTGTGGATTGCACCTTTGAGTGGTTTTTCTCTCGGTCTATCCATAGAGTATTAAAAGGATAGAGACTAAACTAGCGCGAAGCTCCGCCCCCTCCGCTATTCATGTCAGTGGAAGTTGCTCAGTGGCGTTTTGAAGCACCCGGAAGGCTGCCGGAAGTACCGTCTATTTCGCTGATTCAGCATTTCACTTCAGAGTGCACCTGGGCTTTACATTGGGCGCTCGGTTGCACGGGGTTTCCTCGTCAAGAATCCACGGGTCCGCCTGCAGTCCTTCCTCTTACCACTAGGGACCAGCGCTTCAACATTGGAGTGCCTAGCTGGCCCCTTGGGTCTATCTGATTCTGATCTCTCCATGCAGGAAGAAGGAGATTGGAACCATTTGAAAGTAGAAAGCATTAAATCTCATGAGCGTCTCTCCCTCTTTCCCCCGCTCCTCTCCTCAGGTTTGCCAGACTTCGAGGGCTTTGCCTGTACGGGCAGGGACGGACCCGGACGGGTCACGGACAGCAGTCCACTGTACGGACTGGACTGTGAGATGGTGAGGCGTGAAGCTCCACTCTCAGTTATAGCTATAGACGACATCGTATCAGCAATTATGCAGGCTATTTGTCCAGTGACTTTCAATGTTGACATTGCTAAAAAAGACAAACTTTAATAGGTCTCTAAAAAACTGTTGTATTTTGTGTGCTTATAAGTTGATTGTTAATAATTTGTAATCAAAGTTTTTCTCCATTTTGCACGTTTTACTAAATATCGTTCAAAACATTTTGGTGGTCTAGGAATTCGCGATCGGACGTAAAAATCTGTCCACGCTCTAGTTTTCCTTTCAATCCCCGCTGTGTGATATGTTTTGTGTTTTTCAAACCGTTGATTACAAATGTGCGTTTGTTCCAGTGTCTCACGGTGAAGGGGTACGAGCTGACACGCGTCTCCCTGGTGGGAAGCGATGGGAGATGCTTGCTCGACGATCTGGTCAAACCTGAAAACCGTATCCTCAACTACCTCACCAGGTACACACACACACACACACACACACACACACACACACACACACACACACACACACACACACACACACACACACATAGCCAGAAACACACAGACACCGAAATCGGAACCCCCGACAGAGCAATAATGGTGTGGCAAAGTGAACTTTTTGTTGTTGGCTCAAGCATAGATAATCACACACATAAGGACACACAAACAGAATCATACACACACGCACGCACGCACGCACGCACGCACGCACGCACGCACGCACGCACGCACGCACGCACGCACGCACGCACGCACGCACGCACGCACGCACGCACGCACGCACGCACGCACACACACACACACAGTCACACACACACACACACACACACACACACAGTCACACACACACTCACTCACTTAAGACTGTCCATTGGCACAATGGACAGTCTTAAGATCACGTCCCGTGTTTTATGATTCTCAGTACAATAGTACATACACTCTCATCCACAGTGATGGATGATCATATTCGTAGCTATGATCATAAGCCTAATGTCGACAGATCAGTGCAGTCTGGGTGCTAATGTTCACGTATCTACTACCGATAGTTTCTCTGGCATCACCGCAGCCATGCTGCGGCCAATCACCACCACCCTGAGGGAGGTCCAAGCCAAGATCATAACGCTGTTGCCGCCGGACGCCGTTCTGGTCGGCCATTCGCTTGAAAACGACCTGGTGGCTCTCAAGGTGAGTGACTGGAACGAGCTTCTTCGGCAATGAACTGAAATTATACAGTATCGCAAAGAAACAATATATTGATAGAGAAGCAGTTAAATAAAATACGCTATTGTTTTATTAATGATTTGTTGATAATGACACTAACATTTCTGACCAATCGGCCCTCACTCATCTTCTAAGCAAATGCGTGGACCGTATAGTAGTGAGTAAGGAACTTACATTGCAATTTGCAAAATCAAACTAATTTCATAGACTCCATGCAGTTTGTAGAGTGTGGTCTGGGGAACTCCAGGGAAGCTTGGGGGGGTTCCAAGGGGTCCCCAGCTACATAAGGAGCAGTTTAACCACTATAGCCCTATAGAGAGCAGCAGTCCCGCCCCCTTTCAGAAAAGCGAGTGGCCTAGGAAGTGGAAGCCCCATGCATTCTCCCATCGGCACTTTTAATATAATTAATTTAAAGACGGTTACGCCGCGGACAAAGCCAATTCGGATCGTGACGAATCATGACAATGAACACAATGTTTTGGGCCGATCAAATAATTTATAAGACGAAAAATAAAACAAATAGTGTTGTCTCCTGCCTTTATTTTCTTCTTTCTAATGATTTGATCGTCCCAAAATATTGTGTTCATTGTCATGATTCGTCACGATCCGAATTGGCTTTGTCCGCGGCGTAACCGTCTTTAAATAAATTATATTAGAAGTGCCGATGGGAGAATGCATGGGGCTTCCACTTCCTGGGCCACTTGCTTTTCTGAAAGGGGGCGGGACTGCGGCGCTCTATACTAAAAGCTCACAACGTGATGCGTCGCCATGCGCTCATGAAGTATGCTGATGACATGGCCTCTTGGCTGCCAGGACGTTTTCAGACCCTCTTACACCGAACACATCGACCACCTTGGTTTCCTTGACCTTTAGTGTCAGTAAGACCGAAAGAACTGTGTGTGGTTGTTAGGACAGGAGCAGATGGCACTGGGTCCATCTTCAGGTATCAGGATCAAAGTGCAGTAGCGCACATCCCACCTCTTGTTGACAGGTGCTGGCTGGCCCTCAGGTGAACTTAGTAAAGCCTGCATTCTTTTCTTGAAACGGAGGTGCTTTAAGGCAAGGTAAACACTGCCTCAGATTAGGGCATTAAGCAACTAGTCGACTAGTAAATCCACTAGTCGACGTTGTTGTTACTAGTTGACTAGTTGATAAGAAAAAATAAAAAAAAATCCCGGTTTTGTAGGCCTCAAGATCAGATGGATTATAGTTATAGTCTCCACTGTACACAGTACATATAGGTAGTTAAACCTAGTCAACTAGTCAAAATGACTCTACCTCAGATACAAACAAATGCACCTTCAGGACATGCACTATAACACTCTTTTACAACAATAGGCAATTCAGCTCTATAATGAGTCTGACCCACACCTTCATCCATCATTTGAGCTGCTACCATCAGGCAGGAGGTCTAGGGTCAGTGTTCTGCAAGAGAAGCAACTAGTTCTATGGAAACAAGCCCAAAATAAGCGACCAGTCCAGATGGTGGACAATTACATTAATCTGGGGATCCTTCACCTGAAAATGATTGAGAACCAGTGGTTTAAACATTTAGGAAGCAAGCCCTCCACCTTTACAGAAAACCAAGCCCAACGTTGCTTGGGGTCCCACTGAGAAAAGAAGAACTTATTTGTGCTGTGGATATTTTTTTAAACTAAAACATGATAAAATAAACCCCTCACCTAACTCCCATGATCACTGTTGCTAGGGGAAACATTTGTGTATTGTATTGCATTTTATGCAATTTATGTATCAGTTGCCAGAGTTCCAAAGTCAAATTATCCATTTCATGTCAAAATGTAATGGATAGTAAAGTTTTCTTTGTTCTTTCATGAACTGTATTGTGAATGTGAGCTTGTAGACATAGAAGGGTCAGATAGACTCTTGTAATGAATGTGAGCTTGTAGACATAGAAGGGTCAGATAGACTCTTGTAATGAATGTGAGCTTGTAGACATAGAAGGGTCAGATAGACTCTTGTAATGAATGTGAGCTTGTAGACATAGAAGGGTCAGATAGACTCTTGTAATGAATGTGAGCTTGTAGACATAGAAGGGTCAGATAGACTCTTGTAATGAATGTGAGCTTGTAGACATAGAAGGGTCAGATAGACTCTTGTAATGAATGTGAGCTTGTAGACATAGAAGGGTCAGATAGACTCTTGTAATGAATGTGAGCTTGTAGACATAGAAGGGTCAGATAGACTCTTGTAATGAATGTGAGCTTGTAGACATAGAAGGGTCAGATAGACTCTTGTAATGAATGTGAGCTTGTAGACATAGAAGTGTCAGATAGACTCTTGTAATGAATGTGAGCTTGTAGACATAGAAGGGTCAGATAGCCGTCAGATAACCGTCATTGTGTTGCTCCTCTCCTAGCTCATCCATCCTCATGTCATCGACACCTCACTGCTCTACAGGAAAGAGTTTGGACAGAAATTTAAACTCAAGGTCCTGGCTGACATCATTCTTCAGTAAGATCCCAGGCTCCATTTCTCTCCCACGCACACACGCATGCACGCACACACGCACGTGAGTTACTGTCGAAGTGTCCTTGAGCAAGACACTGAATCTTGCTTACCTTACCTTACCAATGGCCTAGAGTGATGTAGGCCAGGTCCGGTCTCGCTCCACCCTACATCACCCATCTAATCGCCCCCTATGTCCCAACCCACTCCCTGAGATCCTCATCCAAAGACTTTCTTAACCCTCAAATTTGTCAGCTAAAGTCCAAAGGAGACCAGGCTTTTCAGCACCATAGCACCAAAACACACTGCCCTTACAGATCAAACACGCTGCGGCTGGATCAGTGTCCTCTTTTAAATCCCTTTTAAAAACACACTTTTATAGATTAGCGTTCACTGCCAATCTAACATTTTAGTATATGTATTTTTCCTGCTTTTGTTTTCTATTGAAATGCTGTATAGTTTTCTGTTTGTTGTTGTAAAGCACTTTGTAATGCCAATTTGAAAGGTGCTATATAAATAAAGTTGCATTATTATTCATGACGTGTGTGTCCATTCTCCCATCCCTGCCTCAGGAGGCAGATTCAGAGTGATGAGAGGGTAGGTCACCACCCCACGGAGGACGCTGTGGCAGCCCTTGAGCTGGCGCAATATTTTATTAAAACAGGACCTCAACAGGTAAATATAGCTCTGTCCACACACACACACACACACACACACACACACACACACACACACACACACACACACACACACACACACACACACACACACACACACACACACACACACACACATTTGAATTATTTTATTTGGATCTGCACAAGAGGCGTAATACAATAGACCCAAACACTGATCAGAATTAGGTTATACATTATGGTCCAACCAGATATAGCTGCTGCACATGCTTAACACACAGAGGGAAAAGAAGAGAAAAAATATATATATAGCACATTGTTGACATACTATTACTTGCCACTACTAGACAGGATGTTTGTTTTGGGTTTTTTAAGACACCTAGGGATAAATGAAACAACGCCTTCTCCAGACAGACAGACTGCCCATGGTAGCTGAGACAGAGCAGTATTTAGCCAGCTTTTTCCACCCAATTGCAAACCCCTGAGCACAAGTTTATGGACATGGCCCAGACTTCCAAATACAAGGACAATAAGTTGACAGTTATATCCCAAGGCTATAATACGTTCCACCAGAAGCTGATATTTCACAAGTTTGGATGTAAAACAAGTGTCCATATACAAATTAAATGGGCAGCCTATTTCAAATATAGTGACAGTCTTTCTAATTTCATTGATGAACACAATATCTGGTGTATTTGGAATATTTTGTAGTGAATTGACATCCGTGTCATTGCGATCAAACCAGTCTATTTTTACAGTGCTGTGTTTATACATTCTTGTTGTCCTGTCCTGTACTCCTCTGATCTTGTCTGAGACCATGTCCACCAGACGGTCATGTCTGGCAATGTACAGTCCTTTATAGTGGCTGCAACCATTTAAGATGTGTGCGACTGTTTCTTTGTCATGTGGTACTGGATGTAGGATGCAGTGTGGGTCGTGTGCTGATGGGTACCAGGTTGCCAAGTTGAACTTGGTCGGCAACACCTGTAAACAGGCTTTAATAGTGAAAATTAGAATGTCCTCACCTATGGTGTTATTTGACAGTATAGAGTGTGATAATGAGTGGTTTGCAAAGGGAAGAAGAGCCAGTTTTCCCTGCAGCCTCAGACTGCTCCAGTGTTGTGCACTTTCTGATCGTTTCATTCCTAGAATGGTGGCTCTTGCGGTCGCGGATTTGATTGACAGTCGCACATGCACGGACACGCAGATCTATTATGATGCGGTTGTTGAGCGCAGCAGTTGCGCCAGACGAATAATTAATTCTGTGGCTAGGGTTTGAAACAGAGTAATTTAGTAAGAGAGTGGCGACACTAGCTTTGACTCCCATTGTAACACTGGAATGCGGAAGTGCTCATTCTATCTCCCTGGGGTAGATCCAGCCATAGGAGCAATGGTTGGAA
Source organism: Protomyctophum bolini (assembly GCF_963924005.1). Lineage (NCBI taxonomy): Eukaryota > Metazoa > Chordata > Actinopteri > Myctophiformes > Myctophidae > Protomyctophum > Protomyctophum bolini. Next base: position 52,153,383 of record NC_137864.1, read on the forward strand.
CTATAGCCCATAGGCACCCGCTTTGTCTCAATGGGATAGTTCCAATGGTTGGAACTATAGCCCATAGGCACCCGCTTTGCTGCCAGATCATAATCATCATAAAATGTCATCTTCTGTTTTGACTGGTAGGTTTTGGAGCGCCATCTGGAGGAGTTGTGGGGAATTTGTCTGACCGTTGACAATGAGGACAGTGCCTCCACAGTCACACCCACACAACTGCCACACAGTAACAGGTATGGTCTCTCTCCAGCAGTGATTATCAATCTTTTTTTTGGTAATTTCAAGGAAAATCGACTAGATATCATATAAGCAGATTCATCGCCTTGATATCATAAAACCATGCTAGTAGTGCAGGGGTATTCAACTAGATTAGGTCGGGCGCCACAACTGTAGAATGATTGTGTGTGGAGGGCCGCACAGCATGCGCACGAACGAAGCGCAATTTTATTTTGATTCTACAAATGCATTTTGTGTTCAAACAAAGATTTATGTAGGCTAATACATTTGTGCACAGTATGAGCACAGGGTGATTGCGAACGCAGTGAGCACTTACTATGAGACCTAGCAGATCATGTCTGTGTGTCTGTGTGTGTGTCTGTCTGTCTGTCTGTCTGTCCCGCTATCCAAATATGGAGTGTGTTGCATCAGCAATCACTCAGCTCCATATATGGGCACAAAAGGGGCCAGTGATTTGTTTGTTGTGGACCTCTGGCCCCTTTTGTGCCCATATATGGAGCTGAGTGCGTTCGCTTCCCGCGTTCGCGCGTCTTACTCGTTCGTATATGTCTATGCAAGTATATGCTATACCTTTATTGACCTATAATTTGACATAACGAGCGTCAACAAGCACTGGATGAACACACACACACACACGCGCGCGGTGCCCCGCGGGCCGCCAGTTGAATAGCCCCAATAGCCCCACAGTTGAATAGCCCCAATAGCCCCACAGTTGAATAGCCCCACAGTTGAATAGCCCCACTTGCATGCGGTCCCACAGGCGTTCACACCCATGAGCCGGGCCCAGGTACCTGAAGTCCTTGACTTCCTTCAGCAAAAATATGCTCTTTATCCTTTTCAGCCCGCAAAACAAATGCAAAAGAATGTTATTCTGGCAAACAATTTAATCTTTGGGCAAGCAAAGTTGGCATTGTATCCACAACCAAAAACATTGAATTTAGTTACTATGGAAAAATTGGGATACTTGGATGTGTTAAAAAAATATATGGGACTATGAAGGTGTACCTTTTTCTGTAACATTTATGTTAATGGCATTTGTAGATCTGCTGCTCTAAATATTTATTTTGTGTCGTCGTATTGCAGTCTGTGATTGATTGTTGGAATGAAACAATGTAGCAAACATTCTTTTGAATAAATTAGTGGTTAAAAAATATAATTAAAATGTCTCTCCCGCTCTCAGGTTTGCGGATGTGTTGCGGAGGTGTGGACAGTCTGTAGCCTACCTGGGGAAGCGTGCTGACGTCAGCTTAGCTCTGTCCAATCAGCAGTGGCACAGCTCTGACAGAGAGGTGAGTTGTATTTGGGTAATATTATATTATTTTATTATTGCGAATGCAGTGATTGCGAATGCAGTGAGCACTTACTATGAGACCTAGCAGATCATGTCTGTGTGTGTGTCTGTGTGTCTGTCTGTCCCGCTATCCAAATATGGAGTGTGTTGCATCAGCAATCACTCAGCTCCATATATGGGCACAAAAGGGGCCAGGTCCACTCAGCTCCATATATGGGCACAAAAGGGGCCAGGTCCACATATACAGTAACAGCGGGACAGACACACAGACAGACAGACAGACAGACAGACATGATCTGCAGGGTCTCAGCTGCGTTCGCTTCCCGCGTTTGCGCGTCTTACTGGTATTATGCCCACATGCACCCTGTCCTCTCTCTCTCTCTCTGGCTCTCCGTTCATTTTCCTCATAGACATTTCAAAAAGTATTTATTTAAAGACGTTTACGCCGCGGACAAAGTCAACTGTTGTCGTGACAAATCATGACAATAAACACAATTTTTTTGGGGCCGAACAAATAATTAGAAAGAAGAAAAAAAACGTCAGGTTACAACACTTTTTGTTTGTTTTGTTTTTCTTCTTTGTAATTATTTGTTTTGTCCAAAATATTGTGTTTGTTGTCATGAGTTGTCACGACTCGAGTTGGCTTTGTCCGCGGAGTAACCGTCTTTAAACAAATACCTTTTGAAATGTCTATGGGAAAAATGCATTGGGAATCATTTCCTGGGCCTGGCGTCGTCATGAAAGGGGGTGGGACTGACGCTCTATTGTATGCCTAAGTATACAACGTTATTCAATGTGACCACTAGGTGGCAATATCAACCTATTTTACATTTGGTACATTGACTGTTTAGAGCACTGGTTCTCAAACCCTTTCATGTTTCTGTGGCAGCCCTTGAGCTGGCACAGTATTGTATTAAAACAGGACCTCAACAGGTAAATGTAGCTCTGTCCACGCACGCACACACACTGCGATACAGTCCAATCAGCAGTGGCACAGCTCTGACCGAGAGGTGAGTTGTATTTGGGTAATCATATTATGCCCACATGCACCCTGTCCTCTCTCTCTTTCTCTGGTCTTGTTAGTAGGTTGAGGGTAAACTTCTGATTTGGCCCAGCCCAGTTTGGCCCAGTCGCCAAACAATGGCTATTGGACACAAACCCAGCACATACCAACGATCTGTTGGATCCACAACATACCAACGATCTGTTGGATCCACATACCAACGATCTGTTGGATCCACATACCAACGATCTGTTGGATCCACATACCAACGATCTGTTCGATCCACAACATACCAACGATCTGCAGGATCCACATACCAACGATCTGTTCGATAAATGCAATCTTATTTTGTCAAAATTGCCATGTTGGAACAAAAAACATATATTTTCTAAAAGGCATTTGAGCTTGTAGATCTGGCTAATTCCACTATTCAGTATAGTATAGTGTATATATATTTCTCATATATCTGCCCTCGCAATTCCTTGAGCGACAATTGAATGCCACAGACGAAAACAGTCCAAGTCCACACTATTGATCCATAATGTATAAATTATAGATAAGGATTCAGGACAACGAGGCCTTTTCGTGGAGATGTCAGAATGAAATTTGGACTTTTCGTCTGTGGTACTCAATTCATGGTGGAGTAGAATGTCACAATGATGACGTCCCTACCTTTTTAGTGTAATGACTGGCTGCCAGAGGGCAGCAGTTCAAGGAGGCGGTGGCTGTGATGTGTGGTTAGGGTCCCTGATGATTATGTTACTGGCTCTGCTTGGATGGCAGTGAGGTGGCAATGTCCTCCAGGGATGTTAGTGAGCAGCTGGTGATTTACACTACACAGGCAAACGGCAAAACACATGCTGTGCCACTAGCAAAATGGCCACTGGAAAGCTATTACTACATGCTACGCACTACAAATTATGTCTCCAAAAAGGTTTGAATCAGGAAAATGAAATGAGACATTTTCTGTGAGTGATGATTATTATTATTTCTATAATAGTTTTCATGCCTACTTGGGGATGATGAAAGTTGCTTGCTTCTGTGGATGAGTCGTTTAGAGCAGTGGTCCCCAAAATGGGGTCCTTGAGGGAGTTCCAGGGGGACCCCAGCTAAACGATAGTTTGGAACCAAATGGACCCTTATTATGGGTCTGTAACTCTGAGACTGTACACATGAAACCAAATGGACCCTAATGGGTCCATTAGGTTCCATTTGTACACTCTCAGAGTTAAATTAACATTTATTTCACATTATAAATTGGGAGTCTCGCAGATAGAAATGCCATTAAATGGGGGTCCGTAGACTAATATGCATGTCAAACCAGGGGTCCTTGAAATTAAACGGGTTGAGAATCACTGCCTTATCCCATTCTGACCGGGCACCCATTTTGGTGTTAGCATCATGTTATGCTTTACCTATTGAAAAATAGCAGATCTACAAGCTCATATCGCGCCACCGAGTGGCGCGATACGAGCTTGTAGGTCTGCTATTTTTGAAAAATCGAAGAACGACTGACATTTTTTAGAATCTGATCTCAGGTCAGAATGGGGTTAATCAGACCAGTGTGTGTCCAGTGGAAACCTCGTATGAATCTGATCCCAGGTCAGAATGGGTTAAGGGGGTCCCTGGCATTACCTCTTCAAATGGGGGTCTGTGGGCTAATTGGTGGTCCTTGACATGAAAAAGAGTAGCCCTCTATATCTATATCTATATACCATATAAAAGGCTTTTAAAAATGGTTTTGTGTATTATGTAAGTGGTTTCTATGTCAAATTTACAACTCCTCAAGGGTGATATTTGTGGGGGGAGGTACACAATTTGGGCTTAAAAATGATGGAACCAGTCATGCCTGGTTGAAAGTGTCTCGTGTCCCCTCTGTTGTTGTATTCAGGTGCTGTGGTCTTTCAAGAGGAAGACGACATGTCCGTCCTTCTCTGTCCTCCACTTCTCTTCTTTCTCTGACCACCTGAACAGTTCCTCCTTCCACCAGGAGCAGCACCACCACATGGTCAGTCCTCCTAATATCTCAAACTTATATAGCGCTTTTCTGAGTACCCAAAGACGCTTTACATGGGGGGGGGCTTTACAGAGGTAACAACAAATAAAAACAACTTTATTAGAAAAAAGGGAAAAAAACACTAAAAGCTAAAGAACATTAAAAGACAGTGAGAGAACTGTCCTCCGGTTCTCTTCTTTCTCTGACCACCTGAACAGTTCCTTCTTCCACCAGGAGCAGCACCACCACATGGTGTGTGTTACGGCTGCAGCCATTTATCACTGAAAGTGGGTTCCAGGGAGGGAGGGGAGGGAGAGGGGAGGAGCTTGGTGTAATATAAGGCAATGAGTTAATGACCAGGTCTCGGTGAACAATAGTCGATAAACAGGCATCATTTAAATTGATCAAATTGATTTAATCACAATTTTAATGGAAACGATGAAAACATTTCAAACATTAAAAAAAATGGTGAAAATAGGCTATTTATTTATGATATTATTTATGATGTCCCTGTGGCAATAAGGATGTTTCTGATTCTATCTGTACATTTCTCGATTATCCAGTTAACCCATTCTGAACGGGAACCCATTTTGGTGTTGGCATCATGTTATGCTTTTAGCTATTGAAAAATAGCAGATCTACAAGCTCATAGCGCGCCACCGAGTGGCGCGCTACGAGCTTGTAGGTCTGCTATTTTTGAAAAATCGAAGAACGACTGACATTTTTAGAATCTGATCTCAGGTCAGAATGGGTTCATCAGACCAGTGTGTGTCCAGTGGAAACCTCGTATGAATCTGATCTCAGAATGGGTTAAACCGGAAGAAGATCAGTAGTAATTTACTCTGTGTGTGTGTGTGTGTGCGTGCGTGCGTGTCTCTCTCTCTCTCACAGGTGTGCACACGTCTGAGGGAGATGTGCATAGTGTTTACTCTGTGTGTGTGTGTGCGTGCGTGTCTCTCTCTCTCTCTCACAGGTGTGCACACGTCTGAGGGAGATGTGCATAGTGTTTGTCTCTCTCTCTTAGTGCATAGTGTTTGTCTCTCTCTCTCTCTCACAGGTGTGCACACGTCTGAGGGAGATGTGCATAGTGTTTGTCTCTCTCTCTTAGTGCATAGTGTTTGTCTCTCTCTCTCTCTCACAGGTGTGCACACGTCTGAGGGAGATGTGCATAGTGTTTGTGTCTCTCTCTCTCTCTCACAGGTGTGCACACGTCTGAGGGAGATGTGCATAGTGTTTGTGTCTCTCTCTCTCTCTCACAGGTGTGCACACGTCTGAGGGAGATGTGCATAGTGTTTCATAGTGTCTCTCTCTCTCTCACAGGTGTGCACACGTCTGAGGGAGATGTGCATAGTGTTTCATAGTGTCTCTCTCTCTCTCACAGGTGTGCACACGTCTGAGGGAGATGTGCATAGTGTTTCATAGTGTCTCTCTCTCTCTCACAGGTGTGCACACGTCTGAGGGAGATGTGCATAGTGTTTCATAGTGTCTCTCTCTCTCTCACAGGTGTGCACACGTCTGAGGGAGATGTGCATAGTGTTTACTCTGTGCGTGCGTGTGTGTCTCTCTCTCTCTCTCACAGGTGTGCACACGTCTGAGGGAGATGTGCATAGTGTTTTACTCTGCGTGCGTGTCTCTCTCTCTCTCTCACAGGTGTGCACACGTCTGAGGGAGATGTGCATAGTGTTTCATAGTCTCTCTCTCTCTCTCACAGGTGTGCACACGTCTGAGGGAGATGTGCATAGTGTTTGCGGGGTCGTTCCCGGCAGGTTACAGCGACAGAGACGTGAGGAGGTTGTTCCGGCGCTGTGGAGCCGTGCGTAGAATCCGAATGCTGAACGCCACTCTCAGAGTAAGTTGTAAGGGATTCTATTTTCCACCACTTTTCCCAGGCTAGAGCTCTAGTTCTTGTTTTGACCCAAAAATGCAATCTGGGAAAAGAATCCGAGATAATATAATGGTAAACAATTTCTGTAAATCTATTTACATTGAGATGGAGAGGTGGGAGTTTTCACTTCTGATTCATTTCCGGCTGTATCCGTTGCTTAGCAACCTAGAACCACTCATATGCTGGCGAAGAGCGAATGTGTTAACATGTCTTAGTATTATGGCAGCGTACACTACATACCATGTCTGATGCTAATCGCTTCAGCAGATCATACCTGTAGTATGATATATTATATATATATCGTCACTGTCGGGTGGAAAGCTTCTACATCCAAACCTTTTCCGTTTTATGATTAAAAAGAAAGTACAATTGCAAGCTTGCAACACGTCGCTTTGCAGATCAGCTGTTTTCACATGTGACAGTCTTGTATGATGATGACGTAAATTAATTTACGTTAAAAAATAAAATACATTTTGAAACGTGGAGATACAGGCCAGGCTTCTGCCCGACAGCATCGACACGATATACAGTTTATACGTATATCACATTATCGGTTTTATTAAACAGTGAACTTCTCTCTCCAGCTTCATGCAGAAATTGAGTTTAAGCTGCTGGAGGGGGCTGAGCTGGCTGTACAGACTCTGAATGGACTGAATGTGCATGGACACTGCATAAAGGTACGTCTTACATTACCTTTCCTTTTTGTTGGGTCGTTTCAGCGGGCGTTTCCCCTCAGGCTTGCGCTACGGGGAAACTAAATGTGCCTCGTAAACATATTTTACTGTATTTGATGATGTGATGAATGGCCCAAACTACACTGGTTACAGAGAGGGCCTCGTAAACATATTTTACTGTATTTGATGATGTGATGAATGGCCCAAACTACACCGGTTACAGAGAGGGCCTCGTAAACATATTTTACTGTATTTGATGATGTGATGAATGGCCCAAACTACACCGGTTACAGAGAGGGCCCTCACATCTGATGAGCTTGATATTAGATTAGAATATCAGATTAATAATTATAAGATTAACCCATTTTGGTCGGGAACGCCATTTGGTGTTTTAAGCAATTATGTTATGAAAAACAGCAGATCTACAATCACAGAGTGCCGCGCTACGAGTTTGTAGGTCTGCTATTTTTGAAAAATCGTGAAAGTGTGGCGCAAATGTTTGAATATTTATTCTTTCAGAACGTATTAACTCATATCTTTGCTTCTGGGAAGGGGTCCCTGGAACAACATATTTTGAGATTGGGTACGGGGCCAATTGCATAATTTTGGGGGACCTTGACATGAAAATGTTTGAGAACCACTGATGTAGAAACATAGGGTTTTCAGAAAACTGTCAGGATTTAGAAGGCATTTGTAGAATCGTCCTCAGGTCTAATGGTTAATAAAATGTGCTATATATATATCTCTGAAAATTGTGTCCAGAGCAGTTAATTCATTGGGCAGTTTTTTATTAGTAGCCTGATGGTCACAAGTAGTTTCCCTTACTATACAATTATGAAGAAAATAATCAGTTGTTAATTCACAAGGACGTGCGTACATACTGATGGAGAGACTGTCTCAAAGGGTAATGATCCCACATTCCCTTTGGGTATTGATCCCGTTCACTGAACAAACCTAACCAGTGAATGGGAGCCCAGTCCTTTGGTTCACTGATCACAGTCAGTCAGTCTGTCAAACTATTATGGTTAGTGACTGAGGGGAGATGGGGTCGCTTTGCCCTCCCGCTCAGCGACTGCAGTCAGAGATACTATAGAGCGGCGCAGTCCCTCCCCCTTTCAGAACAACGGACGGCCCAGGAAATGAAAACGCAATGCATTTTCCCCATAGGCAGTTTTTATTTAATTTATTTAAAGACCTTTTAAGCGTCGTACGAAGCCAACTCTTGTCGTGCCGGCAAGCTGGGCGCGGTCCTGTGGGTCTGGACGTTCCAGGGACCGCACAGGGACCCCCACACGGAGTTAAACCACTCAGTTCACATGGGTGTGATTTTCAATCACCCCCCCCCCCCCCCCCCCAAACAAACCTCCTTCCATCTTAACTCTATATCAGTGGTTTTCAACCCTTTTCACATCAAGGCCCATTATTTAATATTTATTCAGCATTTGATGACATTTAGCCTCTCAGACCCAAAACGTAGAATATGTCGTTGTTGTTGTAAGAGATTCCACAATTCCATCCATGCTGTATAGAGCGCCGCAGTCCCGCCCCCTTTCAGAAAAGCGAGTGGCCCAGGAAGTGGAAGCCCCATGCATTCTCCCATCGGCACTTTTAATATAATTTATTTAAAGACGGTTACGCCGCGGACAAAGCCAATTCGGATCGTGACGAATCATGACAATGAACACAATATTTTGGGACGATCAAATCATTAGAAAGAAGAAAAGAGAAAGTCAGGAGACAACACTATTTGTTTTGTTTTTCGTCTTATAAATGATTTGATCGGCCCAAAATATTGTGTTCATTGTCATGATTCGTCACGATCCGAATTGGCTTTGTCCGCGGCGTAACCGTCTTTAAATAAATTATATTAAAAGTGCCGATGGGAGAATGCATGGGGCTTCCACTTCCTGGGCCACTCGCTTTTCTGAAAGGGGGCGGGACTGCGGCGCTCTATCGATGTGGTACCATAAGAGAGATAACTGATTCCATGCTGTATCGATGTGGTACCATAAGAGAGATAACTGATAATCCCATGCTGTATTGATGTGGTACCATAAGAGAGATAACTGATAATCCCATGCTGTATCGATGTGGTACCATAAGAGAGATAACTGATAATCCCATGCTGTATTGATGTGGTACCATAAGAGAGATAACTGATAATCCCATGCTGTATCGATGTGGTACCATAAGAGAGATAACTGATTCCATGCTGTATCGATGTGGTACCATAAGAGAGATAACTGATTCCATGCTGTATCGATGTGGTACCATAAGAGAGATAACTGATTCCATGCTGTATCGATGTGGTACCATAAGAGAGATAACTGATAATCCCATGCTGTATTGATGTGGTACCATAAGAGAGATAACTGATCCCATGCTGTATCGATGTGGTACCATAAGAGAGATAACTGATCCCATGCTGTATCGATGTGGTACCATAAGAGAGATAACTGATCCCATGCTGTATCGATGTGGTACCATAAGAGAGATAACTGATCCCATGCTGTATTGATGTGGTACCATAAGAGAGATAACTGATCCATGCTGTATTGATGTGGTACCATAAGAGAGATAACTGATCCCATGCTGTATTGATGTGGTACCATAAGAGAGATAACTGATCCATGCTGTATTGATGTGGTACCATAAGAGAGATAACTGATCCCATGCTGTATCGATGTGGTACCATAAGAGAGATAACTGATCCCATGCTGTATCGATGTGGTACCATAAGAGAGATAACTGATTCCATGCTGTATCGATGTGGTACCATAAGAGAGATAACTGATCCCATGCTGTGTCGATGTGGTACCATAAGAGAGATAACTGATAATCCCATGCTGTATTGATGTGGTACCATAAGAGAGATAACTGATAATCCCATGCTGTATCGATGTGGTACCATAAGAGAGATAACTGATAATCCCATGCTGTATTGATGTGGTACCATAAGAGAGATAACTGATAATCCCATGCTGTATCGATGTGGTACCATAAGAGAGATAACTGATAATCCCATGCTGTATTGATGTGGTACCATAAGAGAGATAACTGATCCCATGCTGTGTCGATGTGGTACCATAAGAGAGATAACTGATAATTCCATGCTGTATCGATGTGGTACCATAAGAGAGATAACTGATTCCATGCTGTGTCGATGTGGTACCATAAGAGAGATAACTGATAATCCCATGCTGTCTCGATGTGGTACCATAAGAGAGATAACTGATAATCCCATGCTGTATTGATGTGGTACCATAAGAGAGATAACTGATTCCATGCTGTATCGATGTGGTACCATAAGAGAGATAACTGATCCCATGCTGTATTGATGTGGTACCATAAGAGAGATAACTGATAATCCCATGCTGTATCGATGTGGTACCATAAGAGAGATAACTGATAATCCCATGCTGTATCGATGTGGTACCATAAGAGAGATAACTGATAATCCCATGCTGTATCGATGTGGTACCATAAGAGAGATAACTGATAATCCCATGCTGTATTGATGTGGTACCATAAGAGAGATAACTGATAATCCCATGCTGTATTGATGTGGTACCATAAGAGAGATAACTGATCCCATGCTGTATCGATGTGGTACCATAAGAGAGATAACTGATCCCATGCTGTATCGATGTGGTACCATAAGAGAGATAACTGATAATCCCATGCTGTATTGATGTGGTACCATAAGAGAGATAACTGATTCCATGCTGTATCGATGTGGTACCATAAGAGAGATAACTGATTCCATGCTGTATCGATGTGGTACCATAAGAGAGATAACTGATAATCCCATGCTGTATCGATGTGGTACCATAAGAGAGATAACTGATTCCATGCTGTATCGATGTGGTACCATAAGAGAGATAACTGATAATCCCATGCTGTATCGATGTGGTACCATAAGAGAGATAACTGATTCCATGCTGTATCGATGTGGTACCATAAGAGAGATAACTGATTCCATGCTGTATCGATGTGGTACCATAAGAGAGATAACTGATCCCATGCTGTATCGATGTGGTACCATAAGAGAGATAACTGATAATCCCATGCTGTATTGATGTGGTACCATAAGAGAGATAACTGATTCCATGCTGTATCGATGTGGTACCATAAGAGAGATAACTGATTCCATGCTGTATCGATGTGGTACCATAAGAGAGATAACTGATTCCATGCTGTATCGATGTGGTACCATAAGAGAGATAACTGATCCCATGCTGTATCGATGTGGTACCATAAGAGAGATAACTGATTACGGGAAAACGTTGATCAAAATACCAATTCTTCTACATTCTGTAATTGTGTTAGACTTCTTGTAAATTAAGTAATGCAATTATTTAACAATCATTTAACTCTTGAGGGGTCCATTTGCTTTCATTTTATGCTCTCAAGAGTTAAAGGTCTAATAAGGGTCCATTTGGTTACCAACCTCATCATGTAGCTCGCCACTTGCTGAAAAGAGCAGTGATATTTAAAGGTAGAGTCAGTGATTTCACTTAATTCAAATATCACTTATTTTTTTGTTTTGTTGTGATAATCCTCTCTACTATAGAGTGTGCTGACCATATAAGGAGTTCCTCCCTGTCCCCAGTTAACCCCTGGGGGTCAAAAAACCTTAGGTTTCGTTTTTGTTCTCTATCCTGATTGGATGAAAGCTTGTGTCCCAAGGCAAAAACGAAACCTAAGGGTTTTTGACTGAAATCACTGACACCCCCTTTAACCCATTCTGACCGGGCACCCATTTTGGTGTTGGCATCATGTTATGCTTTAGCTATTGAAAAATAGCAGATCTACAAGCTCATATCGCGCCACCGAGTGGCGCGATACGAGCTTGTAGGTCTGCTATTTTTGAAAAATTCGAAGAACGACTGACATTTTTAGAATCTGATCTCAGGTCAGAATGGGTTAATCAGACCAGTGTGTGTCCAGTGGAAACCTCGTATGAATCTGATCTCAGGTCAGAATGGGTTAAAGACGGGAGCCCAATCGCCCAATGATTGGCTGACTGCAGATTGCCTAGAAGTGCTCACACTCTGTGAGCTGTGAATGAAAGGACGTTTGTGGAGCATCTTCATTTCCTTAAAAATGTCAAGATTTTATTTTCCTTATCTATGAAATATTTGGAGCTTACGTGGATAACCTGTTGTGTAGGCCTGTCAAAATTGTTATATACCAAGCAATCGCAATTTCTAATAGTGGAAATAGCAGATCTAGAAATAGTCTATGTCCACTAATGTTTTAAAGTTTGAAGTTATTAAATATGCCATTTCTTTGTATAGTTAGGTTGTTTGCCCTGTGTAACTTCAAAGCCTTAAAAGCCAAGCAGAATGTGTTCCAATGTTCAATGACAAAAAAATACAATTTAATCGTTTTACAATTATTTGTGTGACAATTGATTGTCACGTAAACTGTCATAATCGTGACCGCCCCATGTGTATGTGTACCACGTGTAGGTCCAGAGGCCTTGTCACGAGTCAATGTTGGACCTGACTGTGACCATAGAGGCTCTGCAAGACGACCCGCTCAACAGCCACCTGCTGTATGTTGTTGCACAGAGGCCCGGCGATGACCACACGATCGCAACGACCAACGGACACACGCCCAATATCACGGCTATAAAAGCCACTAACGGCTTGCAGCCGGGTCTAGTAGGTGCCTCCATGCCTGAACTCTGTTCAGAGCAACTATGTGCTGTGAATGGGACCGCTGGAGCGAAGACCACGACGTCGGGCCAGTTTCACCACACCGACTCCTCCGGAACGTCTGAGGATGAACTCAGAGAGGTGTTCGGTCGCTTCGGCGCAGTGAAGAGAATACTCCTGCCTGCTAAGCCTTCTGGGAGACGTGCCAGACATGCATACATAAGTGAGTCAAAAATCACATGGCCCTCGCATAGTATATGACTCAAAGTAAATGTATATCAGCTTGCACCTGTGTGTGGTGAGTGAGTGAGTGAGGGAGATTAACATTTCAAGTATTCTGTCTTTTTTCTGCTGTGCTTCCGGACTAGGGGAGAGAGTATGTGTGTTGGGGGAATGTCTCCCCATTACTTTAGTTGAAGGATAGCCAAAAAGTGTTGAAGTCTGAGCTGCCTGATCATTGATCAGCTCTGCAAGCTGATATAAACCGCGAAAGCATCTGTGTCATTTTAGATTTTGACTATATATCGTTCGTCTCTGTCGGGTTGAAAACTCAAACTGTTACTTTTCAGGATTCAAATTCAAAAATCTGTTTTTCAGATGTTGCTGATTTAGAATGCGTTTATAATATCTACCTCGGGTATTATTTGGTTAACATGTCATATGTGGGTCTCTTTTTTTATGTGTGTTTTGTGTGTGCGAGGCAGAGTTTGAGACTTCCGAGAGTGTGCACGCGGCTCTTGGCTCTTCCCAAGTACTGTGGAAGCAGAAGTACCTGGTGTGTCGCTCCCTGACGCCACCACACCTGCGTTCGTGGGCTCCCCATAGCACTGCTCCATCGGGCTGTGAGGGGGAATCAGTCATGCACGGCTCTCAGGTGAGATTCACTGTGGCATTGCATGTCCAGCTTGCTTCAAGCGTTTTCAGAAGATTTTCACACTTTTCAAAACTTTTTATTGCACCTGAATTTGAGGTGCATTTACAAGTTCACAACTCATCGCATTGCACAGATCAGCTATTCTTTGCAGATGCAGGCATTTGTTTCCGACATACCAAGAGTCCGACAGTCATTGGTCCAACACCCTACCCAAGCACTAACCTAACCCTAACCGCACGTGGACGCCACAGGTGATTTGTAACCCGCAGCGCAGGTGATTTGTTACTGGCAATGCATGTTGGGAGCCACGTGTGATTTGTAACCTGCAGCGCATGTCAGACTTTTGGTATGTCAGATAAACGTCTGCACCCCGTTCTTTAAAGACAACGGTGACATGCCTCCCACTTTGCAAACCTGTGTGTGCGTTCGATCGGAAATACGCTCTGAGAACCACCTCAGTGTGCCCTGGCGGAGACGTCCTATTGTGCGCTAAGTTCAGTTGATTTACGAACGGTCGGTAAAATCATCTCATCTGTGTGTGTGTGTGTGTGTGTGTTTGTGTGTTTGCGTGCACGTGCACGTGCATACACCAGGAAACAACTGAACGTGTTGTAAGGAAGCTGGACCACCGTCTGGGGAAGCTTTTCAGATGCCTTCCAGACTCTACTCTCTCTGTCGTTGTGCTTCCTGGACAAATCAGGTGAGGAGTCTCCTTCCTGTTCCTTTTGGCATGACGGGTACAAAGGTTGCTGTGCACTAGCGTTAGATTGTACTCGTTCATAATATAAAAACAAAAGTGTTTGTACAGTAACTATAATATGGTTTTACATTATCATTTTTTATTGTCATATCATATTTACTAAAACTAGACTAAAACTAAACCAAAATGAACACGATATGGACACTGGGGTCTAAGTGGTTTTTCTGCTGTATTCCAGGAACCAGGCACGAAGCAGTGTGCCAGATCCCCATCAATTAAAAATAGTTTGTGGAGGTGACATGACCGCGCAACTTGTCCCTTGCAGTGCCAATTGGGTGTCAGACTCACTGTACATACATTCAAAAATATTCTGTTCCTTCCTCTTATCTCTTGCACAGCTCCAACACCCACCAGCCAGGTCTGTGCTTCATGGAGGTCAAACCGGCGTCATCCATGAAGACTCTTTAATGCTCCATAACGCAGTGCTTCTCTAATTTGAGGGTCAAGGACCCTCAAATTACGGATTTGGCCACGGACCCCCATAGGAAAATATTGTTTTTGCCAGGCAGGCCCCCCCCCCCCCCCCCCAATACAAGATTTCTGTTTTCAAGACTTTTGGAGAGCTTGTATATGTATATAGAGTTAAAGTGGTTTAAACTTATAATCAATAATCAACATCAAAATCTCAGAATGCGTCAGAAAGACCTCACAGACACACAAGTGAATGCACAGTCAAACAGTTGAGTGAGGGATTCCCTGTATACCATATCAGCTGCAGCTATGCAGACAGCTGCTACACTGACAGTTTAATCAAGTTTTTTAATTTCAAGGACCCTATTTTATTGATACAAATTTTTTCTTTTTCTTTTTTTTTTAAAATAAATCTGAGGAACCCTTAGGATCTACACAGTAAAACCCACAGTGTAATTTTAACTCTTGAATGTACCAATGGACCCAATTGGCCTTTTAAGGTGCCATTAGGCTCTTAACTTAAAAACCATAATGAAAAGGAATTGTGATAAGATGGTGGATCACAGCTGGAGAAAAAAAAAATATATATTTTTGCCCTATCGCTCACCATTCAACTAACATCCACGTCCGTTTGAATCAAACCACTGATCCACTGATTGGCCCAGGGCGTTGTGTACTGTGTGTCTCGTAAGCTAGCTAAAGTGACAACGCTCAGAGGAAAGTTTGTGTTGACTATCGTTTGAGCTAACGATGACAACACTACCCCAGTATTTTAACCCATTCTGAACGGGAACCCATTTTGGTGTTAGCTAAAGCATAACATGATGGCTATTGAAAAATAGCAGATCTACAAGCTCATAGCGCGCCACCGAGTGGCGCGCTAAGAGCTTGTAGGTCTGCTATTTTTGGAAAAATCGAAGAACGACTGACATTTTTAGAATCTGATCTCAGGTCAGAATGGGTTAATCAGACCAGTGTGTGTCCAGTGGAAACCTCGTATGAATCTGATCTCAGGTCAGAATGGGCTAAGTAAGTAGGTCGAAGAGGCTTATTGTCGGTATCAGCCGAGAACGAGCAGCAGCTCTTTTAGTAGATGCAACATTGTGCTTTAGTCCAATATTGTGTTCCAACAAGGCAAGATTATTTGATCTTTAACCCATTCTGAACGGGAACCCGTTTTGGCGTCAGCATCACGTTATGCTTTAGCTATTTAAAAATAGCAGATCTACAAGCTCGTAGCGCGCCACCGAGTGGCGCGCTACGAGCTTGTAGGTCTGCTATTTTTGAAAAATCGAAGAGCGACTGACATTTTTTTAATCTGATCTCAGGTCAGAATGGGTTCATCAGACCAGTGTGTTTCCAGTGGAAACCTCGTATGAATCTGATCTCAGGTCAGAATGGGTTAAGGTCCTTACACACGGGGAGCATTATGCTATTTATTCACCCCAAAGATGGACCCTGTTAGTGTTGTATGGCGAGTTAGGATAGTCATTTCAAGTCGGTAGTTCCCAAGGCAAGTCAAAATCTCAAGGTTGCACACCTGTATTGATATAAATGGCCCTTATAGCGCATGTTATGACTTTCATCACACTACAAACTATTTATATTTTATTTATTAATGCCAAATCAAAAACGTTTAACCACTTAAGCCCTATTTAATATTTTCAAAACATTTGAAAATGCCAAATCTACAACTCTCTATCTTGCGCATCTGCACTTTGCCTTTGTATTGGGAAATGGGTGCACACAAAGTGCTGATATATTAAATGAAAACAATTATAACATTTTGCATAGTATAGTTGTAAACATTGTGACAATAATGTTGACATGTCTCTGCACCAGCCGTGTCGAGTCCAGGGGTGCTTGAGGGCTGGAGCACCCACTGACACAATGGGTGCTTTCGGAAAAATGTGCAATGTAAACTAATAGGCGAGTGCGCTCCCACACTGGGGGGCGGGGCGAGGGGCACCGACTGCCGTTATAAGAACTTTCTGCGCCTGCTCGGCACACTACAGCGCCTCAACACAATGTTTTGGGTCCCTGCTCGGCACACTACAGTGCCTCAAACACAATGTTTTGGGTCCCCAGTGACTAAAGACCAATATTGCATAATTATACTAAAAGAGGATGAACATTATGTTACTGCGACTTCATGGAACATTCTAATTGAATGTAAAGGCCTGTCCTTCTTGTAACTCCAGGTTTATGCATTGATTTGATAGCCTGGCTCCAGCCCTGAATCGCTAGCCATGCCCATTAAGAAACAATGAAGTGAAACAAAATGAAAATTCAGTGTGAGGCTATTGATTTGATGCTTCAGCTGTACAGTGTTTAATCTTGTCTTTTAATTAAGAGTCATTAAACTAGTGACTTTGGCCAAAACTACTTTTGATTTGCCTTTTTTATTATGAGTTATTGCAGTGTAAGTATAAGCAGTGATTTCACTTAAATATGTGTAAATATATTGCTTTCCTTCTGGGAGTTCAATGTTAAAGAAATGAATATACCATATGATCATCATCTGTATTGTTAGCCAAATATATTCATGTTTGAAATTAATTTGGTTGCAGTGGACGGGGGGTCCCCCGCGGGGGTCCGCAGTAGGCTACGTGGGGGTCAGAATGTGTTACTGCGTGTTAAATCAGCGGGTGTGCTCCGGACTCGTGTGCTCTGCTTTGCTGCACTATATGTAAGTAAGTACATTTTATTTGTAAAAGCACCTTTCAAGACAAAGTCACAAAGGTGCTGAACAGAACACGGAACAAGCAATCAACAAGTTAAAAAACAAACAGGAAAAACAAAGTAAAAAGACAATTAAAAAATGTAACGAAGAAAAAAACAAGGCAAAACTGAAAATGTAGGCATGTGAAATGGTAAACTATAGAGAGGCAGAATCACAAAAACATAGGTATGTAAAATAAATCGGGTAAGAGCTACATGGGAAAATAAATACGGAATAAATGTGTCTTTAATTGTCTCTTAACCCATTCTGACCGGGCACCCATTTTGGTGTTACCATCATGTTATGCTTTAGCTATTGAAAAATAGCAGATCTACAAGCTCATAGCGCGCCACCGAGTGGCGCGCTACGAGCTTGTAGGTCTGCTATTTTTTGAAAAATCGAAGAGCGACTCACATTTTTTAGAATCTGATCTCAGGTCAGAATGGGTTAATCAGACCAGTGTGTGTCCAGTGGAAACCTCGTATGAATCTGATCTCAGGTCAGAATGGGTTAAAAGAGTCTACTGTCTCAGCGTTTTTTAGCATGAGGGGCAGGGCGTTCCAGAGAGTGGGGGCAACCACTGCGAAAACCCGGTCGCCCTTTGTTCTTAGGTTAGTCCCCGGTTATGTGGCACTCGTGGCGACCGTTTCGACTATGGCATTAACCCATTCTGACCTGAGATCAGATTCATACGAGGTTTCCACTGGACACACACTGGTCCGATTAACCCATTGTGACCCGAGATCAGATTCTAAAAATGTCAGTCGTTCTTCGATTTTTCAAAAAAATAGCAGACCTACAAGCTCGTATCGCGCCACTCGGTGGCGCGATATGAGCTTGTAGATCTGCTATTTTTCAATAGCTAAAGCATAACATGATGCTAACACCAAAATGGGTTCCCGGTCAGAATGGGTTAAACGTGTCTGGTTGCGTCTCCTCCCTCTATGGGTTTCGTAGAAAGGCAGCCAATCAGAACTATGCGTTTCAGTATGACGATATGTCGAAGTTTTCTTGGCTATTCATTGACCAGTGCTTTTCAAGCCACTGGTAAAAAGGTCGTAAGGTCGTTGGGCTAGGGTGAGTGCTACAGCAAGTGCTACGAGCCAAGATGTCTGAACAGGTGGGGGGCCGCCTATTGGGGAACCCTGTGGCATGTCTGTCCGTGTGTCCGTCCGTCCGTGTGTCTGTCCCGCTATCCAAATATGGAGTGTGTTGCATCGCTTACTGTATATGTGGACCTTGCCCCTTTTGTGCCCATATATGGAGCTGAGTGATTTGTTTGTTGTGGACCTGGCCCCTTTTGTGCCCATATATGGAGCTGAATGATTTGTTTGTTGTGGACCTGGCCCCTTTTGTGCCCATATATGGAGCTGAATGATTTGTTTGTTGTGGACCTGGCCCCTTTTGTGCCCATATATGGAGCTATTTACGATCTGCGTTCGCTTCCCGCGTTCGCGCGTCTTACTCGTCCTAACACAAACATTAAATGCCGTTGACAATGAATGGAGAATTTGTGTCTGAGCAAATCGGCCATTTCTGTGTTGACACAAACATTAAATGCCATTGAGCAAATCGGCTAATTTGTCCTAACACTGTAAACATTATGACATGATGATGATGTACGATGATAAGAGCGCCCCTCACTACACATGTGTGTGATAAAAAAAAAATAATAATCAAATCCGCTCACAGCCAGGCTGCCTGCAGGGTGAAGTCATGAGAGACTGATTTAACAACATGATTATGAGCACGTCATAATTACCCCCCTCAGGATCTCACCCAGTTTGCAGATGTGCTATTACTCCGTCCTCCCCACGGCTTTATCTGCACTTGGATGTTGGGTAATAGCCAGGCCTTGACCTTTCCAGTATACTCATCCATGATGAGCTGAATACCAATAACCAAAACCCTGGCCACTTCAGCATGGACGGTGGTGTTACGGTGAAATTGGTCACCTCATTTTTAAGTTTTTTATTCAGCATACGTAGAAGAGGGGTATAGTATGTACTGCATTTTTCCCTATGTTGTACATAGACAGAGAACAAACAGGAAACAGGACGGTTTTGTTACTATATGAACAGTTAGTTAGTTATTGAATTGGATTGATCCAGTTTGAAACAAAACAAGACAAAACAACCCCCCCACACTCCCACTTGGAACTTTTAAAACCTCCTTTCACCGTACAACATATTAACTGTATATATATGGTGATTTCGGGTGTGCCAGTATAGTACAGTGACTGTACAGTACAGTACAGTACAGTACAGTACAGTAGACTAGGGTACAGTAGAGGCCCGGAGGGACCCCCCCCACATGGTATCTCTGTCATTTCTCAACGTTTTGGACACGGAGCGGCCCCCCCGCACCACTCAATTTTATTATTGCGATTGCAGTGAGCACTTACTATGAGACCTATCAGATCATGTCTGTCTGTCTGTCTGTCTGTGTGTGTGTCCGTCTGTCCCGCTATCCAAATATGGAGTATGTTGCATCAGCAATCACTCAGCTCCATATATGGGCACAAAAGGGGCCAGTGATTTGTTTGTTGTGGACCTGGCCCCTTTTGTGCCCGTATATGGAGCTGAGTGCGTTCGCTTCCCGCGTTCGCGCGTCTTACTCGTAGCAATAGCCAATAAGGACTTCTTGGGCATGAGAAAAGAGAAGAAAGACAGAGAAGAATAGACGAGAGTGAACGGTGAGATAAGGACTCCATGGTGTTGTAGGAGAGAATGGCAAAAATATTAACCCATTCTGACCTGAGATCAGATTCATACGAGGTTTCCACTAGGACACACACTGGTCTGATTAACCCATTCTGACCCGAGATCAGATTCTAAAAAATGTCAGTCGTTCTTCGATTTTTCAAAAATAGCAGACCTACAAGCTCGTAGCGCGCCACTCGGTGGCGCGCTATGAGCTTGTAGATCTGCTATTTTTCAATAGCTAAAGCACGACATGATGCTAGCACCAAAATGGGTTCCCGGTCAGAATGGGTTAAAGGTTATGTGAGGGAATGGGGTTGGTGTGCAGAGTAGGAGGGGAATACCAAGATTGATAATTAATGCCCGACATGACAGATTCTCGAGATGAAAGGTTATTGCAGGACCCCAGGAGGAGGTGAATCCTCGCGTAGAACAACGTAGAGCGTATTTAATTTTCTCGAGGTTAGAGAATAACATTGGCATCTTTCAGCCAATGATCTGATTTATGGGGGAGTGAAGATTTCCAGTCTAGGAGGATTCTCCTTCGAGCGAGTGATGATAGAAAGGCTATACCGTTATGAACCTTTTTGTTACACTTAATATTTTTAGGGAGTACACCAAAGATTGCTACTTCAGGACATGGTTATAAGGATATACTGAACATTTCTGATAATGAAAATCGAAATATGGCAGTCCAGTATTGTGTTAATCGAGAGCATGACCAGAACATGCGTGTTAAATTAGCTTAGAATATGTGGCATCTATCACACTTGTCGTCAACACTGGTATACATTCTAGCTAGTTTAGCTTTGCAGTAATGAGAGCGGTGTAGAACTTTGAGTTGGATCAGGTTTAGCCTGGCACATGAGGTACTACCATTTACCTGAGAGAGGGCATTACTCCACGTCTCATCCCATATGATTTCACCGAGTTCCCCTTCCCAGCCTGATTTGGTTCTATCAAGAGAGGTGGTCCTTAGAAATTAGAAATAATATTATAGATTATACTTGCCATGGGGCATCTAAGATGGATTCAACTCCTGATTTGGCAGGAGATGTTAGAGAAAGAAGGATTGCATGACTGGGCGAAGTAACGGATCTGGAAGTATATCTGAACAAATGAGAGTTAGGGCCGATTCATACTCCTATTTTAGAGCCGAATAAAAGTCGGTTCGGCGCTGTAGAGCCTACAATGTGACGTCATTTGAGGTTCGGGAGGGGGGGGGGGGGGGGGGGTACCGTCCTAAAGTCGCCTCTTCGGTGCTACTGAAAATGTATGACGAGCCGAAATCATTTCGGCACTACAGCGCCGAAACAGCAGTAAAATAGGAGTATGAATCGGCCCTTAGGTAGATTGAATTTGGATGCCAGTTCCCTGAAGTTAGCAAAAATACCGTTGATATGAAGATCCTGCAGTCTAACGAGTCCTGATCTAGACCACAGAGAGTAAGTTGGGTCTGACATTGCGGGGGTGAACGGGTGGTTGTTACGCATCGGGCTATAGGGAGAAAGTTCTCTGAGGTTGAATGAGGATCTGAATTGGGACCATATTTTCAGTGTGTTCCTAACAATAGGGTTGGAGGTGTAGGGGTTCTGGGAAATGGGTAGGTTGGATGTAACAAGAGCCAATAGAGCAAGCATGAACTGGCGTCATTTTGGCACCAGTCCAAATCAGGATTGTGAACCCAACTGACCAACTTAGTTATATTAGCAGCCCAGTAGTAGTACTTGAAGTTGGAGGGCAAGTCCCCCATCAGGTCTGGAGCTTTGTAGGTATTATTTCTTGATTATCTGAGATGTACCTCCCCATATAAATTATAAAATGAGTTTGTCCAAGTTACGGAAAAAATATACATATAAATATTGGCATTGCTTGGAAGTACACGAAACGGCCGTAGAACATTCATCTTTAAACTATTCACTCTTCCTGCCAAGGATATTATTCATAATCTTCCATCTATCTAGGTCTAGTAGAAATATCGTTGCTGTCCGGAGGAAACCTCATAACTACAGTAGCCTACATTTTTCAGGTTTTTGATTTTTTTAAATATATTTCAGTGCTATTGAAGACCCTTTATGTCTGTGTGTTGTTTCGGAAATATTAAACCAATGGAAAGTAGTAAAAAACGCATTAGAACGCGACTCCATTGGACCCTTAATTAAACTGTCTGCTAAAACAGCTAACTAACTCCACCACCTCTCTCCTTCTCATGCAAGTAATTGACAATATCTAAAGTCAAAATTTGGACAGCAACAATATGTGAAATCGCGTAGACATCACATCATAAATGTGTCTCATCGAATGTAAATCATTGCGGTTTGTTTATTAGCAGAGTTCAACCTAGCGGCATTTAGGCCACGTATTTAAAGAGCTCCATGTAAGTTATGTGAAGTCCACAAGATGGTCACATATTTCACCAAACCGCCATGCTGGGGGGGGTGTGCGAGTGTGAGTGAGCGAGGGGATTTTTCGGTATTGGAATTCAGCTATGGTGAATGGGCAGTTGTAGGTATGTTGTGGAAGACGGGAGCTATCAGGCCATCCTCCCTCTCGACTTCAGGAGGATTTCTCATATTTTGAAATCAAGTACGAAGTTTCCATACTTTAAAGGCTTTTTTTAATGTTTTTTGAGCCACGGCCCAGGCACTCGTTCTTGAGTAGGTCCACATATATTAATGTGGGACGTCCTCATGACTGGTGCCTGTGTGTTGGATCCCACAGCACTACTTTGCTGGCTGGCAGGTCTTGGTGTCTTTGGCAGTGTCCTGCTAGTCTCATTCTCCTGGCTGCTATTTTCTTGCTGATGTTAAGTACCGGTATACTGCACGCAACATTCTAATGCAGCACCCATCTAGAGATTTCTGCAGATTGGCTTCAGGGTCCAGCATTCACTGCTGTATAGGAGAACAGACTCTACCATGGCATAGAAGCTGAGTTTGATTTGAGGGGGGGAGGTTGGAATTCCATATGCTGGCCATGCTCCACACTTAACTCCGCACTTAATGTTCAGATCTTGGCAGACTGCATGAGAAAGGTGTCTGCTAGAGATGCCATTTATGAGATTCTAGCTTTTGCCATGCCTCTGGCTCATGTTGTTGTTGTAGTGCTGTGTACACTTGGTGTAGCTCATCTTTATTCTGCTTTTACTACTCTCAAAGGACCCTTTACTTTCCAATCAGTGACAGTCCTTTTTTGCGGTCTTCTTGTCAGCTGTGTCAGCGTAGTTGAAAGCCAATGGCAAAAAAAACTGCTCGGATAAAAATGACTTATTAACGCGGAATGCAGCAATGCTAATCGCTGTCCCATGGCCCACGTGTTGAGTACTTTATATTTGAAATTTGAATGTTTACACACGTTTTCAGTGTAAATGTAGCGATCACGTAAAACAGGCGGAAGTTAAGCCATGACGCTCGTGAAGTCCGAGCGTCATGTGAACCATGGCTATAGAGCTTCTCTAGCAGACATTAGCTCAAGACTTCCAATTTGGGCAATGGCGTATGCCATGTCTGTTACGTCACACTGATGCCTATATAACAGTTGTCCGGTGAATATTTCAGTATTTGTATACAGCACGTATCACTGGTATAACAGTGGTTATACTAGCCTACATTTAAAGCATATGTGGACACTAACAATATTTAATAGTTAACTAGCTATTCCGATATGCTTACATGAGATACTAAATACAATTTCATAATTGTATTTAATAGTCTAGAAGGTTTGTATTTTGGGTATTTTAAAATGATGACTGAAAATACTTGTACTGTTGAAAAGTTTCAGTTTCCATTAAAAGAGATGAGCGTCATGGACGTATATGATTTTCAGGTGAAACACACGGCGGATGAGAACAGGCCAGGCAACAACAGTCACATACACTGTTCAGGACACACGGCGGATGAGAACAGGCCAGGCAACAACAGTCACATACACTGTTCAGGCACTGAGAGAGACGGCTGCCTCACAGAAGTAAAGATGTCTGAGAACTACATCTTAGTACAACACCATTTAGAAAGTACCACACTACTGGTTGAAGAGATGTTTGCACAACAGCACAGGGACGGGACGGGATGGAACGACGAGAAAACAACACTGGTTGGAGATATGCAGGCACTGGCCGAAAAGTTCTACTCCATGATTAAAACCATGGGGGAAGAGAGTACAGTGAAAGAGCACAAGCACCAAACGTTCTTACAGGTCCACATGCTGTTGACTGAGAAGGAGAAGGAGATCACCGACCTTAAAGAGAGTCTCTGTGTTCAGATGAAGAACAACGAAGCCTGTACATGGGAAATGGAACAGTTGAAAAAAAGCAAACATCAGGAGCACTCAAAGATCAGTGATAGTTCTCAGAAAAAAACACTAATCGCAGAGGATAATAATACTAATACACAGCTCCAGTACCAGGTGGGTCATATCCAGGAAGAACTGAGAATTGTAGAGAATCTTTTGTCAGTGGAACATGAGAAACGGGAGAAGGAGAAACAGGGACTAGTTGTAGAAAAGGAGGCTTTGATTAAGAGGAATGGGCAACTCCAGAACCAACTGGAGCTCATCCAGGAAAAACTGAGAACCATGGAGTTAAAGGAGGTGGAGAAATTGGACAAGGTGAGACAGGGACTCGTTTTAGAAAAGGAGGCTTTGGTAAAGAAGAATGGGCAACTCCAGAACCAACTGGAGCTCATCCAGGAAAAACTGAGAACCATGGAGTTAAGGGAGGTGGACAAATTGGAGAAGGTGAGACAGGGAATATCTGTAGAAAAGGAGGCTTTGGTAAAACATAATGGGCAACTCCAGAACCAACTGGAGCTCATCCAGGAAAAACTGAGAACCATGGAGTCAAAGGAGGCGGATAAATTGGAGAAGGTGAGACATGGAGTAGTTGTAGAAAAGGAGGCTTTGGTAAAGAAGAATGGGCAACTCCAGAACCAACTGGAGCTCATCCAGGAAAAACTGAGAACCATGGAGTTAAAGGAGGAGAAATGGGAGAAGGTGAGACCGGGACTAGCTGCAGACAAAGATGCTTTGCTCAAGAACAACGGGCAACTCCAGAACCAATTGGATATCTTCCAGGAAGAACTGAAGAGCAAAGATAACCAACTGCACCTCATCCAGGAGGAACTGAGAAGAAAACTGAGAACCATGGAGTTAAAGGAGGAGAAATGGGAGAAGGTGAGACCGGGACT
Organism: Protomyctophum bolini; assembly: GCF_963924005.1. Classification (NCBI taxonomy): domain Eukaryota; kingdom Metazoa; phylum Chordata; class Actinopteri; order Myctophiformes; family Myctophidae; genus Protomyctophum; species Protomyctophum bolini. The sequence goes on from NC_137864.1 coordinate 52,178,784, forward strand.
AGCTGCAGACAAAGATGCTTTGCTCAAGAACAACGGGCAACTCCAGAACCAATTGGATATCTTCCAGGAAGAACTGAAGAGCAAAGATAACCAACTGCACCTCATCCAGGAGGAACTGAGAAGAAACGATAAGCAACTGCACCACATCCAGGAGGAACTGAGAAACATAGAGCAGGAGAAGTTGGGGAAGATGAGACAAGGAGTAGTTGGAGAAAAGGAGGCCTTGGTTAAGAAGAACGAGCAACTGCAGAACCTACTGGACCTCCTCCAGGAAGAGCTGAAAAGGAACGATTCTCATTCGCGCATTGAGAAGGATAAATGGATGAAGGAAATGCATGGACTATCTGCCGAAAATCATGCTTTAGTTAAGAATAATAGACAACTCCAGAAACAAGTGGTTCAGGAAGAACCGAGAGAACCCAAATATCCTAATAGGTACGAAGGCCAGCAGGGTACCTGGGGGGAGAGACATGGGCCAGGTGGAGAAAAGGAGGCTTTGGCTGAGTCGAATAGGCAACTCCAAAAGGTGTTGGTTGAGAAGGAGGAGAAAATCACCTCCTTTAAAGATAGTTTGCACATTCAAACGGAGGAATACAAGAGGCGACTGATTGAGAAAGATAAAGAACATAGACAGCTACAGTACAAACTGGGTCACCTCCAGGAAGAACTTAAAACCAAAGACAGTATTATCATAATGAAAGAGGATAAACGGGAGAAAGAGACACACGGACTAGCTGGAGAAAAGGAGGCTTTGGTTAAGAGGAATGCCCATTTCATGAGTGAACTGCAGGAACTGCAGGAAGTCTTCCAGGAAGAACAAAAAAAATGGGGGGAGGAAAAAGACGTACTACAACAGAATTATAAGCGAATCCAGAAGCAACTTGAACGCTTACACGATACCCTGAAAACCAAAGAGACTGCATTTAATAACCTTTCTAAGAAATTAAGTCTCCAGGCTAAGGACCTGCATAATCTTGCAAATCTGCAAGAATTCCCATCGTCATGTGAAGAAACTGGAGAGTATCTGTAGGGCCAAGTGGAAGATTGGATAGTTGAGTGTAGAGACATAATAAGGGACAAATGTGAGACATTACAGGACTAAATGTGGTCTGTGAATCAACTGACTGAGCCACCGTGAACCCAGCTAGAAAGGCATGCCTGTCAAAAGCCTGTCTAAACCAGCATATTGGTGACCTAATCATCATAGCACTGATAGATAGATAGATAGATACTTTATTTGTCCTTTCGGAAATTTGTTTTGTGCACAGCAGTCATCAGGATATACATAAAACATGCAAACAAACAGATCACAGACAGTACATGGACAATAAAGAAACAGTGCCAACAGAAGGCCACCAGTCATAGTTCCAAGAGGCATCACATCACACAATCCTAAAGACCACAATAAGGTGGCTATGTGGTCATCGTGATTTCCTCCTGAAATCCATAGAGTTATAAACGAAGTAGAGTGGTAACCGGAAATCCCGACCCATTCACTGCTATGGTGTTACTCGCCCAGCGCCATACGCCATGTCATAGAGTTATATCTCACATGCACAGTAGTGTCACCTCTGTGCGCAAGTGAGTCGAGCCCATAGAGTATTAAAAGGATGGAGACTGAACCGGAGCGATAGCCCCGCCCCTCCGCTATTCGTTTCAGTGGAAGTTGCTCAGTGGCGTTTTGAAGCACCGGAAGAACGGTCTACTTCTGCAGAAGTTCCTCGGCATAAATCCACGGGTCCGCCTGCAGTCCCACCTCTTACCACTAGGGCCGAGTGCTTTAACGTCGGAGAGCATGAAGGGCCTTTTATCCCAGGTGTTATCAACCGTTGTACAGATGGTCCCTCAAGAATTGGTGGACCACACTGTTTTCTCAGAGTTCTGGATTGTCGTAAAGTGGCAGGATCGGAAGGGGTCGTCCCCATGTTCCCCACTTGGGTTAGGGGTCAGGGCTAAGGGTTCATTGTTGTAACAAAGAACCTTTTGTGTGAGGTGGGGAACATTGAACCTGGGGAACATGGGTACGGTCCCAATCAGAAATGCATTTTAGACCATTCAGTAGTTCATACACCAAGTGGATATTAAGCCATTGCACCCTCTGCATTCTATGCATTTGATTGCTCCGGGCGCCGTGGTTATAGTTTGCAGCATGACTCGGTTTAGGATTTGTTCACTAGTAATAATGTTCCCTTATCCCTGTCTTTTTTTACTTACCAAAGCTGTCCTATCGCTGACTATACACTTTTATCTTTTTTCTTACCAAAGCCGAAGCCTGATGGCTGAATATTCATTGGCTTTTTACGGCATGGCTCCTCCTCCTCCTATCTAGACGAGCATCTGTCTGTGTATCTATCTAGCTACTCTTGCAAACCACTGGATCAGTGGCACATTTCCTGTGCGATTTAGAAAATGAGTGGTGGTGCCTTGGATTATGTAATCGTTACGTTATTGAAATAGACTAATTGACACAGTAACCACAGTAACTGTGCTGTTCCAACTAATACACTAATGTTACACAAATGATGGAGCAGCTTGCGCCGCTCAAAATGTTCACGAAATGTCAATATTTTGTGTATATATATATATATATATAAACTACTTAAAATGTACTGCATACTGGAATAAATGGATGATGATTGGACTGAAACAAATATGGAAATAGGGAGATGGAACTGATCGCGTACTAGCGGTGTCATGGATAATTGACATCATGATAGCCCGGCAACATGACGCAGAGATCCACATCGCTAAAGCCTTTATTATATAACCAAAGCTGCCATTTGGCTGAATTTTTTAAAAACTAAATATATTGCCTGGCAATTTACACATTCTTTAGATGGGAATGTGTAGAAAGTCAGAAAACTGACGGCAGAGAGACGAGACATACAGTACGAGACACGACAGGAGTCGGATTCATGACTCTGGCACTCAATTTGATCAGTGCCTTACTCAGCCTTTGCCTGTTGTTTAGCCTACTTTTTTGTTTGTTTGTGTGTGTGTGTCCACAACAGACCACAGCTCATCTCATGCTGCTAATTTAGTGTAGGTACATTAGCACACAAAACGGGTGTATTAGTCAAACTACGGTGCCACTCAATGTGCTGATTGGATGTTTGCAGGGACAACAATCTGTAAACAAAGTTCTGCCAGTAAATGAATGGTGGCTGCAGGGGAGGATATCAAATGTAATTGAACTGCATGGTTAATGTTGGGCTTGCTTTGATCTCAGAGGTCTGGATTGTCATAACGTGGCAGAATCAGAAATGCATTTTGACCATTCAGCAATTCATAGACCAACGGCAACACTTAATTATTTATTAACTAGTCCATACCCGTTTGGATACATTAACCTACTCAGACATTTCGGTACCAATTCTGTCAAGTTTTGAGCACGGAATATAATTTTAGATTCAGTACAAAGATTATTAGTTAGAGCCAATTAGAGTGAAGAATGGCAGTCCTTCCAGCCAATCACAACCTCAATTTCGGTGCCATACATTTCATTCACTACTATAATTATTATTATATATTATAATATATATTAGTAAGTAATAAAGTGTTAGAAAACCTAACTAGAAATGCACTCTGTTGAGGTGCCAACTTGCGCCTTGCACACAACTTAGTAGGCCATACATGGCCTACTTGTGCTCAAGCAGAGCGTGCAAGTACTGCTTCTAACTAATGTCTATTACAACTGCTGTTCTAAATCTTTTAGACCCGTTTTGACCTTATACCAACCCTGAAACGTACCTTAGTTACGTCACAATCAACAGCCAATAAGGGACCATTCTTACCCACGTACCTTAGTTACGTTATCAAGAATGGTGGTCCCTCATTGGCCGACGGACAACACCGTCATATGCACACTGACATACGCAGTCGATTACAGTAGGCTACTTGCGCACTCTGCTTGCGCAAGTAATATAATAAGGGACGTTTGAATTACACCTTTCCTGGGACTGCATGTGCATATAGCCTACATAATAACAAAATAATGAATTGAACTGTCACTGGTTATTGAGGTGGGATACAGCCAAAATACAGAATATACATCATAATAATCATTTGCAACCAAGATGCAGAACATATTTGTACATTCATGCATTGGAATGAATACAGTCTATTGTATGGTGAGTCATAACAGTTTAGCCTTTTATCTTAAAGTTAAAAGCTACATTATAATCAGTAGGGGTTGTTTTTTTTTTACACCTAACCCATCATGTGACATCAGCCCTGTCTTGAGTGTGGTGTCTTGTGTCCTGTGTCCTTTGTGCTGTGTCCTGTGTCTTGCTGTTTGGGTGTCTGTTTGGGTGTCTGTTTGGGTGTCTGTTTGGGTGTCCGTTTGGGTGTCTGACTAGTGGTTGTCTGGGGGAGAAGCTCTCGTCATAATGCTAAATACCTACTGTAACCGACACTGACTTGGCTGATGACATCGCGCTTATCAGTCAATCATTGGAATACGCTCAGGCTCTCCTTCAGTCTCTTGAGCAGGCCTCCAACTGTGTTGGAGCTCACACCGCGTCTTGCTCGCACCACGTTGTGCGCTTGTAGATCTGCTTTTTCTAGATCGACTGAGAACGATAGACTGAGAAGAAGTCGCACATTGAAGAGGCATTCCCTTACATGAAACGTTAATTAATTCCAGCATCACATCAAAGTTTAAATCTCTGGCAGATGTTTACTTGGAGTGGACAAGGAAGACACCCTATTACGTCACACCCAATATGCATATATAAGGACATCCAGTGACAATCACTCTTTTTTACAAAATACACTCTATTAACTGTTCTAGGTATTGGAGATGTTCATCACTTAGGCTTAACAACATTGTAGAACAGATGAATGAGCAGGAGGACGTCAAGGTGGCTGGTGACAGCGATCAGACAGAAGCACTCATCAAAGAGGAGAATAGACATGAGTTCAAGTACGAACTGGGTCACATCCAGGATGAACTGGTTCATTGTAGAGGGCTACAAGTCCAAAAGGTTGTGGAAGCAGAGGAAGAAATCTCTGCCCTTAAAGAGAGGCTGCGCATTCAAATGGAGGACTACGAGAGGAGACTGACGGAGAAAGATGACACGTGGAAACTCATGAGAGAGGAGAATGTACAGCTCAAGTACAAACTGTCCTGCATTCAGGAAGAAGTGAGAAACACAGAGACCCTTAGTGCTGGAGAGAAGGAGGCTTTGGCTAAGAAGAATACACGACTCCAGAAACAACTGAACGACTTACACAATACCCTGAAAGCCATTGAGAATGCATTTAATAACCTTTCTAATAAATTAAGCCTCCAGGCTAAGGACCTGCATAATCTCTGCCCTCCGTGATTGGGCAGCCCAGCTCTGATCTATAGATGAATAGATTTTTTTTTAAATGATATTTTATTAGCCTTTTCTTCCATCTATTTATTGAGTTATCATACATTTGTTTACCGGTATTCATGTGTTGTCAATGCCTTTAAGCTCTTGGCATTAGCAGACCATTCATATTTGGACAATGGTCTCTGTTATGTCTGGGTTACGTCATATCCAATATATATGTAATGACATAGGGTGGCAGTTTCACTCATAATCAACAAACTCCATTAAGTGTATAAGAATTCAGATGTATCAGCAGGACAACATAGAGATGTTTGGTGATGCCTCTCAGACAGAAACACTCAAAAAGGAGAATACACGGATTAAATACCAACTGGTTGACATCGAGGATGATCTGATCAAAGAGACTCCCTCCTTAACGGAGGAGGATCATTTGGGTCAAGAGACACAGGGACTAGCTGGGGAAGACAAACCTTTGGTTAAGAATAATGGGCAACTCCTGAACCAGCTGGACCCCAAACAGGAACTAGCCCAAGAAACGGAGGCTTTGGCTAAGAATAAACTCAAGAAACAATTTCACCTCTTCCAAGATACCCTGAAAGCCAAGGAGATTGCATTTAACCAACTTTCCCAGATGATGAGCCTCCAGGCCAAGGACCTGCAGCGCCTCAGAAACACCCTGGTGAAGAACCCGGAGAGTGACATGTGTATGGATGGCCATGTGGAAGATCCATCGTAAGGATAACTCTACCTTTTGAGGGGTGCTGCTATAGCCCTTCCTACGCACAGCTTTGTGTGTTTGTACCACGGAATGTGATGATTTGATTGGCTGAGCACGGAATGTGATGATGTATAATGATACACGAGTGTGATTTTTAGTAAATTGTAGAGAGACAGGAACCCGAGCACAGGTAGTTATGGAGACATGCAATACATGGCAGGAGCAGGACCTGTGCACAAACTGACTGAGCACCCAGTCACCCTAACCCTGGAGAAGGTATTGCCAACAATAGAGTATTCTAGATTCTCATACCTGTATGGGACATTCCAGATTCCTGGATTTATAGATTAGGGTATGGCTCTGTAAGAACTAGTTTAGCACACAGTTCCTTGCTAGAAATCAATTCATGCAATACAGAAAATGTATTGCAGAATTCATGCCACACAGACTCTCCATATCCCGTAATATGATGTCATCATGCAGGAACCACCTCAGGTGAAACCATGTCAGGTCAAATCTGCATAAGGAAGCGTGCACATAACACAGACATGAGGGGAGTTTGCTGGGAACTAACTTCCTTAGCCTCCAGCGGGTCTATTATCCCCCCCCCCCCCCAGTATTTGAGTGCTGCAGCCACTCCAAGGAACAGCAATTTGTGTCTACATGTCTGTCCCTATGTTTAGAGTACCAACAGGTGACAAGGTGGCGCTTTTGAGCTTCACACTGTGCACAGGTGTATGATGGGAAGCTGAGTTTTTAGCAGCCATGTGGTGCTGTTGCTGAGGATTATGTGATTTCGGGTGTGACCCCCGGGGGCTCTGTCATTTCTCAATCGTTTCGGAAGAAGGAAGGCTTGCCGGAACAGGGCCGTCACCCTGGGTGCCTTCCTGTGCTGGTCTGGACGTTTCGGGCACCCCCCCGGGACCCCCACACAGAGTTGCACCACTCAGTTCACACAGGTGTGATTTTCTGTTTTGGTGCAGCTGTTACTTACTTACTTACGCCTGACACCCCTACCGGGGTCTAGGCCGTCGACAAGGGTCCTCCAGAGTTCTCGGTCACTATTCGTCTCTATCTGCGACCAGGTGCCTCCCAGCCTCTTGGTGTCTGCCTGGTGCAGCTGTTGCTTGTTAGTTTATTTAGGTCACAGCGTTATTGCTGATTTCCTGGAGGAAGCCAATCAGATTCAGGTAGGATGTCTATGGGTTCTTCACATACACTGAGCGAAGCCCAGGATTCAATGAGATGGAGACAATTTGGTAACTACACTCAAAAATCAATTAAATGAGGGGTGATCTTATCATTGTACATCATCATACCTCATCTCATTCCGGCCAATCACAATTTGCGTTTGCCTATTAAGACATAGCTAAATTAAGTTAGCCAATACCCAACATTGGGGTGCTAGGAAGGGATGCTCCATAATAAAACATGGTTCTTTGAGGACTGATTCCTCAAAGGACCTTGCCAAAATGTTACTTAGTAGGCATATACCATTTAGTCTCTTTGCATGCATTCAGTAACTTATTGTACTTCCCTCAGGACATGGCTGGGTGAGGGTGGGTGGATATGTTGTTTGTTTGATCACTCTGGGGTTGATTGTTTTGTATTGTCTCTAGTTTAATTTATTTTTTGTTTGTGGTCATGTATGTCTTGTATTTTAAAAGGAGAAAAAAACAATACAAAATTATCTGTGGAGAGGAAGAGCCCAAAGAACAGAGAATTGACACATTAAAACGTGATGTTGTTTTGTTTGGGCCATCGGGAGCCAAGGTTATTATAGTTTGTTTTGTTTGGGCCATCGGGAGCCAAGGTTATTATAGTTTGTTTTGTTTGGGCCATCGGGAGCCAAGGTTATTATAGTTTGTTTTGTTTGGGCCATCGGGAGCCAAGGTTATTATAGTTCCGCACTTTTCATTTGTTTTTTGTTTGAATTTCAGTTTACTTTTGATTAGTTTGAAAGTGGTTTTGATATCTTATTATAAAAGTGAAATATGAAATAAAGGGGCATACCACTCATTTTCACATGTCATTAATATAGGCTACCTTTGAGCTGTTGTGTGAACATAATACAAAAGTCCCCCCATTCTGTGTTTCCTAGAAATGGAGGTCTGAAATAAATGTCCCCTAGGGTAGGTACCCTCACAAGAAACATAAATAAATGTCCCCTAGGGTAGGTACCCTTACAAAGAACATGCAGTAATCCTGGTCTCTAAACTTCCTCCCCCTGGCCAGCCTGATGGAGGGGAATGGAACTGGTTGGAATAACGCGTTCCTTCCACGTGCTACGTCCAACCAGGGAAACTCCCCCCTGTCAGGTGTAAAGGAGCAACTTGGTCTGTTGCTCTCCCCAGGTTGGTGGAGGGTGTGTAGAGCCCAGGATCACAATAGATAATTGACACAGGGGTGAAAAATGGGTTACGAAATCGTGGGATAAAAAATAATATATAATATATAGTGCCATGATTTTAATCCACCCTAAAACATGATGATCGTGTATTATTATAATATAAGGAGGAAGAACTTGTTCCAAAAAGTTTACAGTATTTTATTAAATCATGCTTTTATGTGGACACGCCCACCAGTTCATTAAGTATGCCTACAAATACAATTAAAATTGGTTTGATAATTTCAGATAAATTCTCGGAGCTTCAGTTTTGTAGTGTTCCAGTCCAGATCTTGTCTGCTCATTTCGTTACGTTATGTTGTATATGTCTTATCTCACTGTTGACTCCTTTATTCAAGGAAAAGAGGGCACTGTTTTTTCTTTCTTTATTTTATCAGCTCACTTCTACGTTCAGCCCAGCAGGCGGCGCTGCTGCATCAGTAGTCGCACACCAAACCCACATAAAACACTACAGTCAAATCTGTATCTTGTGAGTTCTCTCTCTCCTGATTGGATATAATTCGTGTCCCACCTGAAAATGCATTTTCTGTGTATTAAAGAGTTGGAGAGACACAGACTTTTTTTTTAAGACCACTGTTCTATGGTGCATTGAAGTCTTCAATGCACCATAGAACAGTGGTCTTCAATGTCACATGCACCATAGAACAGTGGTCTTCAATGCACCATAGAACAGTAGTCCTCATTGTCACATGCACCATAGAACAGTGGTCTTCAATGCACCATAGAACAGTGGTCTTCAATGTCACATGCACCATAGAACAGTGGTCTTCAATGTCACATTTGAAGACTACTGTTCTATGGTGCATGTGAAAGACCACTGTTCTATGGTGCATGTGACAGACCACTGTTCTATGGTGCATGTGACAGACCACTGTTCTATGGTGCATGTGACAGACCACTGTTCTATGGTGCATGTGACAGACCACTGTTCTATGGTGCATGTGACAGACCACTGTTCTATGGTGCATGTGACAGACCACTGTTCTATGGTGCATGTGACAGACCACTGTTCTATGGTGCATGTGACAGACCACTGTTCTATGGTGCATGTGACAGACCACTGTTTCTATGGTGCATGTGAAAGACCACTGTTCTATGGTGCATGTGACAGACCACTGTTCTATGGTGCATGTGACAGACCACTGTTCTATGGTGCATGTGACAGACCACTGTTCTATGGTGCATGTGACAGACCACTGTTCTATGGTGCATGTGACAGACCACTGTTCTATGGTGCATGTGAAAGACCACTGTTCTATGGTGCATGTGACAGACCACTGTTCTATGGTGCATGTGACAGACCACTGTTCTATGGTGCATGTGACAGACCACTGTTCTATGGTGCATGTGACAGACCACTGTTCTATGGTGCATGTGACAGACCACTGTTCTATGGTGCATGTGACAGACCACTGTTTCTATGGTGCATGTGACAGACCACTGTTCTATGGTGCATGTGACAGACCACTGTTCTATGGTGCATGTGACAGACCACTGTTCTATGGTGCATGTGAAAGACCACTGTTCTATGGTGCATGTGACAGACCACTGTTTCTATGGTGCATGTGACAGACCACTGTTCTATGGTGCATGTGACAGACCACTGTTCTATGGTGCATGTGACAGACCACTGTTTCTATGGTGCATGTGACAGACCACTGTTTCTATGGTGCATGTGACAGACCACTGTTCTATGGTGCATGTGACAGACCACTGTTCTATGGTGCATGTGACATTATTGCTTTTTCTTTTGTGGACCTTTTCAAGCCTTTATTTGATAACAACACTGGAGAGAGACAGGAAATGACTGGAGAGAGAGAAAGAAAGCGGTGCATGGGGGAGACACACGACACACAGCAAACGACCTCGGGTGGGATTTAAACCTGTGCCGGCTACATCATGATATGCTTTCTACGAACTTGGGATTTTATCTGAGGTTGCGGCTATTCACATTTTCATTTTGTATTGCCACCCGCCTTGATTACGGCGACACACATTATATGGGGGTTATGCTTATGAACTCATTGTGCAAGAGTGGCCATTTCAGAATGTATCATGTTATTGGACTATAATTATTGATCAAATGATCGATAACCACTTAAGTCCTATAGGCTATTGGAGAATAGCCGATCTACAAGCTCACTATGTGTCACATCGCTGTATGTACAGTACATTTGCTATCATCTGCTGAGCACATTGTCTGTCGGCACATAATCCCCTCATATCCATTCCTTACCCATAGGGTTAGTGTGTGTGTGTGTGTGTGTGTGTGTGTGTGTGTGTGCGCGTGTGTGTGTGTGTGTGTGTGCACGTGAGAGAGAGACTCACCTTTCTCCTTGTCTTAATCGGCATTACGTGTGGTTATTATGAGAATTCTGTTTTTAAATCATGTTTCATATAAGGACTTGAGGGGATTATGTGCTGACAGACAATGTATAGGTACACACACACGCACAGTCGCGCACACACACACACACACACACACACACACACACACACACACACAGGTACGTTATGCAAGGGCGGTGGAGAAGAAAGGTGACTTATTACTTAAGCATACAGTCAATTAAACATTTATGATGTTGTAGAAAAGCAGCGGCTCAGGAATAAAGAGGCTACAACGGAGTAGCTTGAAGAGTATTCTATAACGCTTTAATTTCCTGTCTAAGCACGCACGCTCTCACACACACACACACACACACACACACTAGTACAACATGGATAAGGGGGAAGTGCTACACATGTTCTGATGTTCATATCAAGAAGAACGGATATGAGTCACTGAGGCACAGCATGACACTGAGAGCTACATGTAGTAATGCTGATAGGTGGTGGGAGTGGTGGTGCAGGTGGGGGTGGACATGGGGTTGACCCTGAGGGCACCACTGAAAGATGCATGCGGAAAAAGAATCCTGCATGTCTTAAGTATACTGTTACTGTATGGGGTCATGGCCGACCATTCCCGCAGCCCTACTGTGTGCACCTCAGTGTAGGGTTAAGCTAAATTCTCAAGTATTAAAATGTACAAAGTACATTTACGAAGTAGCCTACTCTATACATTTTCATAAATTGTCAATGTCATTATAGTCATTATACAGACGAGGATTCTGACCCTGATACTGATGTGATATACTGACATGATACTGTCCAATACTGACCACGATATACTGACATGATACTGACCATGATACTATCAAATTCATTCGGTCATCATACATAACTAAGTACATTTACTCAACTACCTAAGTATAATTTTTAGTGGAGTATTTCCGATTTTCAGTGATTTTACTTCTACACGTAACACTTTTGTAAATCGCTCAGTTGATTGGCCTCGTACACGCATCCTAATAGCTTAGATGGTTCATTACGCAATTTCAGAGACTCAATTTATGGCAGAAATTAAATTACATGACTGCATGAGTGAGTGCATTATGAGTGATCATATGAGTGAGTGCACATCATATCAGTACGGTAATCACATGAGTGAGTGCATATATATCTGTGTGTGTGTGTGTGTGTGTTGTGTGTGTGTGTGTGTGTGTGTGTGTTGTGTGTGTGTATGTCAGCAATTTATTGGAAATTCTCTTTTTCTTGATCTTTCTCTGAAAAGCAATTGAATAGACTGTGCTGTAGTCAGGGTGTGTGTGTGTGTGTGTGTGTGTGTGTGTGCACACTCTCATGTACCTTCAGGGGGGGGGGTGTACTCTAATCATCTTTATTGTCACATCACAGGTTTGCAGGTCTAAAACAGTGGGTGAGATGTAATTTATTTATTACTTTTTTTTCTTCTCTCGTTTCTGTTGTTTCCAGGAAGACGAAGAAAATCAATAAATCCAAAACAAAAAGGTATCTACGTATTTTCTTAACCACTTAAAACCCTACATATAGCCCTTCATACGACGAAATGGCACAAACAGCAGATCAACAAGCTCACAACTCATCGCAATGCATTGTGGGCTAGTATATCGGCTATCGGCGGCGGTATTCTTTCTTTTTTTTTTTATATATGTTTATTGGTAGTAGTTTTCAACAATGTAGTACAGTTTGAACATACCATATTTATTTATTTTTCTCCCTCACCCCATCCCTCCCCCCACAGTTATCGTCATCATTAACCCATTCTGACCGGGAACCCGTTTTGGTGTTAGCATCATGTTATGCTTTAGCTATTGAAAAATAGCAGATCTACAAGCTCATAGCGCGCCACCGAGTGGCGCGCTACGAGCTTGTAGGTCTGCTATTTTTGAAAAATCAAAGAACGACTGACATTTTTAGAATCTGATCTCAGGTCAGAATGGGGTTAATCAGACCAGTGTGTGTCCAGTGGAAACCTCGTATGAATCTGATCTCAGGTCAGAATGGGTTAAACAATATAGAAAATAACAATTGAGTACAGACATACAAAAACAACCATGTATATTTGACATATAATATGAACAGTAGGAAGCAAAAATAATAATTTAAGCACATAACAAAAACAATAACAATATAAATAACAAAAAAATAAAATAAAATAAAACAAAACAAATACAATCATGAGTTGGGTTATTTGAGTTCAAAAGAGTTACAAGTTATGTCGGAAAATATTGCGTTGAATCGGAACAGCACCCTCTATACAGGGCGGCGGTATTCTTGACGATTAGATTTTATTTTTTACATTCTGAAAATGTTTTAAAAATTGTGCCAAATGTTAGTAATTCCCTCAAGGCGTTCCTGAGGTATCTTGTTCATGTGGCTGGAATGTACGTATGTGTATAGTAAAAGGATCTGAGATAGTATAGTTGAGTAGAAGTAAAAGTACATGAAAATTGTACAAATACCTCAAATTGCACATACAGTAAGTAAAGTACTTAAGTAAATGTACTTAGTTATTGTCCACCAGTAAATGTACTATAGGCATATAAGAACTCGACAAGCCCATAACATGACGCCTCTGCAGGCTCCAGCCATGACTGCACGGAGTCACAACAATGACTGGACTATTCAATATACTAGGCTACAATAGCAATTACACACGGTGAGGGGATTTTGTTATGTGCCATGATGTGCTGGCCGGGTTACGAGTCTCGCCTCTCTCTCTCTCCCTATTATGTGTAGCCTATAATATACTGTATAATATGCTATGCGTACACATTATAATATATATACAGTATATTATATGCATGGACATGTAGCATACATGCAGTATGTCCATTGTGCATGCATGGAGAGAGAGAGAGAGAGAGAGAGAGAGAGAGGCAGTCATGTGTGTCTTTCGTCTTGCCCCTTCTTTGAAATTCTCTCATGGCAAACCCTTTTCCCTCGTCACAACATGAAGGTCACCATGGCTGATGAGAGGAGGATGTCGAAAAGGGATAAGCCAGGTAATCAGAGTGAGTGAGAGACGGCAGCGGGGGTGAGAGAGAAAGAGAGAAATTGATAAAAGAGACGGGTGTGTGTGTGTGTGTGTGTGTGTACTAACCATAACGAGCTAACAGTCAACAGGCGTGTGTCCATCAGCATGCAGCACAAGAGGCGTGAAATAATTTCCACTATTCTCAACCCCCATCCCTATACGCAAAATATCTTTTTGTAGAGCTTAGGCCTATTATGACATGCACAGAATAGCGACAAAAATGGTTCAAGTGGTTAAAAAAGGTGGGACTGGGACCCTACAGTAGCTCAGACTCATTGATGGTATGCAGTATGCACGGTTTCATGTGTTTTGATAAATGTATGTTTTGAGCAAAATATGAATGTTCCTTAACTCTTGCAGGGCAGGCATTGGCAGTGGGAATCCCAGACTCCCTGGGGTAGGCTGCTTCTTCCCCCCCACATGTCGTAGGCTTAAGGCCTTGTCTGGGATAGGCTGCTTCTCCCCCCCCACATGTCGTAGACTTAAGGCCTTGTCTGGGATAGGCTGCTTCTTCCCCCCCACATGTCGTAGACTTAAGGCCTTGTCTGGAATAGGCTGCTTCTTCCCCCCCACATGTCGTAGACTTAAGGCCTTGTCTGGGATAGGCTGCTTCTTCCCCCCCACATGTCGTAGGCTTAAGGCCTTGTCTGGGATAGGCTGCTTCTTCCCCCCCACATGTCGTAGACTTAAGGCCTTGTCTGGGATAGGCTGCTTCTCCCCCCCCACATGTCGTAGGCTTAAGGCCTTGTCTGGGATAGGCTGCTTCTCCCCCCCACATGTCGTAGGCTTAAGGCCTTGTCTGGGATAGGCTGCTTCTCCCCCCCACATGTCGTAGGCTTAAGGCCTTGTCTGGGATAGGCTGCTTCTCCCCCCCACATGTCGTAGGCTTAAAGCCTTGTCTGGGATAGGCTGCTTCTCCCCCCCACATGTCGTAGGCTTAAGGCCTTGTCTGGGATAGGCTGCTTCTCCCCCCCCACATGTCGTAGGCTTAAAGCCTTGTCTGGGATAGGCTGCTTCTCCCCCCCACATGTCGTAGGCTTAAGGCCTTGTCTGGGATACTAGGCTGCTTCTCCCCCCCACATGTCGTAGGCTTAAAGCCTTGTCTGCCATTAGCTGCTGATGGTTCAGTGGCATGGCGCCTCGAGTCATGGCCTCGTATGCCGACTGCATGCGGCGCCCTTCGGCTCCGGTTCGGTGTCATGCGGCGTTTATGGACCAGAGCATGACGTCATGGCCTAGTGTGGCCCTCTTAATTTGAGGTAAAGAGCTGCCTATTGTATTTGTATGTCTTAAAAGCACTCTGAGAGACTTTTATCAATACGTTAAATGCCCTACCAGGAATAACAAAATCATAGATTTATGCTATGGAAATATCAAAGGTGCTTATAAATCGATCCCTCTTCCACCCCTAGGCTCGTCTGACCATAATTGTGTTCATCTTATCCCGGTCTACCGCACTGTATTGAAACAAGGTAAAGTGCAGACCTTTCAGGTAAAAGACTGGAATGAAAATGCATGCCTATTGTATTGTTATTCCTGAAAAAACTGTGAAAGTGTATCCGAATAGCAAACCATGGGTTTCTAAGACACTCAAAAAGCTTCTGTACAATAAGAAAAAAGCCTTCAGTGATGGGAACAGAGTTGCTTTGTGTGACATTCAGAAGGAAATCAAACGTGAAATCAGGGCATGTAAAAGTAGGTATAAAGATAAAATTGAGTCTCAGCTCAAAATGAATAACCTAGGATCTGCTTGGAACAGCATGAAAATAATTACAGGGATGAAGGACTGTGGCAGGAGTAAAGTTCAGCTCAATGGATACACCTCAGATGTAGAGCTGGCGCAGGATCTGAATAAATTCTATGGCAGATTCGATGCTCATGATTACAAGCCCCAAACGCAACGAAATTAGGAACTCATGTCTCATGTCGGCCCCTACTTTTACATCCTTCTTTAGCGAGAAGGATGTAACCAAATGTTTTAGGAGGTGTAAACCCTGATAAAATCAGTGGGCGCCTACTAAAAACATGTGCTGATCAGCTAGGCCCCATCTTTAATTACATTTTTTATTTGTCCCTCTCCTTGCAGAAGGTTCCATCTCTGTGGAAACAGTCCATAGTGGTGCCCGTGGCCAAAATAAAGAACCCTATGGTGCTGAACGATTTCCGACCTGTTGCCCTGACCTCCCTGGTTATGAAACAATTTGAGAAGCTGGTTAAAACTGAGCTCCTGGTCAAAACGGAGCCCATGTTAGACCCTTTTCAGTTTGCCTACAGAGCCAGGAGAGGTGTTCAAGACGCCTCATCGACCTTACTTAACCTTCTTTATAATCATTTGGATGGCAGTAAGAAGCACGCCAGGCTGATCTTCGTAGACTTCTCATCAGCATTCAATACAATTCAGCCTCACGTTCTGGCAGACAAACTTGTAAACTTATTCTGTCTAGATGCAGGTCTGGTAGGCTGGATCCTTGATTTTCTTACCAATAGATCACAACAGGTTAAGGTCAATGGCATTTTATCCAACCTATTATCATCCTCTACCGGCTCACCTCAGGGTTGTGTTTTGTCCGCCTTCTTGTATATTTTATATACAAATGATTGTGTTAGTCAGCACACCAACAGATTAATTATCAAATACGCTGACGAGTCCATCATAGTCAGCTTGCTTGATGATGATGAAGTTGCTCATGGCCAAGTACTTGAGGATTTTCTCTCCTGGTGTGGGGATGCCTTTCTCCAACTGAATGTCTTGAAAACCAAGGAAATGTGTGTAGACTTCAGGAGATCCCCCCCAGTTCCCCAGAACAGTGTTGTCCATTGGTGAGCAAGTCCACCTGGTGACCACTTATAAATACCTGGGTACTACATTTGACAGCTGTTATGGCTGGATTTCGGACACTAAACGCATGAGACACCAGTTCCCTTTGTCGATCTTTATTTGACGTGCACTCAGTATACACGGATGCCACTGGCTCGCAGGCCGGTCCTCCCAAGAAGCATAAGCAATTCAATCACAGAGCTATACTTTATATACAGTCTTAGCCCCACCCACAAGGTGGATCTACAGAATGAGAGCAGACAGGATGGGGAGGTGAATAAGCAAAGGACCATTTGTTTACACACAAAGGAAGAGGAAGGGGGGGGGGGGGGGGGTGGGACGGAACAGGTGAGACGGGAAGGGGGGGGGACTTGCTCTCCCAACATGGACAGGAAGAGACGGGGGTTGTGAGGTGGAGGTGTGGAGAGGATCTAAGTGACAACCGCCAAATGTTGCCCACAGATCACAGCATGGTTCAGTGTTCCAAGGCCCGTCTAGACTAATTTAGTGTATTCAATTACCATGGTACTATAGGCTCATTTAAATGTATTCCAATGAGCTTTTGGTGATGGTAAATTCCTCGTCAAATCCTTCCTCTTGTTAATTAAAACAACAGCTTAATTAAACAATAATTTGAATTTTCCATCAATATCAAAATAATACATCATAATACATTTGAACAAAATACATTGTAAGCATGGTTTAAGCAAAGGGATGACACAATGCGATTTTTTTGTTGAACTTTGTGCTTCTTTCCTAGCAATTGTAGCAATTTGTTGAACTTTGTGCTTCTTCCCTAGCAATTGTAGCAATACTTTCCATAAAGTTCTGTGCAGTGTCTTTGGCCCCACATTTCTCATAGAGTCGTCTCAAATGCTGTAAGTCTCTCTTCATGCGGGCTTGAGTATTGAATTGTCCTTTTCAGTGTCAGCACTAATTCTGGGTGACACACCTCACACAGTCACAGACATGCATTTCATTTGCATACCATCCCCACAGAATGAGTAGAGTCAACAAACTCACTCAAGGAAAACATTTACTTGTAAATTAGATTTACATTACTTTCTCATACCCATTCACACAGAAAAGTGAAAAATAGAAATGAGATATAGACAAACTACACATACTGACACCAGTATGCGCACTCAATCACTAGCTCATTTACATCTATGCAACAGTGCCAGTCGTTTCGTCCCTAAGGTCAACTCACTTACATGGAGACTATATATTTGACTAATAAGAAAATCCTGTAGGCTTAACAATCCAAATTAACTTATCTAATTTACAAAGGATCCAAGAAATCCCTAAAAATGATACTAATACAGTACCCTGTTGATTCAGCACGGCAAACTATAACATAACAAATAAACCAGAAGACATCATATATTCCAAACAATATTTTCTTTCCAGGTATTGCATTAGCTTTTTTTAGCAACAAACTGGCATGCTGCAGGTGTCGATTTTCACACCTTACACCTACCTCCCTTAACTGAAGGAAAGAAGTTAACATGGTATAGACATTATTTTCCATTTCATCCTATGAGTCAGGTCATCTTTGGTGTGCGTGATTTTGGTTAGGAGATTTTGTACTTGGTAATGTTATTTTCTATATAACACAATTTTCACAATTTACACAATACAATTGTTTTAACAACACAGATCAATCCCACTGCCTCCTTGACAGCTGCAATGGGGCACCTTTTCCCCTGGCATCGGCGGCCATCTTCTGATAGGGGTGTGTGTGTGTGTGTGTGTGTTGAGGCGGTGGGCAAGTCACATGCTGCTAGTTTTTAGCAGACTTCCGAAAAGTGTCTTTCCATTTCCATTTCACCTTCTTTTTCTTCCCATCGGGATCGGAAAATAAAGGCATCTTTCTGGCCTTAGATTTAAGGAATGGAGGCGTGAACCTCTCCCTTCCTGCCAACTCTGACAGTGCGTGCAAAAACTTACGGAACGCAACTGCCGGTACTTTGGTGATCTCCTCCTTCACTGGCCGGCCCGCCGGAACCCCCTCTGGGCGCATGAGTGTGCACTCCTCTCCCACCGCCTGTCGAACGAGCAGATTCTTGACACCCTCGACGTCCGTCGCTGCTTTGACGATTAGGGTTGTGTAGGTAGGCTCCAGGGCCTCCGAAGGAGATGTCCCCTTGTTCTCAACGTCTGTCGCTGGCTTGTCTCCGGTCCCGAACTGCTCAGCAGGAGCCTCCATCTTTGTAGTCAGGAGCCTTCCTGCGCTGTGCACAGGAGATGTCCCCTTGTCGTTGACGTCTGTCGCTGGCTGCTCTGCTCCTGCTGGTTTTGGTTCTGTTCTCCCCACCTCGATGTCAGACGATTTCCTCTTGGTTGAAGGCTGTGGACCGTCCGCACGGGCTCCCGCAGGCACCGTCTCCTCTCCGTCTGGGCATCGACTGGCCTCCATGCAGCCCAGGTCGAGAGTCAGAGGCTGTGGACCGTCCGCACGGGCTCCCGCAGGCACCGTCTCCTCTCCGTCTGGGCATCGACTGGCCTCCATGCAGCCCAGGTCGAGAGTCAGTGCCCGCTGCGAAGACAAAGGAGACCTCCGAGGAGCCAGCGGTCCGCTCTCTGCCCTTGGAAGTTCCTCCATACGATCCTCCAGTTGTCTCTTCCTCCATCCACCTTGAAAATACTTTTTTGTGGCGGTCATTACTGACTTTTTCTTACTAATTTTCTTCTCATCAACCATCTCTCTCTTTTCTGTGGCCGCCGGCGCACTTTTTTTGTTTCCCATATTGAAATACTGTCTCTGGCAAGCACGGTTCTTTGGCTGCGACGTCTCTGGCAAGCACGGTTCTTTGGCTGCGTCTCTGGCAAGCACGGTTCTTTGGCTGCGACGTCTCTGGCAAGCACGGTTCTTTGGCTGCGACGTCTCTGGCAAGCACGGTTCTTTGGCTGCGTCTCTGGCAAGCACGGTTCTTTGGCTGCGACGTCTCTGGCAAGCACGGTTCTTTGGCTGCGACTTCTCTTAATGCAAAACAAGGTCTCTCTTTTCTCTTTTTTTTTTTTTTTTTCAAAATATGAGAATTAGCACTTAATCTGGAAGGTTCTCACCGTTTCAGTGTAGCCACAGGTTTTTTTTTAAATCCTGGCGTTTTGAACTCCGTAGATTCAGCATTTGACTCTTCTGTAGATCTGTCCGTTTGTTGAAATCAGTCAGTTTTGATCTTCCGGAGTTTTAGACGACAACAGGATCCCACTTCTCGACACCAAATGTTATGGCTGGATTTCGGACACTAAACGCATGAGACACCAGTTCCCTTTGTCGATCTTTATTTGACGTGCACTCAGTATACACGGATGCCACTGGCTCGCAGGCCGGTCCTCCCAAGAAGCATAAGCAATTCAATCACAGAGCTATACTTTATATACAGTCTTAGCCCCACCCACAAGGTGGATCTACAGAATGAGAGCAGACAGGATGGGGAGGTGAATAAGCAAAGGACCATTTGTTTACACACAAAGGAAGAGGAAGGGGGGGGGGGGGGGGGGGTGGGACGGAACAGGTGAGACGGGAAGGGGGGGGGACTTGCTCTCCCAACATGGACAGGAAGAGACGGGGGTTGTGAGGTGGAGGTGTGGAGAGGATCTAAGTGACAACCGCCAAATGTTGCCCACAGATCACAGCATGGTTCAGTGTTCCAAGGCCCGTCTAGACTAATTTAGTGTATTCAATTACCATGGTACTATAGGCTCATTTAAATGTATTCCAATGAGCTTTTGGTGATGGTAAATTCCTCGTCACAGCAAGCTCAAATGAACTGTGAAACACTGTGCAAGAAAGGCCAACAACGCCTCTTTTGCTTGAGGCAGCTCGCCACATTTCAGGTTGACAAATCCCTAATGAAACTGTTCTACAGTGCCTTTATTGAGTCAGTTATCTCCTTCTCCATCATTTGTTGGTATGGAAACCTAAATGTAAAGGACAAAAACCACCTTGGTAGGATTGTGAGAACGGCTTCAAAGATTGCCGGAGTTAATTTCAGTAGTCTAGACCAAGTTTTAAAAAACCAGGTGCTTAAGAAAGCCAAGTCCATTTGTACGGACAACTCCCATCCCCTCAGCTCTGAGTTCAAGCTGCTTCCCTCTGGCATTCGCCTAAAAGTCCCAGGGGCCAAAAGCAACAGGTATAAGTTCTCCTTCGTGCCTGTAGCTATCAAGGCTCTACATGCCGATAGAAGGAGGTAAATTGGATTTGTATTAATTGTATTAATTTTTTATACAACTTTCTGGAAAAGTTATGAATTATAATGTTACACTGATACCTTGAAAAAAAAAACGATGGGTTATAGCCCATGTTTTTTGAAATTTTGAAAAAAAAGTTATCCTCGTTTCTCATCATTTTGGACCATGTTCTATAGCCCATATCGTACGGCATACTATAGCGCGCCGTTTTTCATCATTTTTGAGGATTTGAAAAAAATGACGAAATGACAAAAACGATGGGTTATAGCCCATGTTTTTTGAAATTTTGAAAAAAAAAGTTAGCCTCGTTTCTCATCATTTTGGACCATGGGCTATAGCCCATATCGTACGGCATACTATAGCGCGCCGTTTTTCATCATTTTTGAGGATTTGAAAAAAATGACAAAATGAAAAAAAAACGATGGGTTATAGCCCATGTTTTTTGAAATTTGAAAAAAGAAGTTAGCCTCGTTTTTCATCATTTTGGACCATGGGCTATAGCCCATATCGTACGGCATACTATAGCGCGCCGTTTTTCATCATTTTTGAGGATTTGAAAAAAATGACGAAATGACAAAAACGATGGGTTATAGCCCATGTTTTTTGAAATTTTGAAAAAAAAAGTTAGCCTCGTTTCTCATCATTTTGGACCATGGGCTATAGCCCATATCGTACGGCATACTATAGCGCGCCGTTTTTCATCATTTTTGAGGATTTGAAAAAAATGACGAAATGACAAAAACGATGGGTTATAGCCCATGTTTTTTGAAATTTTGAAAAAAAAAGTTAGCCTCGTTTCTCATCATTTTGGACCATGGGCTATAGCCCATATCGTACGGCATACTATAGCGCGCCGTTTTTCATCATTTTTGAGGATTTGAAAAAAATGACGAAATGACAAAAACGATGGGTTATAGCCCATGTTTTTGAAATTTTGAAAAAAAAAGTTAGCCTCGTTTCTCATCATTTTGGACCATGGGCTATAGCCCATATCGTACGGCATACTATAGCGCGCCGTTTTTCATCATTTTTGAGGATTTGAAAAAAATGACGAAATGACAAAAACGATGGGTTATAGCCCATGTTTTTTGAAATTTTGAAAAAAAGAGTTAGCCTCGTTTCTCATCATTTTGGACCATGGGCTATAGCCCATATCGTACGGCATTCTATAGCGCGCCGTTTTTCATCATTTTTGAGGATTTGAAAAAAATGACGAAATGACAAAAACGATGGGTTATAGCCCATGTTTTTTGAAAATTTGAATAAAAAAGTTAGCCTCGTTTCTCATCATTTTGGACCATGGGTTATAGCCCATATCGTACGGCATACTATAGCGCGCCGTTTTTCATCATTTTTGAGGATTTGAAAAAAATGACGAAATGACAAAAACGATGGGTTATAGCTAGAGATGCACCGATCGATCGGCCTCCCGATCGATCGGGCCCGATCACGTCATTTTCAAAAGATCGGGATCGGGAAAAAAATATCGGGAAAAAATTATTTATTAAATATATATATATTTTTTTTTATTAAATCTTTTCTTAATTGTATTTAACGTTACAGAAGAAACGTGACCATCTATAAGTCTTAAAGTCATCCTCCCGAGTCTTTAGTTTTGTTTTTTAATACAGATTGGTTCATAATTAATAACAACAAAACATCCTCCTCTCGAAGCAGCCTCTTGCTGCTGCTCCTAGGAAAACTTAGCGCACGACAGTGACGTTGGCCCTAAACAGCAGATCTGCAAGCTCACAAAGAGTTGCTTTCGCAACGCGCTGTGATCTTGTAGATTTGCTACGAATGGCGACGTTCTTGCGTAACTTGCGTAACTTGTAACTTGCGTGGCTAGTAGGCTAATAGCAGAAAGCTAACGACAACAAGCGGCAGCGGCTGCACTGAAACAACCGACGCTTAAAGCGACTTTTAAAAAGAAGGAACCACAGAGAGAGAGAGATGATGAGGAGAATCCAGCCCTCGCAAAGACCACTCGGTGGAATAATTATTGATCGTCATACACAGAGACACACACAGCGGAGTAACCTCGAATCAACAGGCTTCTAAGCACCGTCTTGTTCAGATCTGCTTCTGCATCTGCACTCGCTGTTTGAGTGCTAAAAAGGGAGAGAGAGAGCAAAAACAACTCGTTGTTGTTGCTCTGTCCACCCGGAGCAGGAGAATAATATTCCGTCTGAAAAGTCCCAACAAAATACTCTATGTCCAATCCATGACTGTAGATAGAAACCCTTCTTCTAATAATATAAGCATAATATCTCATGCAGAGATCTTTATTGTAAACTTTTGTAAATGTTTCTGTGCCACGGAATCCCTCCTCTCCCCAGGGAGCTCTCCTCTCCTCCCTGCATGTGCTGCGACTCTGCACCACGTGTGAGCGCATAGGTGCATTATTTTCCCCTTGAACATAATGATGAGGCACATTAAAATAGCAATATAAGGTTTTTTTTCCCCCCTTTAAATAATGAAAAGGCAGAAATGTCTAATAAAATAATATATGCTAAAAAAAGAATAAAAGATAATGCTATAAATAAACTTTTTGAGTGGTGCAAGCCAGTCCCTTGGACTGGGTATGAGCATGAAAACAGCATGGTTGTTTTTCACCACCTGTGTGCAACCTAACACACGCACACAAACACATGCCCATATTAACTGTATATGATGATTTCGTGTGTGCCAGTACAGTACAGTAGAGGGTACAGTAGAGGGACCGGCACACAGTAACTCTGTCATTTCTCAACCGTTTCGGACACGGGGCGGCAGTTCGGAACCGTTTTAGTCCCTTTTTTTTCTTACTGCATTGCCAAAATGTATCTGATTGGGAAGAATTATCGGAAATGATCGGAATTGTATCGGGAGCAAAAAAAAGTGATCGGATCGGGAAATATCGGGATCGGCAGATACTCAAACTCAAATGATCGGGATCGGATCGGGAGCAAAAAAACGTGATCGGTGCATCTCTAGTTATAGCCCATGTTTTTTGAAAATTTGAATAAAAAAGTTAGCCTCGTTTCTCATCATTTTGGACCATGGGCTATAGCCCATATCGTACGGCATACTATAGCGCGCCGTTTTTCATCATTTTTGAGGATTTGAAAAAAATGACAAAATGACAAAAACGATGGGTTATAGCCCATGTTTTTTGAAATTTGAAAAAAGAAGTTAGCCTCGTTTTTCATCATTTTGGACCATGGGCTATAGCCCATATCGTACGGCATACTATAGCGCGCCGTTTTTCATCATTTTTGAGGATTTGAAAAAAATGACGAAATGACAAAAACGATGGGTTATAGCCCA
Organism: Protomyctophum bolini; assembly: GCF_963924005.1. Lineage (NCBI taxonomy): Eukaryota > Metazoa > Chordata > Actinopteri > Myctophiformes > Myctophidae > Protomyctophum > Protomyctophum bolini. Next base: position 52,202,952 of record NC_137864.1, read on the forward strand.
TGTTTTTGAAATTTTGAAAAAAAAGGTTATCCTCGTTTCTCATCATTTTGGACCATGGGCTATAGCCCATATCGTACGGCATACTATAGCGCGCCGTTTTTCATCATTTTTGAGGATTTGAAAAAAATGACGAAATGACAAAAACGATGGGTTATAGCCCATGTTTTTGAAATTTTGAAAAAAAGGTTATCCTCGTTTCTCATCATTTTGGACCATGGGCTATAGCCCATATCGTACGGCATACTATAGCGCGCCGTTTTTCATCATTTTTGAGGATTTGAAAAAAATGACGAAATGACAAAAACGATGGGTTATAGCCCATGTTTTTTGAAATTTTGAAAAAAAAAGTTAGCCTCGTTTCTCATCATTTTGGACCATGGGCTATAGCCCATATCGTACGGCATACTATAGCGCGCCGTTTTTCATCATTTTTTAGGATTTGAAAAAAAAGACGAAATGACAAAAACGATGGGTTATAGCCCATGTTTTTGAAATTTTGAAAAAAAAAGTTAGCCTCGTTTCTCATCATTTTGGACCATGGGCTATAGCCCATATCGTACGGCATACTATAGCGCGCCGTTTTTCATCATTTTTGAGGATTTGAAAAAAATGACGAAATGACAAAAACGATGGGTTATAGCCCATGTTTTTTGAAATTTTGAAAAAAAAAGTTAGCCTCGTTTCTCATCATTTTGGACCATGGGCTATAGCCCATATCGTACGGCATACTATAGCGCGCCGTTTTTCATCATTTTTGAGGATTTGAAAAAAATGACGAAATGACAAAAACGATGGGTTATAGCCCATGTTTTTTGAAAATTTGAATAAAAAAGTTAGCCTCGTTTCTCATCATTTTGGACCATGGGCTATAGCCCATATCGTACGGCATACTATAGCGCGCCGTTTTTCATCATTTTTGAGGATTTGAAAAAAATGACGAAATGACAAAAACGATGGGTTATAGCCCATGTTTTTTGAAATTTGAAAAAAGAAGTTAGCCTCGTTTTTCATCATTTTGGACCATGGGCTATAGCCCATATCGTACGGCATACTATAGCGCGCCGTTTTTCATCATTTTTGAGGATTTGAAAAAAATGACAAAATGAAAAAAAAACGATGGGTTATAGCCCATGTTTTTTGAAATTTGAAAAAAGAAGTTAGCCTCGTTTTTCATCATTTTGGACCATGGGCTATAGCCCATATCGTACGGCATACTATAGCGCGCCGTTTTTCATCATTTTTGAGGATTTGAAAAAAATGACGAAATGACAAAAACGATGGGTTATAGCCCATGTTTTTGAAATTTTGAAAAAAAACGTTATCCTCGTTTCTCATCATTTTGGACCATGGGCTATAGCCCATATCGTACGGCATACTATAGCGCGCCGTTTTTCATCATTTTTGAGGATTTGAAAAAAATGACGAAATGACAAAAACGATGGGTTATAGCCCATGTTTTTGAAATTTTGAAAAAAAAGGTTATCCTCGTTTCTCATCATTTTGGACCATGGGCTATAGCCCATATCGTACGGCATACTATAGCGCGCCGTTTTTCATCATTTTTGAGGATTTGAAAAAAATGACGAAATGACAAAAACGATGGGTTATAGCCCATGTTTTTTGAAATTTTGAAAAAAAAAGTTAGCCTCGTTTCTCATCATTTTGGACCATGGGCTATAGCCCATATCGTACGGCATACTATAGCGCGCCGTTTTTCATCATTTTTGAGGATTTGAAAAAAAAGACGAAATGACAAAAACGATGGGTTATAGCCCATGTTTTTGAAATTTTGAAAAAAAAAGTTAGCCTCGTTTCTCATCATTTTGGACCATGGGCTATAGCCCATATCGTACGGCATACTATAGCGCGCCGTTTTTCATCATTTTTGAGGATTTGAAAAAAATGACGAAATGACAAAAACGATGGGTTATAGCCCATGTTTTTTGAAATTTTGAAAAAAAAAGTTAGCCTCGTTTCTCATAATTTTGGACCATGGGCTATAGCCCATATCGTACGGCATACTATAGCGTGCCGTTTTTCATCATTTTTGAGGATTTGAAAAAAATGACGAAATGACAAAAACGATGGGTTATAGCCCATGTTTTTGAAATTTTGAAAAAAAAAGTTATCCTCGTTTCTCATCATTTTGGACCATGGGCTATAGCCCATATCGTACGGCATACTATAGCGCGCCGTTTTTCATCATTTTTGAGGATTTGAAAAAAATGACGAAATGACAAAAACGATGGGTTATAGCCCATGTTTTTTGAAATTTTGAAAAAAAAAGTTAGCCTCGTTTCTCATCATTTTGGACCATGGGCTATAGCCCATATCGTACGGCATACTATAGCGCGCCGTTTTTCATCATTTTTGAGGATTTGAAAAAAAAGACGAAATGACAAAAACGATGGGTTATAGCCCATGTTTTTGAAATTTTGAAAAAAAAAGTTAGCCTCGTTTCTCATCATTTTGGACCATGGGCTATAGCCCATATCGTACGGCATACTATAGCGTGCCGTTTTTCATCATTTTTGAGGATTTTTAAAAAATGACGAAATGACAAAAACGATGGGTTATAGCCCATGTTTTTTGAAATTTTGAAAAAAAAAAGTTAGCCTCGTTTCTCATCATTTTGGACCATGGGCTATAGCCCATATCGTACGGCATACTATAGCGCGCCGTTTTTCATCATTTTTGAGGATTTGAAAAAAATTACGAAATGACAAAAACGATGGGTTATAGCCCATGTTTTTTGAAATTTTGAAAAAAAAAGTTAGCCTCGTTTCTCATCATTTTGGACCATGGGCTATAGCCCATATCGTACGGCATACTATAGCGCGCCGTTTTTCATCATTTTTGAGGATTTGAAAAAAATGACGAAATGACAAAAACGATGGGTTATAGCCCATGTTTTTGAAATTTTGAAAAAAAAAGTTAGCCTCGTTTCTCATCATTTTGGACCATGGGCTATAGCCCATATCGTACGGCATACTATAGCGCGCCGTTTTTCATCATTTTTGAGGATTTGAAAAAAATTACGAAATGACAAAAACGATGGGTTATAGCCCATGTTTTTTGAAATTTTGAAAAAAAAAGTTAGCCTCGTTTCTCATCATTTTGGACCATGGGCTATAGCCCATATCGTACGGCATACTATAGCGCGCCGTTTTTCATCATTTTTGAGGATTTGAAAAAAAAGACGAAATGACAAAAACTATGGGTTATAGCCCATGTTTTTGAAATTTTGAAAAAAAAAGTTAGCCTCGTTTCTCATCATTTTGGACCATGGGCTATAGCCCATATCGTACGGCATACTATAGCGCGCCGTTTTTCATCATTTTTGAGGATTTAAAAAAAATGACGAAAAGACAAAAACGATGGGTTATAGCCCATGTTTTTTGAAATTTTGAAAAAAAAAGTTAGCCTCGTTTCTCATCATTTTGGACCATGGGCTATAGCCTATATCGTACGGCATACTATAGCGCGCCGTTTTTCATCATTTTTGAGGATTTAAAAAAAATGACGAAATGACAAAAACGATGGGTTATAGCCCATGTTTTTTGAAATTTTGAATAAAAAAGTTAGCCTCGTTTCTCATCATTTTGGACCATGGGCTATAGCCCATATCGTACGGCATACTATAGCGCGCCGTTTTTCATCATTTTTGAGGATTTGAAAAAAATGACGAAATGACAAAAACGATGGGTTATAGCCCATGTTTTTGAAATTTTGAAAAAAAAGGTTATCCTCGTTTCTCATCATTTTGGACCATGGGCTATAGCCCATATCGTACGGCATACTATAGCGCGCCGTTTTTCATCATTTTTGAGGATTTGAAAAAAATGACGAAATGACAAAAACGATGGGTTATAGCCCATGTTTTTTGAAATTTTGAAAAAAAAAGTTAGCCTCGTTTCTCATCATTTTGGACCATGGGCTATAGCCTATATCGTACGGCATACTATAGCGCGCCGTTTTTCATCATTTTTGAGGATTTAAAAAAAATGACGAAATGACAAAAACGATGGGTTATAGCCCATGTTTTTTGAAATTTTGAATAAAAAAGTTAGCCTCGTTTCTCATCATTTTGGACCATGGGCTATAGCCCATATCGTACGGCATACTATAGCGCGCCGTTTTTCATCATTTTTGAGGATTTGAAAAAAATGACGAAATGACAAAAACGATGGGTTATAGCCCATGTTTTTTGAAATTTTGAAAAAAAAAGTTAGCCTCGTTTCTCATCATTTTGGACCATGGGCTATAGCCCATATCGTACGGCATACTATAGCGTGCCGTTTTTCATCATTTTTGAGGATTTGAAAAAAAGACGAAATGACAAAAACGATGGGTTATAGCCCATGTTTTTGAAATTTTGAAAAAAAAAGTTAGCCTCGTTTCTCATCATTTTGGACCATGGGCTATAGCCCATATCGTACGGCATACTATAGCGCGCCGTTTTTCATCATTTTTGAGGATTTGAAAAAAATGACGAAATGACAAAAACGATGGGTTATAGCCCATGTTTTTTGAAATTTTGAAAAAAAAAGTTAGCCTCGTTTCTCATAATTTTGGACCATGGGCTATAGCCCATATCGTACGGCATACTATAGCGTGCCGTTTTTCATCATTTTTGAGGATTTGAAAAAAATGACGAAATGACAAAAACGATGGGTTATAGCCCATGTTTTTGAAATTTTGAAAAAAAAAGTTATCCTCGTTTCTCATCATTTTGGACCATGGGCTATAGCCCATATCGTACGGCATACTATAGCGCGCCGTTTTTCATCATTTTTGAGGATTTGAAAAAAATGACGAAATGACAAAAACGATGGGTTATAGCCCATGTTTTTTGAAATTTTGAAAAAAAAAGTTAGCCTCGTTTCTCATCATTTTGGACCATGGGCTATAGCCCATATCGTACGGCATACTATAGCGCGCCGTTTTTCATCATTTTTGAGGATTTGAAAAAAAAGACGAAATGACAAAAACGATGGGTTATAGCCCATGTTTTTGAAATTTTGAAAAAAAAAGTTAGCCTCGTTTCTCATCATTTTGGACCATGGGCTATAGCCCATATCGTACGGCATACTATAGCGTGCCGTTTTTCATCATTTTTGAGGATTTTTAAAAAATGACGAAATGACAAAAACGATGGGTTATAGCCCATGTTTTTTGAAATTTTGAAAAAAAAAAGTTAGCCTCGTTTCTCATCATTTTGGACCATGGGCTATAGCCCATATCGTACGGCATACTATAGCGCGCCGTTTTTCATCATTTTTGAGGATTTGAAAAAAATTACGAAATGACAAAAACGATGGGTTATAGCCCATGTTTTTTGAAATTTTGAAAAAAAAAGTTAGCCTCGTTTCTCATCATTTTGGACCATGGGCTATAGCCCATATCGTACGGCATACTATAGCGCGCCGTTTTTCATCATTTTTGAGGATTTGAAAAAAATGACGAAATGACAAAAACGATGGGTTATAGCCCATGTTTTTTGAAATTTGAAAAAAGAAGTTAGCCTCGTTTTTCATCATTTTGGACCATGGGCTATAGCCCATATCGTACGGCATACTATAGCGCGCCGTTTTTCATCATTTTTGAGGATTTGAAAAAAATGACGAAATGACAAAAACGATGGGTTATAGCCCATGTTTTTGAAATTTTGAAAAAAAACGTTATCCTCGTTTCTCATCATTTTGGACCATGGGCTATAGCCCATATCGTACGGCATACTATAGCGCGCCGTTTTTCATCATTTTTGAGGATTTGAAAAAAATTACGAAATGACAAAAACGATGGGTTATAGCCCATGTTTTTGAAATTTTGAAAAAAAGGTTATCCTCGTTTCTCATCATTTTGGACCATGGGCTATAGCCCATATCGTACGGCATACTATAGCGCGCCGTTTTTCATCATTTTTGAGGATTTGAAAAAAATGACGAAATGACAAAAACGATGGGTTATAGCCCATGTTTTTTGAAATTTTGAAAAAAAAAGTTAGCCTCGTCTCTCATCATTTTGGACCATGGGCTATAGCCCATATCGTACGGCATACTATAGCGCGCCGTTTTTCATCATTTTTGAGGATTTGAAAAAAAAGACGAAATGACAAAAACGATGGGTTATAGCCCATGTTTTTGAAATTTTGAAAAAAAAAGTTAGCCTCGTTTCTCATCATTTTGGACCATGGGCTATAGCCCATATCGTACGGCATACTATAGCGCGCCGTTTTTCATCATTTTTGAGGATTTTTAAAAAATGACGAAATGACAAAAACGATGGGTTATAGCCCATGTTTTTTGAAATTTTGAAAAAAAAAAGTTAGCCTCGTTTTTCATCATTTTGGACCATGGGCTATAGCCCATATCGTACGGCATACTATAGCGCGCCGTTTTTCATCATTTTTGAGGATTTGAAAAAAATGACGAAATTACAAAAACGATGGGTTATAGCCCATGTTTTTGAAATTTTGAAAAAAAAAGTTAGCCTCGTTTCTCATCATTTTGGACCATGGGCTATAGCCCATATCGTACGGCATACTATAGCGTGCCGTTTTTCATCATTTTTGAGGATTTGAAAAAAATGACGAAATGACAAAAACGATGGGTTATAGCCCATGTTTTTTGAAATTTTGAAAAAAAAAGTTAGCCTCGTTTCTCATCATTTTGAACCATGGGCTATAGCCCATATCGTACGGCATACTATAGCGTGCCGTTTTTCATCATTTTTGAGGATTTGAAAAAAATGACGAAATGACAAAAACGATGGGTTATAGCCCATGTTTTTTGAAATTTTGAAAAAAAAAGTTAGCCTCGTTTCTCATCATTTTGAACCATGGGCTATAGCCTATATCGTACGGCATACTATAGCGCGCCGTTTTTCATCATTTTTGAGGATTTGAAAAAAATGACGAAATGACAAAAACGATGGGTTATAGCCCATGTTTTTGAAATTTAAAAAAAAAAAGTTATCCTCGTTTCTCATCATTTTGGACCATGGGCTATAGCCCATATCGTACGGCATACTATAGCGCGCCGTTTTTCATCATTTTTGAGGATTTGAAAAAAATGACGAAATGACAAAAACGATGGGTTATAGCCCATGTTTTTTGAAATTTTGAAAAAAAAAGTTAGCCTCGTTTCTCATCATTTTGGACCATGGGCTATAGCCCATATCGTACGGCATACTATAGCGCGCCGTTTTTCATCATTTTTGAGGATTTGAAAAAAATGACGAAATGACAAAAACGATGGGTTATAGCCCATGTTTTTTGAAATTTTGAATAAAAAAGTTAGCCTCGTTTCTCATCATTTTGGACCATGGGCTATAGCCCATATCGTACGGCATAATATAGCGCGCCGTTTTTCATCATTTTTGAGGATTTGAAAAAAATGACGAAATGACAAAAACGATGGGTTATAGCCCATGTTTTTTGAAATTTGAAAAAAGAAGTTAGCCTCGTTTTTCATCATTTTGGACCATGGGCTATAGCCCATATCGTACGGCATACTATAGCGTGCCGTTTTTCATCATTTTTGAGGATTTGAAAAAAATGACGAAATGACAAAAACGATGGGTTATAGCCCATGTTTTTGAAATTTTGAAAAAAAAAGTTATCCTCGTTTCTCATCATTTTGGACCATGGGCTATAGCCCATATCGTACGGCATACTATAGCGCGCCGTTTTTCATCATTTTTGAGGATTTGAAAAAAATGACGAAATGACAAAAACGATGGGTTATAGCCCATGTTTTTTGAAATTTTGAAAAAAAAAGTTAGCCTCGTTTCTCATCATTTTGGACCATGGGCTATAGCCCATATCGTACGGCATACTATAGCGCGCCGTTTTTCATCATTTTTGAGGATTTGAAAAAAATGACGAAATGACAAAAACGATGGGTTATAGCCCATGTTTTTTGAAATTTGAAAAAAGAAGTTAGCCTCGTTTTTCATCATTTTGGACCATGGGCTATAGCCCATATCGTACGGCATACTATAGCGCGCAGTTTTTCATCATTTTTGAGGATTTGAAAAAAATGACGAAATGACAAAAACGATGGGTTATAGCCCATGTTTTTTGAAATTTGAAAAAAGAAGTTAGCCTCGTTTTTCATCATTTTGGACCATGGGCTATAGCCCATATCGTACGGCATACTATAGCGCGCCGTTTTTCATCATTTTTGAGGATTTGAAAACAATGACGAAATGACAAAAACGATGGGTTATAGCCCATGTTTTTGAAATTTTGAAAAAAAAAGTTATCCTCGTTTCTCATCATTTTGGACCATGGGCTATAGCCCATATCGTATGGCATACTATAGCGTGCCGTTTTTCATCATTTTTGAGGATTTGAAAAAAATGACGAAATGACAAAAACGATAGGTTATAGCCAATGTTTTTTGAAATTTTGAAAAAAAAAGTTAGCCTCGTTTCTCATCATTTTGAACCATGGGCTATAGCCTATATCGTACGGCATACTATAGCGCGCCGTTTTTCATAATTTTTGAGGATTTGAAAAAAATGACGAAATGACAAAAACGATGGGTTATAGCCCATGTTTTTGAAATTTTGAAAAAAAAAGTTATCCTCGTTTCTCATCATTTTGGACCATGGGCTATAGCCCATATCGTACGGCATACTATAGCGCGCCGTTTTTCATAATTTTTGAGGATTTGAAAAAAATGACGAAATGACAAAAACGATGGGTTATAGCCCATGTTTTTTGAAATTTTGAATAAAAAAGTTAGCCTCGTTTCTCATCATTTTGGACCATGGGCTATAGCCCATATCGTACGGCATACTATAGCGCGCCGTTTTTCATCATTTTTGAGGATTTGAAAAAAAATGACGAAATGACAAAAACGATGGGTTATAGCCCATGTTTTTTGAAATTTGAAAAAAGAAGTTAGCCTCGTTTTTCATCATTTTGGACCATGGGCTATAGCCCATATCGTACGGCATACTATAGCGCGCAGTTTTTCATCATTTTTGAGGATTTGAAAAAAATGACGAAATGACAAAAACGATGGGTTATAGCCCATGTTTTTGAAATTTTGAAAAAAAAAGTTAGCCTCGTTTCTCATCATTTTGGACCATGGGCTATAGCCCATATCGTACGGCATACTATAGCGCGCCATTTTTCATCATTTTTGAGGATTTGAAAAAAATTACGAAATGACAAAAACGATGGGTTATAGCCCATGTTTTTGAAATTTTGAAAAAAAAAAGTTATCCTCGTTTCTCATCATTTTGGACCATGGGCTATAGCCCATATCGTACGGCATACTATAGCGCGCCGTTTTTCATCATTTTTGAGGATTTGAAAAAAATGACGAAATGACAAAAACGATTGGTTATAGCCCATGTTTTTTGAAATTTTGAATAAAAAAGTTAGCCTCGTTTCTCATCATTTTGGACCATGGGCTATAGCCCATATCGTACGGCATACTATAGCGCGCCGTTTTTCATCATTTTTGAGGATTTGAAAAAAATGACGAAATGACAAAAACGATGGGTTATAGCCCATGTTTTTTGAAATTTGAAAAAAGAAGTTAGCCTCGTTTTTCATCATTTTGGACCATGGGCTATAGCCCATATCGTACGGCATACTATAGCGCGCCGTTTTTCATCATTTTTGAGGATTTGAAAAAAATGACGAAATGACAAAAACGATGGGTTATAGCCCATGTTTTTTGAAATTTTGAAAAAAAAAGTTAGCCTCGTTTCTCATCATTTTGGACCATGGGCTATAGCCCATATCGTACGGCATACTATAGCGCGCCGTTTTTCATCATTTTTGAGGATTTGAAAAAAATGACGAAATGACAAAAACGATGGGTTTTAGCCCATGTTTTTTGAAATTTTGAATAAAAAAGTTAGCCTCGTTTCTCATCATTTTGGACCATGGGCTATAGCCCATATCGTACGGCATACTATAGCGCGCCGTTTTTCATCATTTTTGAGGATTTGAAAAAAATGACGAAATGACAAAAACGATGGGTTATAGCCCATGTTTTTTGAAAATTTGAAAAAAAAAGTTAGCCTCGTTTCTCATCATTTTGGACCATGGGCTATAGCCCATATCGTACGGCATACTATAGCGCGCCGTTTTTCATCATTTTTGAGGATTTGAAAAAAATGACGAAATGACAAAAACGATGGGTTATAGCCCATGTTTTTTGAAATTTGAAAAAAGAAGTTAGCCTCGTTTTTCATCATTTTGGACCATGGGCTATAGCCCATATCGTACGGCATACTATAGCGCGCAGTTTTTCATCATTTTTGAGGATTTGAAAAAAATGACGAAATGACAAAAACGATGGGTTATAGCCCATGTTTTTGAAATTTTGGAAAAAAAAGTTAGCCTCGTTTCTCATCATTTTGGACCATGGGCTATAGCCCATATCGTACGGCATACTATAGCGCGCCGTTTTTCATCATTTTTGAGGATTTGAAAAAAATGACGAAATGACAAAAACGATGGGTTATAGCCCATGTTTTTGAAATTTTGAAAAAAAAAGTTAGCCTCGTTTCTCATCATTTTGGACCATGGGCTATAGCCCATATCGTACGGCATACTATAGCGCGCCATTTTTCATCATTTTTGAGGATTTGAAAAAAATTACGAAATGACAAAAACGATGGGTTATAGCCCATGTTTTTGAAATTTTGAAAAAAAAAAGTTATCCTCGTTTCTCATCATTTTGGACCATGGGCTATAGCCCATATCGTACGGCATACTATAGCGCGCCGTTTTTCATCATTTTTGAGGATTTGAAAAAAATGACGAAATGACAAAAACGATTGGTTATAGCCCATGTTTTTTGAAATTTTGAATAAAAAAGTTAGCCTCGTTTCTCATCATTTTGGACCATGGGCTATAGCCCATATCGTACGGCATACTATAGCGCGCCGTTTTTCATCATTTTTGAGGATTTGAAAAAAATGACGAAATGACAAAAACGATGGGTTATAGCCCATGTTTTTTGAAATTTGAAAAAAGAAGTTAGCCTCGTTTTTCATCATTTTGGACCATGGGCTATAGCCCATATCGTACGGCATACTATAGCGCGCCGTTTTTCATCATTTTTGAGGATTTGAAAAAAATGACGAAATGACAAAAACGATGGGTTATAGCCCATGTTTTTTGAAATTTTGAAAAAAAAAGTTAGCCTCGTTTCTCATCATTTTGGACCATGGGCTATAGCCCATATCGTACGGCATACTATAGCGCGCCGTTTTTCATCATTTTTGAGGATTTGAAAAAAATGACGAAATGACAAAAACGATGGGTTATAGCCCATGTTTTTTGAAATTTTGAATAAAAAAGTTAGCCTCGTTTCTCATCATTTTGGACCATGGGCTATAGCCCATATCGTACGGCATACTATAGCGCGCCGTTTTTCATCATTTTTGAGGATTTGAAAAAAATGACGAAATGACAAAAACGATGGGTTATAGCCCATGTTTTTTGAAAATTTGAAAAAAAAAGTTAGCCTCGTTTCTCATCATTTTGGACCATTTTTGAGGATTTGAAAAAAATGACGAAATGACAAAAACGATGGGTTATAGCCCATGTTTTTTGAAATTTTGAATAAAAAAGTTAGCCTCGTTTCTCATCATTTTGGACCATGGGCTATAGCCCATATCGTACGGCATAATATAGCGCGCCGTTTTTCATCATTTTTGAGGATTTGAAAAAAATGACGAAATGACAAAAACGATGGGTTATAGCCCATGTTTTTTGAAATTTGAAAAAAGAAGTTAGCCTCGTTTTTCATCATTTTGGACCATGGGCTATAGCCCATATCGTACGGCATACTATAGCGCGCCGTTTTTCATCATTTTTGAGGATTTGAAAAAAATGACGAAATGACAAAAACGATGGGTTATAGCCCATGTTTTTTGAAATTTTGAAAAAAAAAGTTAGCCTCGTTTCTCATCATTTTGGACCATGGGCTATAGCCCATATCGTACGGCATACTATAGCGCGCCATTTTTCATCATTTTTGAGGATTTGAAAAAAATTACGAAATGACAAAAACGATGGGTTATAGCCCATGTTTTTGAAATTTTGAAAAAAAAAAGTTATCCTCGTTTCTCATCATTTTGGACCATGGGCTATAGCCCATATCGTACGGCATACTATAGCGCGCCGTTTTTCATCATTTTTGAGGATTTGAAAAAAATGACGAAATGACAAAAACGATTGGTTATAGCCCATGTTTTTTGAAATTTTGAATAAAAAAGTTAGCCTCGTTTCTCATCATTTTGGACCATGGGCTATAGCCCATATCGTACGGCATACTATAGCGCGCCGTTTTTCATCATTTTTGAGGATTTGAAAAAAATGACGAAATGACAAAAACGATGGGTTATAGCCCATGTTTTTTGAAATTTGAAAAAAGAAGTTAGCCTCGTTTTTCATCATTTTGGACCATGGGCTATAGCCCATATCGTACGGCATACTATAGCGCGCCGTTTTTCATCATTTTTGAGGATTTGAAAAAAATGACGAAATGACAAAAACGATGGGTTATAGCCCATGTTTTTTGAAATTTTGAAAAAAAAAGTTAGCCTCGTTTCTCATCATTTTGGACCATGGGCTATAGCCCATATCGTACGGCATACTATAGCGCGCCGTTTTTCATCATTTTTGAGGATTTGAAAAAAATGACGAAATGACAAAAACGATGGGTTATAGCCCATGTTTTTTGAAATTTTGAATAAAAAAGTTAGCCTCGTTTCTCATCATTTTGGACCATGGGCTATAGCCCATATCGTACGGCATACTATAGCGCGCCGTTTTTCATCATTTTTGAGGATTTGAAAAAAATGACGAAATGACAAAAACGATGGGTTATAGCCCATGTTTTTTGAAAATTTGAAAAAAAAAGTTAGCCTCGTTTCTCATCATTTTGGACCATGGGCTATAGCCCATATCGTACGGCATACTATAGCGCGCCGTTTTTCATCATTTTTGAGGATTTGAAAAAAATGACGAAATGACAAAAACGATGGGTTATAGCCCATGTTTTTTGAAATTTTGAATAAAAAAGTTAGCCTCGTTTCTCATCATTTTGGACCATGGGCTATAGCCCATATCGTACGGCATAATATAGCGCGCCGTTTTTCATCATTTTTGAGGATTTGAAAAAAATGACGAAATGACAAAAACGATGGGTTATAGCCCATGTTTTTTGAAATTTGAAAAAAGAAGTTAGCCTCGTTTTTCATCATTTTGGACCATGGGCTATAGCCCATATCGTACGGCATACTATAGCGCGCAGTTTTTCATCATTTTTGAGGATTTGAAAAAAATGACGAAATGACAAAAACGATGGGTTATAGCCCATGTTTTTGAAATTTTGGAAAAAAAAGTTATCCTCGTTTCTCATCATTTTAGACCATGGGCTATAGCCCATATCGTACGGCATACTATAGCGCGCAGTTTTTCATCATTTTTGAGGATTTGAAAAAAATGACGAAATGACAAAAACGATGGGTTATAGCCCATGTTTTTGAAATTTTGAAAAAAAAAGTTAGCCTCGTTTCTCATCATTTTGGACCATGGGCTATAGCCCATATCGTACGGCATACTATAGCGCGCCGTTTTTCATCATTTTTGAGGATTTGAAAAAAATGACGAAATGACAAAAACGATGGGTTATAGCCCATGTTTTTTGAAATTTGAAAAAAGAAGTTACCCTCGTTTTTCATCATTTTGGACCATGGGCTATAGCTTATATCGTACGGCATACTATAGCGCGCCGTTTTTCATCATTTTTGAGGATTTGAAAAAAATGACGAAATGACAAAAACGATGGGTTATAGCCCATGTTTTTTGAAATTTGAAAAAAGAAGTTACCCTCGTTTCTCATCATTTTGGACCATGGGCTATAGCCCATATCGTACGGCATACTATAGCGCGCCGTTTTTCATCATTTTTGAGGATTTGAAAAAAATGACGAAATGACAAAAACGATGGGTTATAGCCCATGTTTTTTGAAATTTGAAAAAAGAAGTTACCCTCGTTTTTCATCATTTTGGACCATGGGCTATAGCTTATATCGTACGGCATACTATAGCGCGCCGTTTTTCATCATTTTTGAGGATTTGAAAAAAATGACGAAATGACAAAAACGATGGGTTATAGCCCATGTTTTTTGAAATTTTGAATAAAAAAGTTAGCCTCGTTTCCCATCATTTTGGACCATGGGCTATAGCCCATATCGTACGGCATACTATAGCGCGCCGTTTTTCATCATTTTTGAGGATTTGAAAAAAATGACGAAATGACAAAAACGATGGGTTATAGCCCATGTTTTTGAAATTTTGAAAAAAAACGTTATCCTCGTTTGTCATCATTTTGGACCATGGGCTATAGCCCATATCGTACGGCATACTATAACGCGCCGTTTTTCATCATTTTTGAGGATTTGAAAAAAATGACGAAATGACAAAAACGATGGGTTATAGCCCATGTTTTTTGAAATTTTGAAAAAAGAAGTTACCCTCGTTTTTCATCATTTTGGACCATGGGCTATAGCTTATATCGTACGGCATACTATAGCGCGCCGTTTTTCATCATTTTTGAGGATTTGAAAAAAATGACGAAATGACAAAAACGATGGGTTATAGCCCATGTTTTTTGAAATTTTGAATAAAAAAGTTAGCCTCGTTTCTCATCATTTTGGACCATGGGCTATAGCCCATATCGTACGGCATACTATAGCGCGCCGTTTTTCATCATTTTTGAGGATTTGAAAAAAATGACGAAATGACAAAAACGATGGGTTATAGCCCATGTTTTTGAAATTTTGAAAAAAAACGTTATCCTCGTTTGTCATCATTTTGGACCATGGGCTATAGCCCATATCGTACGGCATACTATAACGCGCCGTTTTTCATCATTTTTGAGGATTTGAAAAAAATGACGAAATGACAAAAACGATGGGTTATAGCCCATGTTTTTTGAAATTTTGAAAAAAAAAGTTAGCCTCGTTTCTCATCATTTTGGACCATGGGCTATAGCCCATATCGTACGGCATACTATAGCGTGCCGTTTTTCATCATTTTTGAGGATTTGAAAAAAAGACGAAATGACAAAAACGATGGGTTATAGCCCATGTTTTAGAAATTTTGAAAAAAAAAGTTAGCCTCGTTTCTCATCATTTTGGACCATGGGCTATAGCCCATGTCGTACGGCATACTATAGCGCGCCGTTTTTCATCATTTTTGAGGATTTGAAAAAAATGACGAAATGACAAAAACGATGGGTTATAGCCCATGTTTTTTGAAATTTTGAAAAAAAAAGTTAGCCTCCTTTATCATAATTTTGGACCATGGGCTATAGCCCATATCGTACGGCATACTATAGCGCGCCGTTTTTCATCATTTTTGAGGATTTGAAAAAAAAGACGAAATGACAAAAACGATGGGTTATAGCCCATGTTTTTGAAATTTTGAAAAAAAAAGTTAGCCTCGTTTCTCATCATTTTGGACCATGGGCTATAGCCCATATCGTACGGCATACTATAGCGCGCCGTTTTTCATCATTTTTGAGGATTTGAAAAAAATGACGAAATGACAAAAACGATTGGTTATAGCCCATGTTTTTGAAATTTTGAAAAAAAAAGTTAGCCTCGTTTCTCATCATTTTGGACCATGGGCTATAGCCCATATCGTACGGCATACTATAGCGCGCCGTTTTTCATCATTTTTGAGGATTTGAAAAAAATGACAAAAACGATGGGTTATAGCCCATGTTTTTTGAAAATTTGAATAAAAAAGTTAGCCTCGTTTCTCATCATTTTGGACCATGGGCTTTAGCCCATATCGTACGGCATACTATAGCGCGCCGTTTTTCATCATTTTTGAGGATTTGAAAAAAATGACGAAATGACAAAAACGATGGGTTATAGCCCATGTTTTTTGAAATTTTGAATAAAAAAGTTAGCCTCGTTTTTCATCATTTTGGACCATGGGCTATAGCCCATATCGTACGGCATACTATAGCGCGCCGTTTTTCATCATTTTTGAGGATTTGAAAAAAATGACGAAATGACAAAAATGATGGGTTATAGCCCATGTTTTTTGAAATTTTGAATAAAAAAGTTAGCCTCGTTTCTCATCATTTTGGACCATGGGCTATAGCCCATATCGTACGGCATACTATAGCGCGCCGTTTTTCATCATTTTTGAGGATTTGAAAAAAATGACGAAATGACAAAAACGATGGGTTATAGCCCATGTTTTTTGAAATTTTGAATAAAAAAGTTAGCCTCGTTTCTCATCATTTTGGACCATGGGCTATAGCCCATATCGTACGGCATACTATAGCGCGCCGTTTTTCATCATTTTTGAGGATTTGAAAAACATGACGAAATGACAAAAACGATAGGTTATAGCCCATGTTTTTTGAAATTTGAAAAAAGAAGTTAGCCTCGTTTCTCATCATTTTGGACCATGGGCTATAGCCCATATCGTACGGCATACTATAGCGCGCCGTTTTTCATCATTTTTGAGGATTTTTAAAAAATGACGAAATGACAAAAACGATGGGTTATAGCCCATGTTTTTTGAAAATTTGAATAAAAAAGTTAGCCTCTTTTCTCATCATTTTGGACCATGGGCTATAGCCCATATCGTACGGCATACTATAGCGCGCCGTTTTTCATCATTTTTGAGGATTTGAAAAAAATGACGAAATGACAAAAACGATGGGTTATAGCCCATGTTTTTTGAAATTTGAAAAAAGAAGTTAGCCTCGTTTTTCATCATTTTGGACCATGGGCTATAGCCCATATCGTACGGCATACTATAGCGCGCCGTTTTTCATCATTTTTGAGGATTTGAAAAAAATGACGAAATGACAAAAACGATGGGTTATAGCCCATGTTTTTGAAATTTTGAAAAAAAACGTTATCCTCGTTTCTCATCATTTTGGACCATGGGCTATAGCCCATATCGTACGGCATACTATAGCGCGCCGTTTTTCATCATTTTTGAGGATTTGAAAAAAATTACGAAATGACAAAAACGATGGGTTATAGCCCATGTTTTTGAAATTTTGAAAAAAAAGGTTATCCTCGTTTCTCATCATTTTGGACCATGGGCTATAGCCCATATCGTACGGCATACTATAGCGCGCCGTTTTTCCTAATTTTTGAGGATTTGAAAAAAATGACGAAATGACAAAAACGATGGGTTATAGCCCATGTTTTTTGAAATTTTGAATAAAAAAGTTAGCCTCGTTTCTCATCATTTTGGACCATGGGCTATAGCCCATATGGTACGGCATACTATAGCGCGCCGTTTTTCATCATTTTTGAGGATTTGAAAAAAAATGACGAAATGACAAAAACGATGGGTTATAGCCCATGTTTTTTGAAATTTGAAAAAAGAAGTTAGCCTCGTTTTTCATCATTTTGGACCATGGGCTATAGCCCATATCGTACGGCATACTATAGCGCGCAGTTTTTCATCATTTTTGAGGATTTGAAAAAAATGACGAAATGACAAAAACGATGGGTTATAGCCCATGTTTTTGAAATTTTGAAAAAAAAAGTTAGCCTCGTTTCTCATCATTTTGGACCATGGGCTATAGCCCATATCGTACGGCATACTATAGCGCGCCGTTTTTCATCATTTTTGAGGATTTGAAAAAAATGACGAAATGACAAAAACGATGGGTTATAGCCCATGTTTTTGAAATTTTGAAAAAAAAAGTTAGCCTCGTTTCTCATCATTTTGGACCATGGGCTATAGCCCATATCGTACGGCATACTATAGCGCGCCATTTTTCATCATTTTTGAGGATTTGAAAAAAATTACGAAATGACAAAAACGATGGGTTATAGCCCATGTTTTTGAAATTTTGAAAAAAAAAGTTATCCTCGTTTCTCATCATTTTGGACCATGGGCTATAGCCCATATCGTACGGCATACTATAGCGCGCCGTTTTTCATCATTTTTGAGGATTTGAAAAAAATGACGAAATGACAAAAACGATTGGTTATAGCCCATGTTTTTTGAAATTTTGAATAAAAAAGTTAGCCTCGTTTCTCATCATTTTGGACCATGGGCTATAGCCCATATCGTACGGCATACTATAGCGCGCCGTTTTTCATCATTTTTGAGGATTTGAAAAAAATGACGAAATGACAAAAACGATGGGTTATAGCCCATGTTTTTTGAAATTTGAAAAAAGAAGTTAGCCTCGTTTTTCATCATTTTGGACCATGGGCTATAGCCCATATCGTACGGCATACTATAGCGCGCCGTTTTTCATCATTTTTGAGGATTTGAAAAAAATGACGAAATGACAAAAACGATGGGTTATAGCCCATGTTTTTTGAAATTTTGAAAAAAAAAGTTAGCCTCGTTTCTCATCATTTTGGACCATGGGCTATAGCCCATATCGTACGGCATACTATAGCGCGCCGTTTTTCATCATTTTTGAGGATTTGAAAAAAATGACGAAATGACAAAAACGATGGGTTATAGCCCATGTTTTTTGAAATTTTGAAAAAAAAAGTTAGCCTCGTTTCTCATCATTTTGGACCATGGGCTATAGCCCATATCGTACGGCATACTATAGCGCGCCGTTTTTCATCATTTTTGAGGATTTGAAAAAAATGACGAAATGACAAAAACGATGGGTTATAGCCCATGTTTTTTGAAATTTGAAAAAAGAAGTTAGCCTCGTTTTTCATCATTTTGGACCATGGGCTATAGCCCATATCGTACGGCATACTATAGCGCGCAGTTTTTCATCATTTTTGAGGATTTGAAAAAAATGACGAAATGACAAAAACGATGGGTTATAGCCCATGTTTTTGAAATTTTGGAAAAAAAAGTTAGCCTCGTTTCTCATCATTTTGGACCATGGGCTATAGCCCATATCGTACGGCATACTATAGCGCGCCGTTTTTCATCATTTTTGAGGATTTGAAAAAAATGACGAAATGACAAAAACGATGGGTTATAGCCCATGTTTTTGAAATTTTGAAAAAAAAAGTTAGCCTCGTTTCTCATCATTTTGGACCATGGGCTATAGCCCATATCGTACGGCATACTATAGCGCGCCATTTTTCATCATTTTTGAGGATTTGAAAAAAATTACGAAATGACAAAAACGATGGGTTATAGCCCATGTTTTTGAAATTTTGAAAAAAAAAGTTATCCTCGTTTCTCATCATTTTGGACCATGGGCTATAGCCCATATCGTACGGCATACTATAGCGCGCCGTTTTTCATCATTTTTGAGGATTTGAAAAAAATGACGAAATGACAAAAACGATTGGTTATAGCCCATGTTTTTTGAAATTTTGAATAAAAAAGTTAGCCTCGTTTCTCATCATTTTGGACCATGGGCTATAGCCCATATCGTACGGCATACTATAGCGCGCCGTTTTTCATCATTTTTGAGGATTTGAAAAAAATGACGAAATGACAAAAACGATGGGTTATAGCCCATGTTTTTTGAAATTTGAAAAAAAAAGTTAGCCTCGTTTTTCATCATTTTGGACCATGGGCTATAGCCCATATCGTACGGCATACTATAGCGCGCCGTTTTTCATCATTTTTGAGGATTTGAAAAAAATGACGAAATGACAAAAACGATGGGTTATAGCCCATGTTTTTTGAAATTTTGAAAAAAAAAGTTAGCCTCGTTTCTCATCATTTTGGACCATGGGCTATAGCCCATATCGTACGGCATACTATAGCGCGCCGTTTTTCATCATTTTTGAGGATTTGAAAAAAATGACGAAATGACAAAAACGATGGGTTATAGCCCATGTTTTTTGAAATTTTGAATAAAAAAGTTAGCCTCGTTTCTCATCATTTTGGACCATGGGCTATAGCCCATATCGTACGGCATACTATAGCGCGCCGTTTTTCATCATTTTTGAGGATTTGAAAAAAATGACGAAATGACAAAAACGATGGGTTATAGCCCATGTTTTTTGAAAATTTGAAAAAAAAAGTTAGCCTCGTTTCTCATCATTTTGGACCATGGGCTATAGCCCATATCGTACGGCATACTATAGCGCGCCGTTTTTCATCATTTTTGAGGATTTGAAAAAAATGACGAAATGACAAAAACGATGGGTTATAGCCCATGTTTTTTGAAATTTTGAATAAAAAAGTTAGCCTCGTTTCTCATCATTTTGGACCATGGGCTATAGCCCATATCGTACGGCATAATATAGCGCGCCGTTTTTCATCATTTTTGAGGATTTGAAAAAAATGACGAAATGACAAAAACGATGGGTTATAGCCCATGTTTTTTGAAATTTGAAAAAAGAAGTTAGCCTCGTTTTTCATCATTTTGGACCATGGGCTATAGCCCATATCGTACGGCATACTATAGCGCGCAGTTTTTCATCATTTTTGAGGATTTGAAAAAAATGACGAAATGACAAAAACGATGGGTTATAGCCCATGTTTTTGAAATTTTGGAAAAAAAAGTTATCCTCGTTTCTCATCATTTTAGACCATGGGCTATAGCCCATATCGTACGGCATACTATAGCGCGCAGTTTTTCATCATTTTTGAGGATTTGAAAAAAATGACGAAATGACAAAAACGATGGGTTATAGCCCATGTTTTTGAAATTTTGAAAAAAAAAGTTAGCCTCGTTTCTCATCATTTTGGACCATGGGCTATAGCCCATATCGTACGGCATACTATAGCGCGCCGTTTTTCATCATTTTTGAGGATTTGAAAAAAATGACGAAATGACAAAAACGATGGGTTATAGCCCATGTTTTTTGAAATTTTGAATAAAAAAGTTAGCCTCGTTTCTCATCATTTTGGACCATGGGCTATAGCCCATATCGTACGGCATACTATAGCGCGCCGTTTTTCATAATTTTTGAGGATTTGAAAAAAATGACGAAATGACAAAAACGATGGGTTATAGCCCATGTTTTTGAAATTTTGAAAAAAAAAGTTAGCCTCGTTTCTCATCATTTTGGACCATGGGCTATAGCCCATATCGTACGGCATACTATAGCGCGCCGTTTTTCATCATTTTTGAGGATTTGAAAAAAATGACGAAATGACAAAAACGATGGGTTATAGCCCATGTTTTTGAAATTTGAAAAAATAAGTTAGCCTCGTTTTTCATCATTTTGGACCATGGGCTATAGCCCATATCGTACGGCATACTATAGCGCGCCGTTTTTCATCATTTTTGAGGATTTGAAAAAAATGACGAAATGACAAAAACGATGGGTTATAGCCCATGTTTTTTGAAATTTTGAAAAAAAAAGTTAGCCTCGTTTCTCATCATTTTGGACCATGGGCTATAGCCCATATCGTACGGCATACTATAGCGCGCCGTTTTTCATCATTTTTGAGGATTTGAAAAAAATGACGAAATGACAAAAACGATGGGTTATAGCCCATGTTTTTTGAAATTTTGAATAAAAAAGTTAGCCTCGTTTCTCATCATTTTGGACCATGGGCTATAGCCCATATCGTACGGCATACTATAGCGCGCCGTTTTTCATCATTTTTGAGGATTTGAAAAAAATGACGAAATGACAAAAACGATGGGTTATAGCCCATGTTTTTTGAAATTTGAAAAAAGAAGTTACCCTCGTTTCTCATCATTTTGGACCATGGGCTATAGCCCATATCGTACGGCATACTATAGCGCGCCGTTTTTCATCATTTTTGAGGATTTGAAAAAAATGACGAAATGACAAAAACGATGGGTTATAGCCCATGTTTTTTGAAATTTGAAAAAAGAAGTTACCCTCGTTTTTCATCATTTTGGACCATGGGCTATAGCTTATATCGTACGGCATACTATAGCGCGCCGTTTTTCATCATTTTTGAGGATTTGAAAAAAATGACGAAATGACAAAAACGATGGGTTATAGCCCATGTTTTTTGAAATTTTGAATAAAAAAGTTAGCCTCGTTTCTCATCATTTTGGACCATGGGCTATAGCCCATATCGTACGGCATACTATAGCGCGCCGTTTTTCATCATTTTTGAGGATTTGAAAAAAATGACGAAATGACAAAAACGATGGGTTATAGCCCATGTTTTTGAAATTTTGAAAAAAAACGTTATCCTCGTTTGTCATCATTTTGGACCATGGGCTATAGCCCATATCGTACGGCATACTATAGCGCGCCGTTTTTCATCATTTTTGAGGATTTGAAAAAAATGACGAAATGACAAAAACGATGGGTTATAGCCCATGTTTTTTGAAATTTTGAAAAAAAAAGTTAGCCTCGTTTCTCATCATTTTGGACCATGGGCTATAGCCCATATCGTACGGCATACTATAGCGTGCCGTTTTTCATCATTTTTGAGGATTTGAAAAAAAGACGAAATGACAAAAACGATGGGTTATAGCCCATGTTTTTGAAATTTTGAAAAAAAAAGTTAGCCTCGTTTCTCATCATTTTGGACCATGGGCTATAGCCCATATCGTACGGCATACTATAGCGCGCCGTTTTTCATCATTTTTGAGGATTTGAAAAAAATGACGAAATGACAAAAACGATGGGTTATAGCCCATGTTTTTTGAAATTTTGAAAAAAAAAGTTAGCCTCGTTTCTCATAATTTTGGACCATGGGCTATAGCCCATATCGTACGGCATACTATAGCGCGCCGTTTTTCATCATTTTTGAGGATTTGAAAAAAAAGACGAAATGACAAAAACGATGGGTTATAGCCCATGTTTTTGAAATTTTGAAAAAAAAAGTTAGCCTCGTTTCTCATCATTTTGGACCATGGGCTATAGCCCATATCGTACGGCATACTATAGCGCGCCGTTTTTCATCATTTTTGAGGATTTGAAAAAAATGACGAAATGACAAAAACGATTGGTTATAGCCCATGTTTTTGAAATTTTGAAAAAAAAAGTTAGCCTCGTTTCTCATCATTTTGGACCATGGGCTATAGCCCATATCGTACGGCATACTATAGCGCGCCGTTTTTCATCATTTTTGAGGATTTGAAAAAAATGACAAAAACGATGGGTTATAGCCCATGTTTTTTGAAAATTTGAATAAAAAAGTTAGCCTCGTTTCTCATCATTTTGGACCATGGGCTTTAGCCCATATCGTACGGCATACTATAGCGCGCCGTTTTTCATCATTTTTGAGGATTTGAAAAAAATGACGAAATGACAAAAACGATGGGTTATAGCCCATGTTTTTTGAAATTTTGAATAAAAAAGTTAGCCTCGTTTTTCATCATTTTGGACCATGGGCTATAGCCCATATCGTACGGCATACTATAGCGCGCCGTTTTTCATCATTTTTGAGGATTTGAAAAAAATGACGAAATGACAAAAATGATGGGTTATAGCCCATGTTTTTTGAAATTTTGAATAAAAAAGTTAGCCTCGTTTCTCATCATTTTGGACCATGGGCTATAGCCCATATCGTACGGCATACTATAGCGCGCCGTTTTTCATCATTTTTGAGGATTTGAAAAAAATGACGAAATGACAAAAACGATGGGTTATAGCCCATGTTTTTTGAAATTTTGAATAAAAAAGTTAGCCTCGTTTCTCATCATTTTGGACCATGGGCTATAGCCCATATCGTACGGCATACTATAGCGCGCCGTTTTTCGTCATTTTTGAGGATTTGAAAAAAATGACGAAATGACAAAAACGATGGGTTATAGCCCATGTTTTTTGAAATTTGAAAAAAGAAGTTAGCCTCGTTTTTCATCATTTTGGACCATGGGCTATAGCCCATATCGTACGGCATACTATAGCGCGCCGTTTTTCATCATTTTTGAGGATTTGAAAAAAATGACGAAATGACAAAAACGATGGGTTATAGCCCATGTTTTTGAAATTTTGAAAAAAAACGTTATCCTCGTTTCTCATCATTTTGGACCATGGGCTATAGCCCATATCGTACGGCATACTATAGCGCGCCGTTTTTCATCATTTTTGAGGATTTGAAAAAAATTACGAAATGACAAAAACGATGGGTTATAGCCCATGTTTTTGAAATTTTGAAAAAAAAGGTTATCCTCGTTTCTCATCATTTTGGACCATGGGCTATAGCCCATATCGTACGGCATACTATAGCGCGCCGTTTTTCATCATTTTTGAGGATTTGAAAAAAATGACGAAATGACAAAAACGATGGGTTATAGCCCATGTTTTTTGAAATTTTGAAAAAAAAAGTTAGCCTCGTTTCTCATCATTTTGGACCATGGGCTATAGCCCATATCGTACGGCATACTATAGCGCGCCGTTTTTCATCATTTTTGAGGATTTGAAAAAAAAGACGAAATGACAAAAACGATGGGTTATAGCCCATGTTTTTGAAATTTTGAAAAAAAAAGTTAGCCTCGTTTCTCATCATTTTGGACCATGGGCTATAGCCCATATCGTACGGCATACTATAGCGCGCCGTTTTTCATCATTTTTGAGGATTTAAAAAAAAATGACGAAAAGACAAAAACGATGGGTTATAGCCCATGTTTTTTGAAATTTTGAAAAAAAAAGTTAGCCTCGTTTCTCATCATTTTGGACCATGGGCTATAGCCTATATCGTACGGCATACTATAGCGCGCCGTTTTTCATCATTTTTGAGGATTTAAAAAAAATGACGAAATGACAAAAACGATGGGTTATAGCCCATGTTTTTTGAAATTTTGAATAAAAAAGTTAGCCTCGTTTCTCATCATTTTGGACCATGGGCTATAGCCCATATCGTACGGCATACTATAGCGCGCCGTTTTTCATCATTTTTGAGGATTTGAAAAAAATTACGAAATGACAAAAACGATGGGTTATAGCCCATGTTTTTGAAATTTTGAAAAAAAAGGTTATCCTCGTTTCTCATCATTTTGGACCATGGGCTATAGCCCATATCGTACGGCATACTATAGCGCGCCGTTTTTCATCATTTTTGAGGATTTGAAAAAAATGACGAAATGACAAAAACGATGGGTTATAGCCCATGTTTTTTGAAATTTTGAAAAAAAAAGTTAGCCTCGTTTCTTATCATTTTGGACCATGGGCTATAGCCCATATCGTACGGCATACTATAGCGCGCCGTTTTTCATCATTTTTGAGGATTTGAAAAAAATGACGAAATGACAAAAACGATGGGTTATAGCCCATGTTTTTTGAAATTTTGAAAAAAAAAGTTAGCCTCGTTTCTCATCATTTTGGACCATGGGCTATAGCCCATATCGTACGGCATACTATAGCGCGCCGTTTTTCATCATTTTTGAGGATTTGAAAAAAAGACGAAATGACAAAAACGATGGGTTATAGCCCATGTTTTTGAAATTTTGAAAAAAAAAGTTAGCCTCGTTTCTCATCATTTTGGACCATGGGCTATAGCCCATATCGTACGGCATACTATAGCGCGCCGTTTTTCATCATTTTTGAGGATTTGAAAAAAATGACGAAATGACAAAAACGATGGGTTATAGCCCATGTTTTTTGAAAATTTGAAAAAAAAAGTTAGCCTCGTTTCTCATAATTTTGGACCATGGGCTATAGCCCATATCGTACGGCATACTATAGCGCGCCGTTTTTCATCATTTTTGAGGATTTGAAAAAAAAGACGAAATGACAAAAACGATGGGTTATAGCCCATGTTTTTGAAATTTTGAAAAAAAAAGTTAGCCTCGTTTCTCATCATTTTGGACCATGGGCTATAGCCCATATCGTACGGCATACTATAGCGCGCCGTTTTTCATCATTTTTGAGGATTTGAAAAAAATGACGAAATGACAAAAACGATTGGTTATAGCCCATGTTTTTGAAATTTTGAAAAAAAAAGTTAGCCTCGTTTCTCATCATTTTGAACCATGGGCTATAGCCCATATCGTACGGCATACTATAGCGCGCCGTTTTTCATCATTTTTGAGGATTTGAAAAAAATGACGAAATGACAAAAACGATGGGTTATAGCCCATGTTTTTTGAAATTTTGAAAAAAAAAGTTAGCCTCGTTTCTCATCATTTTGGACCATGGGCTATAGCCCATATCGTACGGCATACTATAGCGCGCCGTTTTTCATCATTTTTGAGGATTTAAAAAAAATGACGAAATGACAAAAACGATGGGTTATAGCCCATGTTTTTAGAAAATTTGAATAAAAAAGTTAGCCTCGTTTCTCATCATTTTGGACCATGGGCTTTAGCCCATATCGTACGGCATACTATAGCGCGCCGTTTTTCATCATTTTTGAGGATTTGAAAAAAATGACGAAATGACAAAAACGATGGGTTATAGCCCATGTTTTTTGAAATTTTGAATAAAAAAGTTAGCCTCGTTTTTCATCATTTTGGACCATGGGCTATAGCCCATATCGTACGGCATACTATAGCGCGCCGTTTTTCATCATTTTTGAGGATTTGAAAAAAATGACGAAATGACAAAAATGATGGGTTATAGCCCATGTTTTTTGAAATTTTGAATAAAAAAGTTAGCCTCGTTTCTCATCATTTTGGACCATGGGCTATAGCCCATATCGTACGGCATACTATAGCGCGCCGTTTTTCATCATTTTTGAGGATTTGAAAAAAATGACGAAATGACAAAAACGATGGGTTATAGCCCATGTTTTTTGAAATTTTGAATAAAAAAGTTAGCCTCGTTTCTCATCATTTTGGACCATGGGCTATAGCCCATATCGTACGGCATACTATAGCGCGCCGTTTTTCATCATTTTTGAGGATTTGAAAAACATGACGAAATGACAAAAACGATAGGTTATAGCCCATGTTTTTTGAATTTGAAAAAAGAAGTTAGCCTCGTTTTTCATCATTTTGGACCATGGGCTATAGCCCATATCGTACGGCATACTATAGCGCGCCGTTTTTCATCATTTTTGAGGATTTGAAAAAAATGACGAAATGACAAAAACGATGGGTTATAGCCCATGTTTTTGAAATTTTGAAAAAAAAAGTTAGCCTCGTTTCTCATCATTTTGGACCATGGGCTATAGCCCATATCGTACGGCATACTATAGCGCGCCGTTTTTCATCATTTTTGAGGATTTTAAAAAAATGACGAAATGACAAAAACGATGGGTTATAGCCCATGTTTTTTGAAATTTTGAAAAAAAAAGTTAGCCTCGTTTCTCATCATTTTGGACCATGGGCTATAGCCTATATCGTACGGCATACTATAGCGCGCCGTTTTTCATCATTTTTGAGGATTTAAAAAAAATGACGAAATGACAAAAACGATGGGTTATAGCCCATGTTTTTTGAAATTTTGAATAAAAAAGTTAGCCTCGTTTCTCATCATTTTGGACCATGGGCTATAGCCCATATCGTACGGCATACTATAGCGCGCCGTTTTTCATCATTTTTGAGGATTTGAAAAAAAAGACGAAATGACAAAAACGATGGGTTATAGCCCATGTTTTTGAAATTTTGAAAAAAAACGTTATCCTCGTTTCTCATCATTTTGGACCATGGGCTATAGCCCATATCGTACGGCATACTATAGCGCGCCGTTTTTCATCATTTTTGAGGATTTGAAAAAAATGACGAAATGACAAAAACGATGGGTTATAGCCCATGTTTTTTGAAATTTTGGAAAAAAAAGTTAGCCTCGTTTCTCATCATTTTGGACCATGGGCTATAGCCCATATCGTACGGCATACTATAGCGCGCCGTTTTTCATCATTTTTGAGGATTTTTAAAAAATGACGAAATGACAAAAACGATGGGTTATAGCCCATGTTTTTTGAAATTTTGAAAAAAAAAGTTAGCCTCGTTTCTCATCATTTTGGACCATGGGCTATAGCCTATATCGTACGGCATACTATAGCGCGCCGTTTTTCATCATTTTTGAGGATTTAAAAAAAATGACGAAATGACAAAAACGATGGGTTATAGCCCATGTTTTTTGAAATTTTGAATAAAAAAGTTAGCCTCGTTTCTCATCATTTTGGACCATGGGCTATAGCCCATATCGTACGGCATACTATAGCGCGCCGTTTTTCATCATTTTTGAGGATTTGAAAAAAAAGACGAAATGACAAAAACGATGGGTTATAGCCCATGTTTTTGAAATTTTGAAAAAAAAAGTTAGCCTCGTTTCTCATCATTTTGGACCATGGGCTATAGCCCATATCGTACGGCATACTATAGCGCGCCGTTTTTCATCATTTTTGAGGATTTGAAAAAAATGACGAAATGACAAAAACGATGGGTTATAGCCCATGTTTTTTGAAATTTTGAAAAAAAAAGTTAGCCTCGTTTCTCATCATTTTGGACCATGGGCTATAGCCCATATCGTACGGCATACTATAGCGCGCCGTTTTTCATCATTTTTGAGGATTTGAAAAAAATGACGAAATGACAAAAACGATGGGTTATAGCCCATGTTTTTTGAAATTTTGAATAAACAAGTTAGCCTCGTTTCTCATCATTTTGGACCATGGGCTATAGCCCATATCGTACGGCATACTATAGCGCGCCGTTTTTCATCAGTTTTGAGGATTTGAAAAATATGACGAAATGACAAAAACGATGGGTTATAGCCCATGTTTTTTTAAATTTGAAAAAAGAAGTTAGCCTCGTTTTCATCATTTTGGACCATGGGCTATAGCCCATATCGTACGGCATACTATAGCGCGCCGTTTTTCATCATTTTTGAGGATTTGAAAAAAATGACGAAATGACAAAAACGATGGGTTATAGCCCATGTTTTTTGAAATTTTGAAAAAAAAAGTTAGCCTCGTTTCTCATCATTTTGAACCATGGGCTATAGCCTATATCGTACGGCATACTATAGCGCGCCGTTTTTCATCATTTTTGAGGATTTGAAAAAAATGACGAAATGACAAAAACGATGGGTTATAGCCCATGTTTTTGAAATTTTGAAAAAAAAAGTTATCCTCGTTTCTCATCATTTTGGACCATGGGCTATAGCCCATATCGTACGGCATACTATAGCGCGCCGTTTTTCATCATTTTTGAGGATTTGAAAAAAATGACGAAATGACAAAAACGATGGGTTATAGCCCATGTTTTTTGAAATTTTGAAAAAAAAAGTTAGCCTCGTTTCTCATCATTTTGGACCATGGGCTATAGCCCATATCGTACGGCATACTATAGCGCGCCGTTTTTCATCATTTTTGAGGATTTGAAAAAAAAGACGAAATGACAAAAACGATGGGTTATAGCCCATGTTTTTGAAATTTTGAAAAAAAA
This sequence comes from Protomyctophum bolini, assembly GCF_963924005.1. NCBI lineage: Eukaryota > Metazoa > Chordata > Actinopteri > Myctophiformes > Myctophidae > Protomyctophum > Protomyctophum bolini. Next base: position 52,232,143 of record NC_137864.1, read on the forward strand.
AGTTAGCCTCGTTTCTCATCATTTTGGACCATGGGCTATAGCCCATATCGTACGGCATACTATAGCGCGCCGTTTTTCATCATTTTTGAGGATTTGAAAAAAATGACGAAATGACAAAAACGATGGGTTATAGCCCATGTTTTTTGAAATTTTGAAAAAAAAAAGTTAGCCTCGTTTCTCATCATTTTGGACCATGGGCTATAGCCCATATCGTACGGCATACTATAGCGCGCCGTTTTTCATCATTTTAGAGGATTTGAAAAAAATTACGAAATGACAAAAACGATGGGTTATAGCCCATGTTTTTTGAAATTTTGAAAAAAAAAGTTAGCCTCGTTTCTCATCATTTTGGACCATGGGCTATAGCCCATATCGTACGGCATACTATAGCGCGCCGTTTTTCATAATTTTTGAGGATTTGAAAAAAATGACGAAATGACAAAAACGATGGGTTATAGCCCATGTTTTTGAAATTTTGAAAAAAAAAGTTAGCCTCGTTTCTCATCATTTTGGACCATGGGCTATAGCCCATATCGTACGGCATACTATAGCGCGCCGTTTTTCATCATTTTTGAGGATTTGAAAAAAATTACGAAATGACAAAAACGATGGGTTATAGCCCATGTTTTTTGAAATTTGAAAAAAGAAGTTAGCCTCGTTTTTCATCATTTTGGACCATGGGCTATAGCCCATATCGTACGGCATACTATAGCGCGCCGTTTTTCATCATTTTTGAGGATTTGAAAAAAATGACGAAATGACAAAAACGATGGGTTATAGCCCATGTTTTTGAAATTTTGAAAAAAAACGTTATCCTCGTTTCTCATCATTTTGGACCATGGGCTATAGCCCATATCGTACGGCATACTATAGCGCGCCGTTTTTCATCATTTTTGAGGATTTGAAAAAAATTACGAAATGACAAAAACGATGGGTTATAGCCCATGTTTTTGAAATTTTGAAAAAAAGGTTATCCTCGTTTCCCATCATTTTGGACCATGGGCTATAGCCCATATCGTACGGCATACTATAGCGCGCCGTTTTTCATCATTTTTGAGGATTTGAAAAAAATGACGAAATGACAAAAACGATGGGTTATAGCCCATGTTTTTTGAAATTTTGGAAAAAAAAGTTAGCCTCGTTTCTCATCATTTTGGACCATGGGCTATAGCCCATATCGTACGGCATACTATAGCGCGCCGTTTTTCATCATTTTTGAGGATTTGAAAAAAATGACGAAATGACAAAAACGATGGGTTATAGCCCATGTTTTTTGAAATTTTGAATAAAAAAGTTAGCCTCGTTTTTCATCATTTTGGACCATGGGCTATAGCCCATATCGTACGGCATACTATAGCGCGCCGTTTTTCATCATTTTTGAGGATTTGAAAAAAATGACGAAATGACAAAAATGATGGGTTATAGCCCATGTTTTTTGAAATTTTGAATAAAAAAGTTAGCCTCGTTTCTCATCATTTTGGACCATGGGCTATAGCCCATATCGTACGGCATACTATAGCGCGCCGTTTTTCATCATTTTTGAGGATTTGAAAAAAATGACGAAATGACAAAAACGATGGGTTATAGCCCATGTTTTTTGAAATTTTGAATAAAAAAGTTAGCCTCGTTTCTCATCATTTTGGACCATGGGCTATAGCCCATATCGTACGGCATACTATAGCGCGCCGTTTTTCATCATTTTTGAGGATTTGAAAAACATGACGAAATGACAAAAACGATAGGTTATAGCCCATGTTTTTTGAATTTGAAAAAAGAAGTTAGCCTCGTTTTTCATCATTTTGGACCATGGGCTATAGCCCATATCGTACGGCATACTATAGCGCGCCGTTTTTCATCATTTTTGAGGATTTGAAAAAAATGACGAAATGACAAAAACGATGGGTTATAGCCCATGTTTTTGAAATTTTGAAAAAAAAAGTTAGCCTCGTTTCTCATCATTTTGGACCATGGGCTATAGCCCATATCGTACGGCATACTATAGCGCGCCGTTTTTCATCATTTTTGAGGATTTTAAAAAAATGACGAAATGACAAAAACGATGGGTTATAGCCCATGTTTTTTGAAATTTTGAAAAAAAAAGTTAGCCTCGTTTCTCATCATTTTGGACCATGGGCTATAGCCTATATCGTACGGCATACTATAGCGCGCCGTTTTTCATCATTTTTGAGGATTTAAAAAAAATGACGAAATGACAAAAACGATGGGTTATAGCCCATGTTTTTTGAAATTTTGAATAAAAAAGTTAGCCTCGTTTCTCATCATTTTGGACCATGGGCTATAGCCCATATCGTACGGCATACTATAGCGCGCCGTTTTTCATCATTTTTGAGGATTTGAAAAAAAAGACGAAATGACAAAAACGATGGGTTATAGCCCATGTTTTTGAAATTTTGAAAAAAAAAGTTAGCCTCGTTTCTCATCATTTTGGACCATGGGCTATAGCCCATATCGTACGGCATACTATAGCGCGCCGTTTTTCATCATTTTTGAGGATTTGAAAAAAAAGACGAAATGACAAAAACGATGGGTTATAGCCCATGTTTTTGAAATTTTGAAAAAAAAAGTTAGCCTCGTTTCTCATCATTTTGGACCATGGGCTATAGCCCATATCGTACGGCATACTATAGCGTGCCGTTTTTCATCATTTTTGAGGATTTTAAAAAAATGACGAAATGACAAAAACGATGGGTTATAGCCCATGTTTTTTGAAATTTTGAAAAAAAAAAGTTAGCCTCGTTTCTCATCATTTTGGACCATGGGCTATAGCCCATATCGTACGGCATACTATAGCGCGCCGTTTTTCATCATTTTAGAGGATTTGAAAAAAATTACGAAATGACAAAAACGATGGGTTATAGCCCATGTTTTTTGAAATTTTGAAAAAAAAAGTTAGCCTCGTTTCTCATCATTTTGGACCATGGGCTATAGCCCATATCGTACGGCATACTATAGCGCGCCGTTTTTCATAATTTTTGAGGATTTGAAAAAAATGACGAAATGACAAAAACGATGGGTTATAGCCCATGTTTTTGAAATTTTGAAAAAAAAAGTTAGCCTCGTTTCTCATCATTTTGGACCATGGGCTATAGCCCATATCGTACGGCATACTATAGCGCGCCGTTTTTCATCATTTTTGAGGATTTGAAAAAAATTACGAAATGACAAAAACGATGGGTTATAGCCCATGTTTTTTGAAATTTGAAAAAAGAAGTTAGCCTCGTTTTTCATCATTTTGGACCATGGGCTATAGCCCATATCGTACGGCATACTATAGCGCGCCGTTTTTCATCATTTTTGAGGATTTGAAAAAAATGACGAAATGACAAAAACGATGGGTTATAGCCCATGTTTTTGAAATTTTGAAAAAAAACGTTATCCTCGTTTCTCATCATTTTGGACCATGGGCTATAGCCCATATCGTACGGCATACTATAGCGCGCCGTTTTTCATCATTTTTGAGGATTTGAAAAAAATTACGAAATGACAAAAACGATGGGTTATAGCCCATGTTTTTGAAATTTTGAAAAAAAGGTTATCCTCGTTTCCCATCATTTTGGACCATGGGCTATAGCCCATATCGTACGGCATACTATAGCGCGCCGTTTTTCATCATTTTTGAGGATTTGAAAAAAATGACGAAATGACAAAAACGATGGGTTATAGCCCATGTTTTTTGAAATTTTGGAAAAAAAAGTTAGCCTCGTTTCTCATCATTTTGGACCATGGGCTATAGCCCATATCGTACGGCATACTATAGCGCGCCGTTTTTCATCATTTTTGAGGATTTGAAAAAAAAGACGAAATGACAAAAACGATGGGTTATAGCCCATGTTTTTGAAATTTTGAAAAAAAAGTTAGCCTCGTTTCTCATCATTTTGGACCATGGGCTATAGCCCATATCGTACGGCATACTATAGCGCGCCGTTTTTCATCATTTTTGAGGATTTTTAAAAAATGACGAAATGACAAAAACGATGGGTTATAGCCCATGTTTTTTGAAATTTTGATAAAAAAAAGTTAGCCTCGTTTTTCATCATTTTGGACCATGGGCTATAGCCCATATCGTACGGCATACTATAGCGCGCCGTTTTTCATCATTTTTGAGGATTTGAAAAAAATGACGAAATTACAAAAACGATGGGTTATAGCCCATGTTTTTGAAATTTTGAAAAAAAAAGTTATCCTCGTTTCTCATCATTTTGGACCATGGGCTATAGCCCATATCGTACGGCATACTATAGCGTGCCGTTTTTCATCATTTTTGAGGATTTGAAAAAAATGACGAAATGACAAAAACGATGGGTTATAGCCCATGTTTTTTGAAATTTTGAAAAAAAAAGTTAGCCTCGTTTCTCATCATTTTGAACCATGGGCTATAGCCTATATCGTACGGCATACTATAGCGCGCCGTTTTTCATCATTTTTGAGGATTTGAAAAAAATGACGAAATGACAAAAACGATGGGTTATAGCCCATGTTTTTGAAATTTAAAAAAAAAAAGTTATCCTCGTTTCTCATCATTTTGGACCATGGGCTATAGCCCATATCGTACGGCATACTATAGCGCGCCGTTTTTCATCATTTTTGAGGATTTGAAAAAAATGACGAAATGACAAAAACGATGGGTTATAGCCCATGTTTTTTGAAATTTGAAAAAAGAAGTTAGCCTCGTTTTTCATCATTTTGGACCATGGGCTATAGCCCATATCGTACGGCATACTATAGCGCGCAGTTTTTCATCATTTTTGAGGATTTGAAAAAAATGACGAAATGACAAAAACGATCGGTTATAGCCCATGTTTTTTGAAATTTGAAAAAAGAAGTTAGCCTCGTTTTTCATCATTTTGGACCATGGGCTATAGCCCATATCGTACGGCATACTATAGCGCGCAGTTTTTCATCATTTTTGAGGATTTGAAAAAAATGACGAAATGACAAAAACGATGGGTTATAGCCCATGTTTTTGAAATTTTGAAAAAAAAAAGTTAGCCTCGTTTCTCATCATTTTGGACCATGGGCTATAGCCCATATCGTACGGCATACTATAGCGCGCCGTTTTTCATTATTTTTGAGGATTTGAAAAAAATTACGAAATGACAAAAACGATGGGTTATAGCCCATGTTTTTTGAAATTTTGAATAAACAAGTTAGCCTCGTTTCTCATCATTTTGGACCATGGGCTATAGCCCATATCGTACGGCATACTATAGCGCGCCGTTTTTCATCAGTTTTGAGGATTTGAAAAATATGACGAAATGACAAAAACGATGGGTTATAGCCCATGTTTTTTTTAATTTGAAAAAAGAAGTTAGCCTCGTTTTCATCATTTTGGACCATGGGCTATAGCCCATATCGTACGGCATACTATAGCGCGCCGTTTTTCATCATTTTTGAGGATTTGAAAAAAATGACGAAATGACAAAAACGATGGGTTATAGCCCATGTTTTTTGAAATTTTGAAAAAAAAAGTTAGCCTCGTTTCTCATCATTTTGAACCATGGGCTATAGCCTATATCGTACGGCATACTATAGCGCGCCGTTTTTCATCATTTTTGAGGATTTGAAAAAAATGACGAAATGACAAAAACGATGGGTTATAGCCCATGTTTTTGAAATTTTGAAAAAAAAAGTTATCCTCGTTTCTCATCATTTTGGACCATGGGCTATAGCCCATATCGTACGGCATACTATAGCGCGCCGTTTTTCATCATTTTTGAGGATTTGAAAAAAATGACGAAATGACAAAAACGATGGGTTATAGCCCATGTTTTTTGAAATTTTGAAAAAAAAAGTTAGCCTCGTTTCTCATCATTTTGGACCATGGGCTATAGCCCATATCGTACGGCATACTATAGCGCGCCGTTTTTCATCATTTTTGAGGATTTGAAAAAAATGACGAAATGACAAAAACGATGGGTTATAGCCCATGTTTTTGAAATTTTGAAAAAAAAAGTTAGCCTCGTTTCTCATCATTTTGGACCATGGGCTATAGCCCATATCGTACGGCATACTATAGCGTGCCGTTTTTCATCATTTTTGAGGATTTTAAAAAAATGACGAAATGACAAAAACGATGGGTTATAGCCCATTTTTTTTGAAATTTTGAAAAAAAAAAGTTAGCCTCGTTTCTCATCATTTTGGACCATGGGCTATAGCCCATATCGTACGGCATACTATAGCGCGCCGTTTTTCATCATTTTTGAGGATTTGAAAAAAATTACGAAATGACAAAAACGATGGGTTATAGCCCATGTTTTTTGAAATTTTGAAAAAAAAAGTTAGCCTCGTTTCTCATCATTTTGGACCATGGGCTATAGCCCATATCGTACGGCATACTATAGCGCGCCGTTTTTCATCATTTTTGAGGATTTGAAAAAAATGACGAAATGACAAAAACGATGGGTTATAGCCCATGTTTTTGAAATTTTGAAAAAAAAAGTTAGCCTCGTTTCTCATCATTTTGGACCATGGGCTATAGCCCATATCGTACGGCATACTATAGCGCGCCGTTTTTCATCATTTTTGAGGATTTGAAAAAAATTACGAAATGACAAAAACGATGGGTTATAGCCCATGTTTTTTGAAATTTGAAAAAAGAAGTTAGCCTCGTTTTTCATCATTTTGGACCATGGGCTATAGCCCATATCGTACGGCATACTATAGCGCGCCGTTTTTCATCATTTTTGAGGATTTGAAAAAAATTACGAAATGACAAAAACGATGGGTTATAGCCCATGTTTTTGAAATTTTGAAAAAAAGGTTATCCTCGTTTCCCATCATTTTGGACCATGGGCTATAGCCCATATCGTACGGCATACTATAGCGCGCCGTTTTTCATCATTTTTGAGGATTTGAAAAAAATGACGAAATGACAAAAACGATGGGTTATAGCCCATGTTTTTTGAAATTTTGGAAAAAAAAGTTAGCCTCGTTTCTCATCATTTTGGACCATGGGCTATAGCCCATATCGTACGGCATACTATAGCGCGCCGTTTTTCATCATTTTTGAGGATTTGAAAAAAAAGACGAAATGACAAAAACGATGGGTTATAGCCCATGTTTTTTGAAATTTTGATAAAAAAAAGTTAGCCTCGTTTTTCATCATTTTGGACCATGGGCTATAGCCCATATCGTACGGCATACTATAGCGCGCCGTTTTTCATCATTTTTGAGGATTTGAAAAAAATGACGAAATTACAAAAACGATGGGTTATAGCCCATGTTTTTGAAATTTTGAAAAAAAAAGTTATCCTCGTTTCTCATCATTTTGGACCATGGGCTATAGCCCATATCGTACGGCATACTATAGCGTGCCGTTTTTCATCATTTTTGAGGATTTGAAAAAAATGACGAAATGACAAAAACGATGGGTTATAGCCCATGTTTTTTGAAATTTTGAAAAAAAAAGTTAGCCTCGTTTCTCATCATTTTGAACCATGGGCTATAGCCTATATCGTACGGCATACTATAGCGCGCCGTTTTTCATCATTTTTGAGGATTTGAAAAAAATGACGAAATGACAAAAACGATGGGTTATAGCCCATGTTTTTGAAATTTAAAAAAAAAAAGTTATCCTCGTTTCTCATCATTTTGGACCATGGGCTATAGCCCATATCGTACGGCATACTATAGCGCGCCGTTTTTCATCATTTTTGAGGATTTGAAAAAAATGACGAAATGACAAAAACGATGGGTTATAGCCCATGTTTTTTGAAATTTTGAAAAAAAAAGTTAGCCTCGTTTCTCATCATTTTGGACCATGGGCTATAGCCCATATCGTACGGCATACTATAGCGCGCCGTTTTTCATCATTTTTGAGGATTTGAAAAAAATGACGAAATGACAAAAACGATGGGTTATAGCCCATGTTTTTTGAAATTTTGAATAAAAAAGTTAGCCTCGTTTCTCATCATTTTGGACCATGGGCTATAGCCCATATCGTACGGCATAATATAGCGCGCCGTTTTTCATCATTTTTGAGGATTTGAAAAAAATGACGAAATGACAAAAACGATGGGTTATAGCCCATGTTTTTTGAAATTTGAAAAAAGAAGTTAGCCTCGTTTTTCATCATTTTGGACCATGGGCTATAGCCCATATCGTACGGCATACTATAGCGCGCAGTTTTTCATCATTTTTGAGGATTTGAAAAAAATGACGAAATGACAAAAACGATGGGTTATAGCCCATGTTTTTTGAAATTTGAAAAAAGAAGTTAGCCTCGTTTTTCATCATTTTGGACCATGGGCTATAGCCCATATCGTACGGCATACTATAGCGCGCCGTTTTTCATCATTTTTGAGGATTTGAAAAAAATGACGAAATGACAAAAACGATGGGTTATAGCCCATGTTTTTGAAATTTTGAAAAAAAAAGTTATCCTCGTTTCTCATCATTTTGGACCATGGGCTATAGCCCATATCGTACGGCATACTATAGCGTGCCGTTTTTCATCATTTTTGAGGATTTGAAAAAAATGACGAAATGACAAAAACGATAGGTTATAGCCAATGTTTTTTGAAATTTTGAAAAAAAAAGTTAGCCTCGTTTCTCATCATTTTGAACCATGGGCTATAGCCTATATCGTACGGCATACTATAGCGCGCCGTTTTTCATCATTTTTGAGGATTTGAAAAAAATGACGAAATGACAAAAACGATGGGTTATAGCCCATGTTTTTGAAATTTTGAAAAAAAAAGTTATCCTCGTTTCTCATCATTTTGGACCATGGGCTATAGCCCATATCGTACGGCATACTATAGCGCGCCGTTTTTCATAATTTTTGAGGATTTGAAAAAAATGACGAAATGACAAAAACGATGGGTTATAGCCCATGTTTTTTGAAATTTTGAATAAAAAAGTTAGCCTCGTTTCTCATCATTTTGGACCATGGGCTATAGCCCATATCGTACGGCATACTATAGCGCGCCGTTTTTCATCATTTTTGAGGATTTGAAAAAAAATGACGAAATGACAAAAACGATGGGTTATAGCCCATGTTTTTTGAAATTTGAAAAAAGAAGTTAGCCTCGTTTTTCATCATTTTGGACCATGGGCTATAGCCCATATCGTACGGCATACTATAGCGCGCAGTTTTTCATCATTTTTGAGGATTTGAAAAAAATGACGAAATGACAAAAACGATGGGTTATAGCCCATGTTTTTGAAATTTTGAAAAAAAAAGTTAGCCTCGTTTCTCATCATTTTGGACCATGGGCTATAGCCCATATCGTACGGCATACTATAGCGCGCCGTTTTTCATCATTTTTGAGGATTTGAAAAAAATGACGAAATGACAAAAACGATGGGTTATAGCCCATGTTTTTGAAATTTGAAAAAAGAAGTTAGCCTCGTTTTTCATCATTTTGGACCATGGGCTATAGCCCATATCGTACGGCATACTATAGCGCGCAGTTTTTCATCATTTTTGAGGATTTGAAAAAAATGACGAAATGACAAAAACGATGGGTTATAGCCCATGTTTTTGAAATTTTGGAAAAAAAAGTTATCCTCGTTTCTCATCATTTTAGACCATGGGCTATAGCCCATATCGTACGGCATACTATAGCGCGCAGTTTTTCATCATTTTTGAGGATTTGAAAAAAATAAAGAAATGACAAAAACGATGGGTTATAGCCCATGTTTTTGAAATTTTGAAAAAAAAAGTTAGCCTCGTTTCTCATCATTTTGGACCATGGGCTATAGCCCATATCGTACGGCATACTATAGCGCGCCGTTTTTCATCATTTTTGAGGATTTGAAAAAAATGACGAAATGACAAAAACGATGGGTTATAGCCCATGTTTTTGAAATTTGAAAAAATAAGTTAGCCTCGTTTTTCATCATTTTGGACCATGGGCTATAGCCCATATCGTACGGCATACTATAGCGCGCCGTTTTTCATCATTTTTGAGGATTTGAAAAAAATGACGAAATGACAAAAACGATGGGTTATAGCCCATGTTTTTTGAAATTTTGAAAAAAAAAGTTAGCCTCGTTTCTCATCATTTTGGACCATGGGCTATAGCCCATATCGTACGGCATACTATAGCTCGCCGTTTTTCATCATTTTTGAGGATTTGAAAAAAATGACGAAATGACAAAAACGATGGGTTATAGCCCATGTTTTTTGAAATTTTGAATAAAAAAGTTAGCCTCGTTTTTCATCATTTTGGACCATGGGCTATAGCCCATATCGTACGGCATACTATAGCGCGCCGTTTTTCATCATTTTTGAGGATTTGAAAAAAATGACGAAATGACAAAAACGATGGGTTATAGCCCATGTTTTTTGAAATTTGAAAAAAGAAGTTACCCTCGTTTCTCATACTATACGGCATACTATAGCGCGCCGTTTTTCATCATTTTTGAGGATTTGAAAAAAATGACAAAATGACAAAAACGATGGGTTATAGCCCATGTTTTTTGAAATTTAAAAAAAGAAGTTAGACTCGTTTCTCATCATTTTGGACCATGGGTTATAGCCCATATCGTACGGCATACTATAGCGCGCCGTTTTTCATCATTTTTGAGGATTTGAAAAAAATGACGAAATGACAAAAACGATGGGTTATAGCCCATGTTTTTGAAATTTTGAAAAAAAAAGTTAGCCTCGTTTCTCATCATTTTGGACCATGGGCTATAGCCCATATCGTACGGCATACTATAGCGCGCCGTTTTTCATCATTTTTGAGGATTTGAAAAAAATGACAAAATGACAAAAACGATGGGTTATAGCCCATGTTTTTTGAAATTTTGAATAAAAAAGTTAGCCTCGTTTCTCATCATTTTGGACCATGGGCTATAGCCCATATCGTACGGCATACTATAGCGCGCCGTTTTTCATCATTTTTGACGATTTGAAAAAAATGACGAAATGACAAAAACGATGGGTTATAGCCCATGTTTTTTGAAATTTTGAAAAAAAAAGTTAGCCTCGTTTTTCATCATTTTGGACCATGGGCTATAGCCCATATCGTACGGCATACTATAGCGCGCCGTTTTTCATCATTTTTGAGGATTTGAAAAAAATGACAAAATGACAAAAACGATGGGTTATAGCCCATGTTTTTTGAAATTTAAAAAAAGAAGTTAGACTCGTTTCTCATCATTTTGGACCATGGGCTATAGCCCATATCGTACGGCATACTATAGCGCGCCGTTTTTCATCATTTTTGAGGATTTGAAAAAAATGACGAAATGACAAAAACGATGGGTTATAGCCCATGTTTTTGAAATTTTGAAAAAAAAAGTTATCCTCGTTTCACATCATTTTGGACCATGGGCTATAGCCCATATCGTACGGCATACTATAGCGTGCCGTTTTTCATCATTTTTGAGGATTTGAAAAAAATGACGAAATGACAAAAACGATGGGTTATAGCCCATGTTTTTTGAAATTTTGAAATAAAAAGTTAGCCTCGTTTCTCATCATTTTGAACCATGGGCTATAGCCTATATCGTACGGCATACTATAGCGCGCCGTTTTTCATCATTTTTGAGGATTTAAAAAAAATGACGAAATGACAAAAACGATGGGTTATAGCCCATGTTTTTTGAAATTTTGAATAAAAAAGTTAGCCTCGTTTTTCATCATTTTGGACCATGGGCTATAGCCCATATCGTACGGCATACTATAGCGCGCCGTTTTTCATCATTTTTGAGGATTTGAAAAAAATGACGAAATGACAAAAACGATGGGTTATAGCCCATGTTTTTTGAAATTTGAAAAAAGAAGTTACCCTCGTTTCTCATACTATACGGCATACTATAGCGCGCCGTTTTTCATCATTTTTGAGGATTTGAAAAAAATGACAAAATGACAAAAACGATGGGTTATAGCCCATGTTTTTTGAAATTTAAAAAAAGAAGTTAGACTCGTTTCTCATCATTTTGGACCATGGGTTATAGCCCATATCGTACGGCATACTATAGCGCGCCGTTTTTCATCATTTTTGAGGATTTGAAAAAAATGACGAAATGACAAAAACGATGGGTTATAGCCCATGTTTTTGAAATTTTGAAAAAAAAAGTTAGCCTCGTTTCTCATCATTTTGGACCATGGGCTATAGCCCATATCGTACGGCATACTATAGCGCGCCGTTTTTCATCATTTTTGAGGATTTGAAAAAAATGACAAAATGACAAAAACGATGGGTTATAGCCCATGTTTTTTGAAATTTTGAATAAAAAAGTTAGCCTCGTTTCTCATCATTTTGGACCATGGGCTATAGCCCATATCGTACGGCATACTATAGCGCGCCGTTTTTCATCATTTTTGACGATTTGAAAAAAATGACGAAATGACAAAAACGATGGGTTATAGCCCATGTTTTTGAAATTTTGAAAAAAAAAGTTATCCTCGTTTCTCATCATTTTGGACCATGGGCTATAGCCCATATCGTACGGCATACTATAGCGTGCCGTTTTTCATCATTTTTGAGGATTTGAAAAAAATGACGAAATGACAAAAACGATAGGTTATAGCCAATGTTTTTTGAAATTTTGAAAAAAAAAGTTAGCCTCGTTTCTCATCATTTTGAACCATGGGCTATAGCCTATATCGTACGGCATACTATAGCGCGCCGTTTTTCATCATTTTTGAGGATTTGAAAAAAATGACGAAATGACAAAAACGATGGGTTATAGCCCATGTTTTTGAAATTTTGAAAAAAAAAGTTATCCTCGTTTCTCATCATTTTGGACCATGGGCTATAGCCCATATCGTACGGCATACTATAGCGCGCCGTTTTTCATAATTTTTGAGGATTTGAAAAAAATGACGAAATGACAAAAACGATGGGTTATAGCCCATGTTTTTTGAAATTTTGAATAAAAAAGTTAGCCTCGTTTCTCATCATTTTGGACCATGGGCTATAGCCCATATCGTACGGCATACTATAGCGCGCCGTTTTTCATCATTTTTGAGGATTTGAAAAAAAATGACGAAATGACAAAAACGATGGGTTATAGCCCATGTTTTTTGAAATTTGAAAAAAGAAGTTAGCCTCGTTTTTCATCATTTTGGACCATGGGCTATAGCCCATATCGTACGGCATACTATAGCGCGCAGTTTTTCATCATTTTTGAGGATTTGAAAAAAATGACGAAATGACAAAAACGATGGGTTATAGCCCATGTTTTTGAAATTTTGAAAAAAAAAGTTAGCCTCGTTTCTCATCATTTTGGACCATGGGCTATAGCCCATATCGTACGGCATACTATAGCGCGCCGTTTTTCATCATTTTTGAGGATTTGAAAAAAATGACGAAATGACAAAAACGATGGGTTATAGCCCATGTTTTTGAAATTTGAAAAAAGAAGTTAGCCTCGTTTTTCATCATTTTGGACCATGGGCTATAGCCCATATCGTACGGCATACTATAGCGCGCAGTTTTTCATCATTTTTGAGGATTTGAAAAAAATGACGAAATGACAAAAACGATGGGTTATAGCCCATGTTTTTGAAATTTTGGAAAAAAAAGTTATCCTCGTTTCTCATCATTTTAGACCATGGGCTATAGCCCATATCGTACGGCATACTATAGCGCGCAGTTTTTCATCATTTTTGAGGATTTGAAAAAAATAAAGAAATGACAAAAACGATGGGTTATAGCCCATGTTTTTGAAATTTTGAAAAAAAAAGTTAGCCTCGTTTCTCATCATTTTGGACCATGGGCTATAGCCCATATCGTACGGCATACTATAGCGCGCCGTTTTTCATCATTTTTGAGGATTTGAAAAAAATGACGAAATGACAAAAACGATGGGTTATAGCCCATGTTTTTGAAATTTGAAAAAATAAGTTAGCCTCGTTTTTCATCATTTTGGACCATGGGCTATAGCCCATATCGTACGGCATACTATAGCGCGCCGTTTTTCATCATTTTTGAGGATTTGAAAAAAATGACGAAATGACAAAAACGATGGGTTATAGCCCATGTTTTTTGAAATTTTGAAAAAAAAAGTTAGCCTCGTTTCTCATCATTTTGGACCATGGGCTATAGCCCATATCGTACGGCATACTATAGCTCGCCGTTTTTCATCATTTTTGAGGATTTGAAAAAAATGACGAAATGACAAAAACGATGGGTTATAGCCCATGTTTTTTGAAATTTTGAATAAAAAAGTTAGCCTCGTTTTTCATCATTTTGGACCATGGGCTATAGCCCATATCGTACGGCATACTATAGCGCGCCGTTTTTCATCATTTTTGAGGATTTGAAAAAAATGACGAAATGACAAAAACGATGGGTTATAGCCCATGTTTTTTGAAATTTGAAAAAAGAAGTTACCCTCGTTTCTCATACTATACGGCATACTATAGCGCGCCGTTTTTCATCATTTTTGAGGATTTGAAAAAAATGACAAAATGACAAAAACGATGGGTTATAGCCCATGTTTTTTGAAATTTAAAAAAAGAAGTTAGACTCGTTTCTCATCATTTTGGACCATGGGTTATAGCCCATATCGTACGGCATACTATAGCGCGCCGTTTTTCATCATTTTTGAGGATTTGAAAAAAATGACGAAATGACAAAAACGATGGGTTATAGCCCATGTTTTTGAAATTTTGAAAAAAAAAGTTAGCCTCGTTTCTCATCATTTTGGACCATGGGCTATAGCCCATATCGTACGGCATACTATAGCGCGCAGTTTTTCATCATTTTTGAGGATTTGAAAAAAATGACGAAATGACAAAAACGATGGGTTATAGCCCATGTTTTTGAAATTTTGGAAAAAAAAGTTATCCTCGTTTCTCATCATTTTAGACCATGGGCTATAGCCCATATCGTACGGCATACTATAGCGCGCAGTTTTTCATCATTTTTGAGGATTTGAAAAAAATAAAGAAATGACAAAAACGATGGGTTATAGCCCATGTTTTTGAAATTTTGAAAAAAAAAGTTAGCCTCGTTTCTCATCATTTTGGACCATGGGCTATAGCCCATATCGTACGGCATACTATAGCGCGCCGTTTTTCATCATTTTTGAGGATTTGAAAAAAATGACGAAATGACAAAAACGATGGGTTATAGCCCATGTTTTTGAAATTTGAAAAAATAAGTTAGCCTCGTTTTTCATCATTTTGGACCATGGGCTATAGCCCATATCGTACGGCATACTATAGCGCGCCGTTTTTCATCATTTTTGAGGATTTGAAAAAAATGACGAAATGACAAAAACGATGGGTTATAGCCCATGTTTTTTGAAATTTTGAAAAAAAAAGTTAGCCTCGTTTCTCATCATTTTGGACCATGGGCTATAGCCCATATCGTACGGCATACTATAGCTCGCCGTTTTTCATCATTTTTGAGGATTTGAAAAAAATGACGAAATGACAAAAACGATGGGTTATAGCCCATGTTTTTTGAAATTTTGAATAAAAAAGTTAGCCTCGTTTTTCATCATTTTGGACCATGGGCTATAGCCCATATCGTACGGCATACTATAGCGCGCCGTTTTTCATCATTTTTGAGGATTTGAAAAAAATGACGAAATGACAAAAACGATGGGTTATAGCCCATGTTTTTTGAAATTTGAAAAAAGAAGTTACCCTCGTTTCTCATACTATACGGCATACTAT
The DNA here is from genome assembly GCF_963924005.1 of Protomyctophum bolini. NCBI lineage: Eukaryota > Metazoa > Chordata > Actinopteri > Myctophiformes > Myctophidae > Protomyctophum > Protomyctophum bolini. The sequence goes on from NC_137864.1 coordinate 52,247,750, forward strand.
AGCGCGCCGTTTTTCATCATTTTTGAGGATTTGAAAAAAATGACAAAATGACAAAAACGATGGGTTATAGCCCATGTTTTTTGAAATTTAAAAAAAGAAGTTAGACTCGTTTCTCATCATTTTGGACCATGGGTTATAGCCCATATCGTACGGCATACTATAGCGCGCCGTTTTTCATCATTTTTGAGGATTTGAAAAAAATGACGAAATGACAAAAACGATGGGTTATAGCCCATGTTTTTGAAATTTTGAAAAAAAAAGTTAGCCTCGTTTCTCATCATTTTGGACCATGGGCTATAGCCCATATCGTACGGCATACTATAGCGCGCCGTTTTTCATCATTTTTGAGGATTTGAAAAAAATGACAAAATGACAAAAACGATGGGTTATAGCCCATGTTTTTTGAAATTTTGAATAAAAAAGTTAGCCTCGTTTCTCATCATTTTGGACCATGGGCTATAGCCCATATCGTACGGCATACTATAGCGCGCCGTTTTTCATCATTTTTGACGATTTGAAAAAAATGACGAAATGACAAAAACGATGGGTTATAGCCCATGTTTTTTGAAATTTTGAAAAAAAAAGTTAGCCTCGTTTTTCATCATTTTGGACCATGGGCTATAGCCCATATCGTACGGCATACTATAGCGCGCCGTTTTTCATCATTTTTGAGGATTTGAAAAAAATGACAAAATGACAAAAACGATGGGTTATAGCCCATGTTTTTTGAAATTTAAAAAAAGAAGTTAGACTCGTTTCTCATCATTTTGGACCATGGGCTATAGCCCATATCGTACGGCATACTATAGCGCGCCGTTTTTCATCATTTTTGAGGATTTGAAAAAAATGACGAAATGACAAAAACGATGGGTTATAGCCCATGTTTTTGAAATTTTGAAAAAAAAAGTTATCCTCGTTTCACATCATTTTGGACCATGGGCTATAGCCCATATCGTACGGCATACTATAGCGTGCCGTTTTTCATCATTTTTGAGGATTTGAAAAAAATGACGAAATGACAAAAACGATGGGTTATAGCCCATGTTTTTTGAAATTTTGAAATAAAAAGTTAGCCTCGTTTCTCATCATTTTGAACCATGGGCTATAGCCTATATCGTACGGCATACTATAGCGCGCCGTTTTTCATCATTTTTGAGGATTTAAAAAAAATGACGAAATGACAAAAACGATGGGTTATAGCCCATGTTTTTGAAATTTTGAAAAAAAAAGTTATCCTCGTTTCACATCATTTTGGACCATGGGCTATAGCCCATATCGTACGGCATACTATAGCGTGCCGTTTTTCATCATTTTTGAGGATTTGAAAAAAATGACGAAATGACAAAAACGATGGGTTATAGCCCATGTTTTTTGAAATTTTGAAATAAAAAGTTAGCCTCGTTTCTCATCATTTTGAACCATGGGCTATAGCCTATATCGTACGGCATACTATAGCGCGCCGTTTTTCATCATTTTTGAGGATTTGAAAAAAATGACGAAATGACAAAAACGATGGGTTATAGCCCATGTTTTTGAAATTTTGAAAAAAAAAGTTATCCTCGTTTCACATCATTTTGGACCATGGGCTATAGCCCATATCGTACGGCATACTATAGCGTGCCGTTTTTCATCATTTTTGAGGATTTGAAAAAAATGACGAAATGACAAAAACGATGGGTTATAGCCCATGTTTTTTGAAATTTTGAAATAGAAAGTTAGCCTCGTTTCTCATCATTTTGAACCATGGGCTATAGCCTATATCGTACGGCATACTATAGCGCGCCGTTTTTCATCATTTTTGAGGATTTGAAAAAAATGACGAAATGACAAAAACGATGGGTTATAGCCCATGTTTTTGAAATTTTGAAAAAAAAAGTTATCCTCGTTTCTCATCATTTTGGACCATGGGCTATAGCCCATATCGTACGGCATACTATAACGCGCCGTTTTTCATCATTTTTGAGGATTTGAAAAAAATGACGAAATGACAAAAACGATGGGTTATAGCCCATGTTTTTTGAAAATTTGAAAAAAAAAGTTAGCCTCGTTTCTCATCATTTTGGACCATGGGCTATAGCCCATATCGTACGGCATACTATAGCGCGCCGTTTTTCATCATTTTTGAGGATTTGAAAAAAATGACGAAATGACAAAAACGATGGGTTATAGCCCATGTTTTTTGAAATTTTGAATAAAAAAGTTAGCCTCGTTTCTCATCATTTTGGACCATGGGCTATAGCCCATATCGTACGGCATAATATAGCGCGCCGTTTTTCATCATTTTTGAGGATTTGAAAAAAATTACAAAATGACAAAAACGATGGGTTATAGCCCATGTTTTTTGAAATTTCAAAAAAGAAGTTAGCCTCGTTTTTCATCATTTTGGACCATGGGCTATAGCCCATATCGTACGGCATACTATAGTGCGCCGTTTTTCATCATTTTTGAGGATTTGAAAAAAATGACGAAATGACAAAAACGATGGGTTATAGCCCATGTTTTTGAAATTTTGAAAAAAAAAGTTATCCTCGTTTCTCATCATTTTGGACCATGGGCTATATATAGCCCATATCGTACGGCATACTATAACGCGCCGTTTTTCATCATTTTTGAGGATTTGAAAAAAAAGACGAAATGACAAAAACGATGGGTTATAGCCCATGTTTTTGAAATTTTGAAAAAAAAAGTTATCCTCGTTTCTCATCATTTTGGACCATGGGCTATAGCCCATATCGTACGGCATACTATAGCGCGCCGTTTTTCATCATTTTTGAGGATTTGAAAAAAATGACGAAATGACAAAAACGATGGGTTATAGCCCATGTTTTTTGAAATTTTGAAAAAAAAAGTTAGCCTCGTTTCTCATCATTTTGGACCATGGGCTATAGCCCATATCGTACGGCATACTATAACGCGCCGTTTTTCATCATTTTTGAGGATTTGAAAAAAATGACGAAATGACAAAAACGATGGGTTATAGCCCATGTTTTTTGAAATTTAAAAAAAGAAGTTAGCCTCGTTTCTCATCATTTTGGACCATGGGCTATAGCCCATATCGTACGGCATACTAGAGCGCGCCGTTTTTCATCATTTTTGAGGATTTGAAAAAAATGACGAAATGACAAAAACGATGGGTTATAGCCCATGTTTTTGAAATTTTGAAAAAAAAAGTTATCCTCGTTTCACATCATTTTGGACCATGGGCTATAGCCCATATCGTACGGCATACTATAGCGTGCCGTTTTTCATCATTTTTGAGGATTTGAAAAAAATTACGAAATGACAAAAACGATGGGTTATAGCCCATGTTTTTGAAATTTTGAAAAAAAAAGTTATCCTCGTTTCTCATCATTTTGGACCATGGGCTATAGCCCATATCGTACGGCATACTATAGCGCGCAGTTTTTCATCATTTTTGAGGATTTGAAAAAAATGACGAAATGACAAAAACGATGGGTTATAGCCCATGTTTTTGAAATTTTGAAAAAAAAAGTTAGCCTCGTTTCTCATCATTTTGGACCATGGGCTATAGCCCATATCGTACGGCATACTATAGCGCGCCGTTTTTCATCATTTTAGAGGATTTGAAAAAAATGACGAAATGACAAAAACGATGGGTTATTGCCCATGTTTTTGAAATTTTGAAAAAAAAAGTTAGCCTCGTTTCTCATCATTTTGGACCATGGGCTATAGCCCATATCGTACGGCATACTATAGCGCGCCGTTTTTCATCATTTTTGAGGATTTGAAAAAAATGACGAAATGACAAAAACGATGGGTTATAGCCCATGTTTTTGAAATTTTGAAAAAAAAAGTTATCCTCGTTTCTCATCATTTTGGACCATGGGCTATAGCCCATATCGTACAGCATACTATAGCGCGCCGTTTTTCATCATTTTTGAGGATTTGAAAAAAATGACAAAAACGATGGGTTATAGCCCATGTTTTTGAAATTTTGAAAAAAAAGGTTATCCTCGTTTCTCATCATTTTGGACCATGGGCTATAGCCCATATCGTACGGCATACTATAGCGCGCCGTTTTTCATCATTTTTGAGGATTTAAAAAAAATGACGAAATGACAAAAACGATGGGTTATAGCCCATGTTTTTAAAAATTTTGAAAAAAAAAGTTAGCCTCGTTTCTCATCATTTTGGACCATGGGCTATAGCCCATATCGTACGGCATACTATAGCGCGCCGTTTTTCATCATTTTAGAGGATTTGAAAAAAATGACGAAATGACAAAAACGATGGGTTATAGCCCATGTTTTTGAAATTTTGAAAAAAAAAGTTATCCTCGTTTCTCATCATTTTGGACCATGGGCTATATATAGCCCATATCGTACGGCATACTATAACGCGCCGTTTTTCATCATTTTTGAGGATTTGAAAAAAAAGACGAAATGACAAAAACGATGGGTTATAGCCCATGTTTTTGAAATTTTGAAAAAAAAAGTTATCCTCGTTTCTCATCATTTTGGACCATGGGCTATAGCCCATATCGTACGGCATACTATAGCGCGCCGTTTTTCATCATTTTTGAGGATTTGAAAAAAATGACGAAATGACAAAAACGATGGGTTATAGCCCATGTTTTTTGAAATTTTGAAAAAAAAAGTTAGCCTCGTTTCTCATCATTTTGGACCATGGGCTATAGCCCATATCGTACGGCATACTATAACGCGCCGTTTTTCATCATTTTTGAGGATTTGAAAAAAATGACGAAATGACAAAAACGATGGGTTATAGCCCATGTTTTTTGAAATTTAAAAAAAGAAGTTAGCCTCGTTTCTCATCATTTTGGACCATGGGCTATAGCCCATATCGTACGGCATACTATAGCGCGCCGTTTTTCATCATTTTTGAGGATTTGAAAAAAATGACGAAATGACAAAAACGATGGGTTATAGCCCATGTTTTTGAAATTTTGAAAAAAAAAGTTATCCTCGTTTCACATCATTTTGGACCATGGGCTATAGCCCATATCGTACGGCATACTATAGCGTGCCGTTTTTCATCATTTTTGAGGATTTGAAAAAAATTACGAAATGACAAAAATGATGGGTTATAGCCCATGTTTTTGAAATTTTGAAAAAAAAAGTTATCCTCGTTTCTCATCATTTTGGACCATGGGCTATAGCCCATATCGTACGGCATACTATAGCGCGCAGTTTTTCATCATTTTTGAGGATTTGAAAAAAATGACGAAATGACAAAAACGATGGGTTATAGCCCATGTTTTTGAAATTTTGAAAAAAAAAGTTAGCCTCGTTTCTCATCATTTTGGACCATGGGCTATAGCCCATATCGTACGGCATACTATAGCGCGCCGTTTTTCATCATTTTAGAGGATTTGAAAAAAATGACGAAATGACAAAAACGATGGGTTATTGCCCATGTTTTTGAAATTTTGAAAAAAAAAGTTAGCCTCGTTTCTCATCATTTTGGACCATGGGCTATAGCCCATATCGTACGGCATACTATAGCGCGCCGTTTTTCATCATTTTTGAGGATTTGAAAAAAATGACGAAATGACAAAAACGATGGGTTATAGCCCATGTTTTTGAAATTTTGAAAAAAAAAGTTATCCTCGTTTCTCATCATTTTGGACCATGGGCTATAGCCCATATCGTACAGCATACTATAGCGCGCCGTTTTTCATCATTTTTGAGGATTTGAAAAAAATGACAAAAACGATGGGTTATAGCCCATGTTTTTGAAATTTTGAAAAAAAAGGTTATCCTCGTTTCTCATCATTTTGGACCATGGGCTATAGCCCATATCGTACGGCATACTATAGCGCGCCGTTTTTCATCATTTTTGAGGATTTAAAAAAAATGACGAAATGACAAAAACGATGGGTTATAGCCCATGTTTTTAAAAATTTTGAAAAAAAAAGTTAGCCTCGTTTCTCATCATTTTGGACCATGGGCTATAGCCCATATCGTACGGCATACTATAGCGCGCCGTTTTTCATCATTTTAGAGGATTTGAAAAAAATGACGAAATGACAAAAACGATGGGTTATAGCCCATGTTTTTGAAATTTTGAAAAAAAAAGTTAGCCTCGTTTCTCATCATTTTGGACCATGGGCTATAGCCCATATCGTACGGCATACTATAGCGCGCCGTTTTTCATCATTTTTGAGGATTTGAAAAAAATGACGAAATGACAAAAACGATGGGTTATAGCCCATGTTTTTGAAATTTTGAAAAAAAAAGTTATCCTCGTTTCTCATCATTTTGGACCATGGGTTATAGCCCATATCGTACGGCATACTATAGCGCGCCGTTTTTCATCATTTTTGAGGATTTGAAAAAAATGACGAAATGACAAAAACGATGGGTTATAGCCCATGTTTTTTGAAATTTTGAAAAAAAAAGTTAGCCTCGTTTCTCATCATTTTGGACCATGGGCTATAGCCCATATCGTACGGCATACTATAGCGCGCCGTTTTTCATCATTTTTGAGGATTTGAAAAAAAATGACGAAATGACAAAAACGATGGGTTATAGCCCATGTTTTTTGAAATTTTGAATAAAAAAGTTAGCCTCGTTTCTCATCATTTTGGAACATGGGCTATAGCCCATATCGTACGGCATACTATAGCGCGCCGTTTTTCATCATTTTTGAGGATTTGAAAAAAATGACGAAATGACAAAAACGATGGGTTATAGCCCATGTTTTTTGAAATTTTGAAAAAAAAAGTTAGCCTCGTTTCTCATCATTTTGAACCATGGGCTATAGCCTATATCGTACGGCATACTATAGCGCGCCGTTTTTCATCATTTTTGAGGATTTGAAAAAAATGACGAAATGACAAAAACGATGGGTTATAGCCCATGTTTTTGAAATTTTGAAAAAAAAAGTTAGCCTCGTTTCTCATCATTTTGGACCATGGGCTATAGCCCATATCGTACGGCATACTATAGCGGGCCGTTTTTCATCATTTTTGAGGATTTGAAAAAAATGACGAAATGACAAAAACGATGGGTTATAGCCCATGTTTTTGAAATTTTGAAAAAAAAAGTTATCCTCGTTTCTCATCATTTTGGACCATGGGCTATAGCCCATATCGTACGGCATACTATAGCGCGCCGTTTTTCATCATTTTTGAGGATTTGAAAAAAATGACGAAATGACAAAAACGATGGGTTATAGCCCATGTTTTTTGAAATTTTGAATAAAAAAGTTAGCCTCGTTTCTCATCATTTTGGACCATGGGCTATAGCCCATATCGTACGGCATACTATAGCGCGCCGTTTTTCATCATTTTTGAGGATTTGAAAAAAATGACGAAATGACAAAAACGATGGGTTATAGCCCATGTTTTTTGAAATTTGAAAAAAGAAGTTATCCTCGTTTTTCATCATTTTGGACCATGGGCTATAGCCCATATCGTACGGCATACTATAGCGCGCCGTTTTTCATCATTTTTGAGGATTTGAAAAAAATGACGAAATGACAAAAACAATGGGTTATAGCCCATGTTTTTGAAATTTTGAAAAAAAAAGTTATCCTCGTTTTTCATCATTTTGGACCATGGGCTATAGCCCATATCGTACGGCATACTATAGCACGCCGTTTTTCATCATTTTTGAGGATTTGAAAAAAATGACGAAATGACAAAAACGATGGGTTATAGCCCATGTTTTTTGAAATTTTGGAAAAAAAAGTTAGCCTCGTTTCTCATCATTTTGGACCATGGGCTATAGCCCATATCGTACGGCATACTATAGCGCGCCGTTTTTCATCATTTTTGAGGATTTGAAAAAAATGACGAAATGACAAAAACGATGGGTTATAGCCCATGTTTTTTGAAATTTTGAAAAAAAAAGTTAGCCTCGTTTCTCATCATTTTGGACCATGGGCTATAGCCCATATCGTACGGCATAATATAGCGCGCCGTTTTTCATCATTTTTGAGGATTTGAAAAAAATGACGAAATGACAAAAACGATGGGTTATAGCCCATGTTTTTTGAAATTTCGAAAAAGAAGTTAGCCTCGTTTTTCATCATTTTGGACCATGGGCTATAGCCCATATCGTACGGCATACTATAGCGCGCCGTTTTTCATCATTTTAGAGGATTTGAAAAAAATGACGAAATGACAAAAACGATGGGTTATAGCCCATGTTTTTGAAATTTTGAAAAAAAAGTTAGCCTCGTCTTTCATCATTTTGGACCATGGGCGATAGCCCATATCGTACGGCATACTATAGCGCGCCGTTTTTCATCATTTTTGAGGATTTGAAAAAAATGACGAAATGACAAAAACGATGGGTTATAGCCCATGTTTTTGAAATTTTGAAAAAAAAAGTTATCCTCGTTTCTCATCATTTTGGACCATGGGCTATAGCCCATATCGTACGGCATACTATAGCGCGCCGTTTTTCATCATTTTTGAGGATTTGAAAAAAATGAAGAAATGACAAAAACGATGGGTTATAGCCCATGTTTTTTGAAATTTCAAAAAAGAAGTTAGCCTCGTTTTTCATCATTTTGGACCATGGGCTATAGCCCATATCGTACGGCATACTATAGCGCGCCGTTTTTCATCATTTTTGAGGATTTGAAAAAAATGACGAAATGACAAAAACGATGGGTTATAGCCCATGTTTTTGAAATTTTGAAAAAAAAAGTTATCCTCGTTTCTCATCATTTTGGACCATGGGCTATAGCCCATATCGTACGGCATACTATAGCGCGCCGTTTTTCATCATTTTTGAGGATTTGAAAAAAATGACAAAATGACAAAAACGATGGGTTATAGCCCATGTTTTTTGAAATTTTGAAAAAAAAAGTTAGCCTCGTTTCTCATCATTTTGGACCATGGGCTATAGCCCATATCGTACGGCATACTATAGCGCGCCGTTTTTCATCATTTTTGAGGATTTGAAAAAAAATACGAAATGACAAAAACGATGGGTTATAGCCCATGTTTTTTGAAATTTTGAATAAAAAAGTTAGCCTCGTTTCTCATCATTTTGGACCATGGGCTATAGCCCATATCGTACGGCATACTATAGCGCGCCGTTTTTCATCATTTTTGAGGATTTGAAAAAAATGACGAAATGACAAAAACGATGGGTTATAGCCCATGTTTTTTGAAATTTGAAAAAAGAAGTTAGCCTCGTTTTTCATCATTTTGGACCATGGGCTATAGCCCATATCGTACGGCATACTATAGCGCGCCGTTTTTCATCATTTTTGAGGATTTGAAAAACATGACGAAATGACAAAAACGATGGGTTATAGCCCATGTTTTTTGAAATTTTGAATAAAAAAGTTAGCCTCGTTTCTCATCATTTTGGACCATGGGCTATAGCCCATATCGTACGGCATACTATAGCGCGCCGTTTTTCATCATTTTTGAGGATTTGAAAAAAATGACGAAATGACAAAAACGATGGGTTATAGCCCATGTTTTTTGAAATTTGAAAAAAGAAGTTAGCCTCGTTTTTCATCATTTTGGACCATGGGCTATAGCCCATATCGTACGGCATACTATAGTACGCCGTTTTTCATCATTTTTGAGGATTTGAAAAAAATGACGAAATGACAAAAACGATGGGTTATAGCCCATGTTTTTTGAAATTTTGAAAAAAAAAGTTAGCCTCGTTTCTCATCATTTTGGACCATGGGCTATAGCCCATATCGTACGGCATACTATAGCGCGCCGTTTTTCATCATTTTTGAGGATTTGAAAAAAATGACGAAATGACAAAAACGATGGGTTATAGCCCATGTTTTTTGAAATTTTGAATAAAAAAGTTAGCCTCGTTTCTCATCATTTTGGACCATGGGCTATAGCCCATATCGTACGGCATAATATAGCGCGCCGTTTTTCATCATTTTTGAGGATTTGAAAAAAATGACGAAATGACAAAAACGATGGGTTATAGCCCATGTTTTTTGAAATTTCGAAAAAGAAGTTAGCCTCGTTTTTCATCATTTTGGACCATGGGCTATAGCCCATATCGTACGGCATACTATAGCGCGCCGTTTTTCATCATTTTAGAGGATTCGAAAAAAATGACGAAATGACAAAAACGATGGGTTATAGCCCATGTTTTTGAAATTTTGAAAAAAAAGTTAGCCTCGTTTCTCATCATTTTGGACCATGGGCGATAGCCCATATCGTACGGCATACTATAGCGCGCCGTTTTTCATCATTTTTGAGGATTTGAAAAAAATGACGAAATGACAAAAACGATGGGTTATAGCCCATGTTTTTGAAATTTTGAAAAAAAAAGTTATCCTCGTTTCTCATCATTTTGGACCATGGGCTATAGCCCATATCGTACGGCATACTATAGCGCGCCGTTTTTCATCATTTTTGAGGATTTGAAAAAAATGACGAAATGACAAAAACGATGGGTTATAGCCCATGTTTTTTGAAATTTCAAAAAAGAAGTTAGCCTCGTTTTTCATCATTTTGGACCATGGGCTATAGCCCATATCGTACGGCATACTATAGCGCGCCGTTTTTCATCATTTTTGAGGATTTGAAAAAAATGACGAAATGACAAAAACGATGGGTTATAGCCCATGTTTTTGAAATTTTGAAAAAAAAAGTTATCCTCGTTTCTCATCATTTTGGACCATGGGCTATAGCCCATATCGTACGGCATACTATAGCGCGCCGTTTTTCATCATTTTTGAGGATTTGAAAAAAATGACAAAATGACAAAAACGATGGGTTATAGCCCATGTTTTTTGAAATTTTGAAAAAAAAAGTTAGCCTCGTTTCTCATCATTTTGGACCATGGGCTATAGCCCATATCGTACGGCATACTATAGCGCGCCGTTTTTCATCATTTTTGAGGATTTGAAAAAAATGACGAAATGACAAAAACGATGGGTTATAGCCCATGTTTTTTGAAATTTTGAATAAAAAAGTTAGCCTCGTTTCTCATCATTTTGGACCATGGGCTATAGCCCATATCGTACGGCATACTATAGCGCGCCGTTTTTCATCATTTTTGAGGATTTGAAAAAAATGACGAAATGACAAAAACGATGGGTTATAGCCCATGTTTTTTGAAATTTGAAAAAAGAAGTTAGCCTCGTTTTTCATCATTTTGGACCATGGGCTATAGCCCATATCGTACGGCATACTATAGCGCGCCGTTTTTCATCATTTTTGAGGATTTGAAAAACATGACGAAATGACAAAAACGATGGGTTATAGCCCATGTTTTTTGAAATTTTGAATAAAAAAGTTAGCTTCGTTTCTCATCATTTTGGACCATGGGCTATAGCCCATATCGTACGGCATACTATAGCGCGCCGTTTTTCATCATTTTTGAGGATTTGAAAAAAATGACGAAATGACAAAAACGATGGGTTATAGCCCATGTTTTTTGAAATTTTGAATAAAAAAGTTAGCCTCGTTTCTCATCATTTTGGACCATGGGCTATAGCCCATATCGTACGGCATACTATAGCGCGCCGTTTTTCATCATTTTTGAGGATTTGAAAAAAATGACGAAATGACAAAAACGATGCGTTATAGCCCATGTTTTTTGAAATTTTGAAAAAAAAGTTAGCCTAGTTTCTCATCATTTTGAACCATGGGCTATAGCCTATATCGTACGGCATACTATAGCGCGCCGTTTTTCATCATTTTTGAGGATTTGAAAAAAATGACAAAATGACAAAAACGATGGGTTATAGCCCATGTTTTTTGAAATTTTGAATAAAAAAGTTAGCCTCGTTTCTCATCATTTTGGACCATGGGCTATAGCCCATATCGTACGGCATACTATAGCGCGCCGTTTTTCATCATTTTTGAGCATTTGAAAAAAATGACGAAATGACAAAAACGATGGGTTATAGCGCATGTTTTTTGAAATTTGAAAAAATAAGTTAGCCTCGTTTTTCATCATTTTGGACCATGGGCTATAGCCCATATCGTACGGCATACTATAGCGCGCCGTTTTTCATCATTTTTGAGGATTTGAAAAAAATGACGAAATGACAAAAACGATGGGTTATAGCCCATGTTTTTTGAAATTTTGAATAAAAAAGTTAGCCTCGTTTCTCATCATTTTGGACCATGGGCTATAGCCCATATCGTACGGCATACTATAGCGCGCCGTTTTTCATCATTTTTGAGGATTTGAAAAAAATTACGAAATGACAAAAACGATGGGTTATAGCCCATGTTTTTTGAAATTTGAAAAAAGAAGTTAGCCTCGTTTTTCATCATTTTGGACCATGGGCTATAGCCCATATCGTACGGCATACTATAGCGCGCAGTTTTTCATCATTTTTGAGGATTTGAAAAAAATGACGAAATGACAAAAACGATGGGTTATAGCCCATGTTTTTGAAATTTTGGAAAAAAAAGTTAGCCTCGTTTCTCATCATTTTGGACCATGGGCTATAGCCCATATCGTACGGCATACTATAGCGCGCCGTTTTTCATCATTTTAGAGGATTTGAAAAAAATGACGAAATGACAAAAACGATGGGTTATAGCCCATGTTTTTGAAATTTTGAAAAAAAAAGTTAGCCTCGTTTCTCATCATTTTGGACCATGGGCTATAGCCCATATCGTACGGCATACTATAGCGCGCCGTTTTTCATCATTTTTGAGGATTTGAAAAAAATGACAAAAACGATGGGTTATAGCCCATGTTTTTTGAAATTTTGAATAAAAAAGTTAGCCTCGTTTCTCATCATTTTGGACCATGGGCTATAGCCCATATCGTACGGCATACTATAGCGCGCCGTTTTTCATCATTTTTGAGGATTTGAAAAAAATGACGAAATGACAAAAACGATGGGTTATAGCCCATGTTTTTTGAAATTTTGAAAAAAAAAGTTAGCCTCGTTTCTCATCATTTTGGACCATGGGCTATAGCCCATATCGTACGGCATACTATAGCGCGCCGTTTTTCATCATTTTTGAGGATTTGAAAAAAATGACGAAATGACAAAAACGATGGGTTATAGCCCATGTTTTTTGAAATTTTGAATAAAAAAGTTAGCCTCGTTTCTCATCATTTTGGACCATGGGCTATAGCCCATATCGTACGGCATAATATAGCGCGCCGTTTTTCATCATTTTTAAGGATTTGAAAAAAATGACGAAATGACAAAACGATGGGTTATAGCCCATGTTTTTTGAAATTTCAAAAAAGAAGTTAGCCTCATTTTTCATCATTTTGGACCATGGGCTATAGCCCATATCGTACGGCATACTATAGCGCGCCGTTTTTCATCATTTTTGAGGATTTGAAAAAAATTACGAAATGACAAAAACGATGGGTTATAGCCCATGTTTTTTGAAATTTGAAAAAAGAAGTTAGCCTCGTTTCTCATCATTTTGGACCATGGGCTATAGCCCATATCGTACGGCATACTATAGCGCGCAGTTTTTCATCATTTTTGAGGATTTGAAAAAAATTACGAAATGACAAAAACGATGGGTTATAGCCCATGTTTTTTGAAATTTGAAAAAAGAAGTTAGCCTCGTTTTTCATCATTTTGGACCATGGGCTATAGCCCATATCGTACGGCATACTATAGCGCGCAGTTTTTCATCATTTTTGAGGATTTGAAAAAAATGACGAAATGACAAAAACGATGGGTTATAGCCCATGTTTTTGAAATTTTGGAAAAAAAAGTTAGCCTCGTTTCTCATCATTTTGGACCATGGGCTATAGCCCATATCGTACGGCATACTATAGCGCGCCGTTTTTCATCATTTTAGAGGATTTGAAAAAAATGACGAAATGACAAAAACGATGGGTTATAGCCCATGTTTTTGAAATTTTGAAAAAAAAAGTTAGCCTCGTTTCTCATCATTTTGGACCATGGGCTATAGCCCATATCGTACGGCATACTATAGCGCGCCGTTTTTCATCATTTTTGAGGATTTGAAAAAAATGACAAAAACGATGGGTTATAGCCCATGTTTTTTGAAATTTTGAATAAAAAAGTTAGCCTCGTTTCTCATCATTTTGGACCATGGGCTATAGCCCATATCGTACGGCATACTATAGCGCGCCGTTTTTCATCATTTTTGAGGATTTGAAAAAAATGACGAAATGACAAAAATGATGGGTTATAGCCCATGTTTTTTGAAATTTTGAAAAAAAAAGTTAGCCTCGTTTCTCATCATTTTGGACCATGGGCTATAGCCCATATCGTACGGCATACTATAGCGCGCCGTTTTTCATCATTTTTGAGGATTTGAAAAAAATGACGAAATGACAAAAACGATGGGTTATAGCCCATGTTTTTTGAAATTTTGAATAAAAAAGTTAGCCTCGTTTCTCATCATTTTGGACCATGGGCTATAGCCCATATCGTACGGCATAATATAGCGCGCCGTTTTTCATCATTTTTAAGGATTTGAAAAAAATGACGAAATGACAAAAACGATGGGTTATAGCCCATGTTTTTTGAAATTTCAAAAAAGAAGTTAGCCTCGTTTTTCATCATTTTGGACCATGGGCTATAGCCCATATCGTACGGCATACTATAGCGCGCCGTTTTTCATCATTTTTGAGGATTTGAAAAAAATGACGAAATGACAAAAACGATGGGTTATAGCCCATGTTTTTGAAATTTTGAAAAAAAAAAGTTAGCCTCGTTTCTCATCATTTTGGACCATGGGCTATAGCCAATATCGTACGGCATACTATAGCGCGCCGGTTTTCATCATTTTAGAGGATTTGAAAAAAATGACGAAATGACAAAAACGATGGGTTATAGCCCATGTTTTTGAAATTTTGAAAAAAAAAGTTAGCCTCGTTTCTCATCATTTTGGACCATGGGCTATAGCCCATATCGTACGGCATACTATAGCGCGCAGTTTTTCATCATTTTTGAGGATTTGAAAAAAATGACGAAATGACAAAAACGATGGGTTATAGCCCATGTTTTTGAAATTTTGGAAAAAAAAGTTAGCCTCGTTTCTCATCATTTTGGACCATGGGCTATAGCCCATATCGTACGGCATACTATAGCGCGCCGTTTTTCATCATTTTAGAGGATTTGAAAAAAATGACGAAATGACAAAAACGATGGGTTATAGCCCATGTTTTTGAAATTTTGAAAAAAAAAGTTAGCCTCGTTTCTCATCATTTTGGACCATGGGCTATAGCCCATATCGTACGGCATACTATAGCGCGCCGTTTTTCATCATTTTTGAGGATTTGAAAAAAATGACAAAAACGATGGGTTATAGCCCATGTTTTTTGAAATTTTGAATAAAAAAGTTAGCCTCGTTTCTCATCATTTTGGACCATGGGCTATAGCCCATATCGTACGGCATACTATAGCGCGCCGTTTTTCATCATTTTTGAGGATTTGAAAAAAATGACGAAATGACAAAAATGATGGGTTATAGCCCATGTTTTTTGAAATTTTGAAAAAAAAAGTTAGCCTCGTTTCTCATCATTTTGGACCATGGGCTATAGCCCATATCGTACGGCATACTATAGCGCGCCGTTTTTCATCATTTTTGAGGATTTGAAAAAAATGACGAAATGACAAAAACGATGGGTTATAGCCCATGTTTTTTGAAATTTTGAATAAAAAAGTTAGCCTCGTTTCTCATCATTTTGGACCATGGGCTATAGCCCATATCGTACGGCATAATATAGCGCGCCGTTTTTCATCATTTTTAAGGATTTGAAAAAAATGACGAAATGACAAAAACGATGGGTTATAGCCCATGTTTTTTGAAATTTCAAAAAAGAAGTTAGCCTCGTTTTTCATCATTTTGGACCATGGGCTATAGCCCATATCGTACGGCATACTATAGCGCGCCGTTTTTCATCATTTTTGAGGATTTGAAAAAAAATGACGAAATGACAAAAACGATGGGTTATAGCCCATGTTTTTGAAATTTTGAAAAAAAAAGTTAGCCTCGTTTCTCATCATTTTGGACCATGGGCTATAGCCCATATCGTACGGCATACTATAGCGCGCCGGTTTTCATCATTTTAGAGGATTTGAAAAAAATGACGAAATGACAAAAACGATGGGTTATAGCCCATGTTTTTGAAATTTTGAAAAAAAAAGTTAGCCTCGTTTCTCATCATTTTGGACCATGGGCTATAGCCCATATCGTACGGCATACTATAGCGCGCAGTTTTTCATCATTTTTGAGGATTTGAAAAAAATGACGAAATGACAAAAACGATGGGTTATAGCCCATGTTTTTGAAATTTTGGAAAAAAAAGTTAGCCTCGTTTCTCATCATTTTGGACCATGGGCTATAGCCCATATCGTACGGCATACTATAGCGCGCCGTTTTTCATCATTTTAGAGGATTTGAAAAAAATGACGAAATGACAAAAACGATGGGTTATAGCCCATGTTTTTGAAATTTTGAAAAAAAAAGTTAGCCTCGTTTCTCATCATTTTGGACCATGGGCTATAGCCCATATCGTACGGCATACTATAGCGCGCCGTTTTTCATCATTTTTGAGGATTTGAAAAAAATTACAAAAACGATGGGTTATAGCCCATGTTTTTTGAAATTTTGAATAAAAAAGTTAGCCTCGTTTCTCATCATTTTGGACCATGGGCTATAGCCCATATCGTACGGCATACTATAGCGCGCCGTTTTTCATCATTTTTGAGGATTTGAAAAAAATGACGAAATGACAAAAATGATAGGTTATAGCCCATGTTTTTTGAAATTTTGAAAAAAAAAGTTAGCCTCGTTTCTCATCATTTTGGACCATGGGCTATAGCCCATATCGTACGGCATACTATAGCGCGCCGTTTTTCATCATTTTTGAGGATTTGAAAAAAATGACGAAATGACAAAAACGATGGGTTATAGCCCATGTTTTTTGAAATTTTGAATAAAAAAGTTAGCCTCGTTTCTCATCATTTTGGACCATGGGCTATAGCCCATATCGTACGGCATAATATAGCGCGCCGTTTTTCATCATTTTTAAGGATTTGAAAAAAATGACGAAATGACAAAAACGATGGGTTATAGCCCATGTTTTTTGAAATTTCAAAAAAGAAGTTAGCCTCGTTTTTCATCATTTTGGACCATGGGCTATAGCCCATATCGTACGGCATACTATAGCGCGCCGTTTTTCATCATTTTTGAGGATTTGAAAAAAATGACGAAATGACAAAAACGATGGGTTATAGCCCATGTTTTTGAAATTTTGAAAAAAAAAGTTAGCCTCGTTTCTCATCATTTTGGACCATGGGCTATAGCCCATATCGTACGGCATACTATAGCGCGCCGGTTTTCATCATTTTAGAGGATTTGAAAAAAATGACGAAATGACAAAAACGATGGGTTATAGCCCATGTTTTTGAAATTTTGAAAAAAAAAGTTAGCCTCGTTTCTCATCATTTTGGACCATGGGCTATAGCCCATATCGTACGGCATACTATAGCGCGCCGTTTTTCATCATTTTTGAGGATTTGAAAAAAATGACGAAATGACAAAAACGATGGGTTATAGCCCATGTTTTTTGAAATTTTGAATAAAAAAGTTAGCCTCGTTTCTCATCATTTTGGACCATGGGCTATAGCCCATATCGTACGGCATACTATAGCGCGCCGTTTTTCATCATTTTTGAGGATTTGAAAAAAATGACGAAATGACAAAAACGATGGGTTATAGCCCATGTTTTTTGAAATTTGAAAAAAGAAGTTAGCCTCGTTTTTCATCATTTTGGACCATGGGCTATAGCCCATATCGTACGGCATACTATAGCGCGCCGTTTTTCATCATTTTTGAGGATTTGAAAAAATTGACGAAATGACAAAAACGATGGGTTATAGCCCATGTTTTTTGAAATTTTGAAAAAAAAAGTTAGCCTCGTTTCTCATCATTTTGGACCATGGGCTATAGCCCATATCGTACGGCATACTATAGCGCGCCGTTTTTCATCATTTTTGAGGATTTGAAAAAAATGACGAAATGACAAAAACGATGGGTTATAGCCCATGTTTTTTGAAATTTTGAATAAAAAAGTTAGCCTCGTTTCTCATCATTTTGGACCATGGGCTATAGCCCATATCGTACGGCATAATATAGCGCGCCGTTTTTCATCATTTTTGAGGATTTGAAAAAAATGACGAAATGACAAAAACGATGGGTTATAGCCCATGTTTTTTGAAATTTCAAAAAAGAAGTTAGCCTCGTTTTTCATCATTTTGGACCATGGGCTATAGCCCATATCGTACGGCATACTATAGCGCGCCGTTTTTCATCATTTTTGAGGATTTGAAAAAAATGACAAAATGACAAAAACGATGGGTTATAGCCCATGTTTTTGAAATTTTGAAAAAAAAAGTTAGCCTCGTTTCTCATCATTTTGGACCATGGGCTATAGCCCATATCGTACGGCATACTATAGCGCGCCGTTTTTCATCATTTTTAAGGATTTGAAAAAAATGACGAAATGACAAAAACGATGGGTTATAGCCCATGTTTTTTGAAATTTTGAAAAAAAAAGTTATCCTCGTTTCTCATCATTTTGGACCATGGGCTATAGCCCATATCGTACGGCATACTATAGCGCGCCGTTTTTCATCATTTTTGAGGATTTGAAAAAAATGACGAAATGACAAAAACGATGGGTTATAGCCCATGTTTTTTGAAATTTGAAAAAAGAAGTTAGCCTCGTTTTTCATCATTTTGGACCATGGGCTATAGCCCATATCGTACGGCATACTATAGCGCGCAGTTTTTCATCATTTTTGAGGATTTGAAAAACATGACGAAATGACAAAAACGATGGGTTATAGCCCATGTTTTTTGAAATTTTGAATAAAAAAGTTAGCCTCGTTTCTCATCATTTTGGACCATGGGCTATAGCCCATATCGTACGGCATACTATAGCGCGCCGTTTTTCATCATTTTTGAGGATTTGAAAAAAATGACGAAATGACAAAAACGATGGGTTATAGCCCATGTTTTTGAAATTTTGAAAAAAAAAGTTATCCTCGTTTCTCATCATTTTGGACCATGGGCTATAGCCCATATCGTACGGCATACTATAACGTGCCGTTTTTCATCATTTTTGAGGATTTGAAAAAAATTACGAAATGACAAAAACGATGGGTTATAGCCCATGTTTTTTGAAATTTTGAAAAAAAAAGTTAGCCTCGTTTCTCATCATTTTGAACCATGGGCTATAGCCTATATCGTACGGCATACTATAGCGCGCCGTTTTTCATCATTTTTGAGGATTTGAAAAAAATGACGAAATGACAAAAACGATGGGTTATAGCCCATGTTTTTTAAAATTTTGAATAAAAAAGTTAGCCTCGTTTCTCATCATTTTGGACCATGGGCTATAGCCCATATCGTACGGCATACTATAGCGCGCCGTTTTTCATCATTTTTGAGGATTTGAAAAAAATGACGAAATGACAAAAACGATGGGTTATAGCCCATGTTTTTTGAAATTTGAAAAAAGAAGTTAGCCTCGTTTTTCATCATTTTGGACCATGGGCTATAGCCCATATCGTACGGCATACTATAGCGCGCCGTTTTTCATCATTTTTGAGGATTTGAAAAACATGACGAAATGACAAAAACGAGGGGTTATAGCCCATGTTTTTTGAAATTTTGAATAAAAAAGTTAGCCTCGTTTCTCATCATTTTGGACCATGGGCTATAGCCCATATCGTACGGCATACTATAGCGCGCCGTTTTTCATCATTTTTGAGGATTTGAAAAAAATGACGAAATGACAAAAACGATGGGTTATAGCCCATGTTTTTTGAAATTTTGAATAAAAAAGTTAGCCTCGTTTCTCATCATTTTGGACCATGGGCTATAGCCCATATCGTACGGCATACTATAGCGCACCGTTTTTCATCATTTTTGAGGATTTGAAAAAAATGACGAAATGACAAAAACGATGGGTTATAGCCCATGTTTTTTGAAATTTGAAAAAAGAAGTTAGCCTCGTTTTTCATCATTTTGGACCATGGGCTATAGCCCATATCGTACGGCATACTATAGCGCGCCGTTTTTCATCATTTTTGAGGATTTGAAAAAAATGACGAAATGACAAAAACGATGGGTTATAGCCCATGTTTTTTGAAATTTTGAAAAAAAAAAGTTAGCCTCGTTTCTCATCATTTTGGACCATGGGCTATAGCCCATATCGTACGGCATACTATAGCGCGCCGTTTTTCATCATTTTTGAGGATTTGAAAAAAATGACGAAATGACAAAAACGATGGGTTATAGCCCATGTTTTTTGAAATTTTGAATAAAAAAGTTAGCCTCGTTTCTCTTCATTTTGGACCATGGGCTATAGCCCATATCGTACGGCATACTATAGCACGCCGTTTTTCATCATTTTTGAGGATTTTTAAAAAATGACGAAATGACAAAAACGATGGGTTATAGCCCATGTTTTTTGAAATTTTGAATAAAAAAGTTAGCCTCGTTTCTCATCATTTTGGACCATGGGCTATAGCCCATATCGTACGGCATACTATAGCGCGCCGTTTTTCATCTTTTTTGAGGATTTGAAAAAAATGACGAAATGACAAAAACGATGGGTTATAGCCCATGTTTTTTGAAATTTGAAAAAAGAAGTTAGCCTCGTTTTTCATCATTTTGGACCATGGGCTATAGCCCATATCGTACGGCATACTATAGCGCGCCGTTTTTCATCATTTTTGAGGATTTGAAAAAAATGACGAAATGACAAAAACGATGGGTTATAGCCCATGTTTTTTGAAATATTGAAAAAAAAAGTTAGCCTCGTTTCTCATCATTTTGGACCATGGGCTATAGCCCATATCGTACGGCATACTATAGCGCGCCGTTTTTCATCATTTTTGAGGATTTGAAAAAAATGACGAAATGACAAAAACGATGGGTTATAGCCCATGTTTTTTGAAATTTTGAATAAAAAAGTTAGCCTCGTTTCTCATCATTTTGGACCATGGGCTATAGCCCATATCGTACGGCATAATATAGCGCGCCGTTTTTCATCATTTTTGAGGATTTGAAAAAAATGACGAAATGACAAAAACGATGGGTTATAGCCCATGTTTTTTGAAATTTCAAAAAAGAAGTTAGCCTCGTTTTTCATCATTTTGGACCATGGGCTATAGCCCATATCGTACGGCATACTATAGCGCGCCGTTTTTCATCATTTTTGAGGATTTGAAAAAAATGACGAAATGACAAAAACGATGGGTTATAGCCCATGTTTTTAAATTTTGAAAAAAAAAGTTATCCTCGTTTCTCATCATTTTGGACCATGGGCTTTAGCCCATATCGTACGGCATACTATAGCGCGCCGTTTTTCATCATTTTTGAGGATTTGAAAAAAATGACGAAATGACATAAACGATGGGTTATAGCCCATGTTTTTTGAAATTTGAAAAAAGAAGTTAGCCTCGTTTTTCATCATTTTGGACCATGGGCTATAGCCCATATCGTACGGCATACTATAGCGCGCAGTTTTTCATCATTTTTGAGGATTTGAAAAACATGACGAAATGACAAAAACGATGGGTTATAGCCCATGTTTTTTGAAATTTTGAATAAAAAAGTTAGCCTCGTTTCTCATCATTTTGGACCATGGGCTATAGCCCATATCGTACGGCATACTATAGCGCGCCGTTTTTCATCATTTTTGAGGATTTGAAAAAAATGACGAAATGACAAAAACGATGGGTTATAGCCCATGTTTTTTGAAATTTGAAAAAAGAAGTTAGCCTCGTTTTTCATCATTTTGGACCATGGGCTATAGCCCATATCGTACGGCATACTATAGCGCGCCGTTTTTCATCATTTTTGAGGATTTGAAAAAAATGACGAAATGACAAAAACGATGGGTTATAGCCCATGTTTTTGAAATTTTGAAAAAAAAAGTTATCCTCGTTTCTCATCATTTTGGACCATGGGCTATAGCCCATATCGTACGGCATACTATAACGTGCCGTTTTTCATCATTTTTGAGGATTTGAAAAAAATTACGAAATGACAAAAACGATGGGTTATAGCCCATGTTTTTTGAAATTTTGAAAAAAAAAGTTAGCCTCGTTTCTCATCATTTTGAACCATGGGCTATAGCCTATATCGTACGGCATACTATAGCGCGCCGTTTTTCATCATTTTTGAGGATTTGAAAAAAATGACGAAATGACAAAAACGATGGGTTATAGCCCATGTTTTTTGAAATTTTGAATAAAAAAGTTAGCCTCGTTTCTCATCATTTTGGACCATGGGCTATAGCCCATATCGTACGGCATACTATAGCGCGCCGTTTTTCATCATTTTTGAGGATTTGAAAAAAATGACGAAATGACAAAAACGATGGGTTATAGCCCATGTTTTTTGAAATTTGAAAAAAGAAGTTAGCCTCGTTTTTCATCATTTTGGACCATGGGCTATAGCCCATATCGTACGGCATACTATAGCGCGCCGTTTTTCATCATTTTTGAGGATTTTAAAAAAATGACGAAATGACAAAAACGATGGGTTATAGCCCATGTTTTTTGAAATTTTGAATAAAAAAGTTAGCCTCGTTTCTCATCATTTTGGACCATGGGCTATAGCCCATATCGTACGGCATACTATAGCGCGCCGTTTTTCATCATTTTTGAGGATTTGAAAAAAATGACGAAATGACAAAAACGATGGGTTATAGCCCATGTTTTTTGAAATTTGAAAAAAGAAGTTAGCCTCGTTTTTCATCATTTTGGACCATGGGCTATAGCCCATATCGTACGGCATACTATAGCGCGCAGTTTTTCATCATTTTTGAGGATTTGAAAAACATGACGAAATGACAAAAACGATGGGTTATAGCCCATGTTTTTTGAAATTTTGAATAAAAAAGTTAGCCTCGTTTCTCATCATTTTGGACCATGGGCTATAGCCCATATCTTACGGCATTCTATAGCGTGCCGTTTTTCATCATTTTTGAGGATTTGAAAAAAATGACGAAATGACAAAAACGATGGGTTATAGCCCATGTTTTTTGAAATTTTGAATAAAAAAGTTAGCCTCGTTTCTCATAATTTTGGACCCTGGGCTATAGCCCATATCGTACGGCATACTATAGCGCGCCGTTTTTCATCATTTTTGAGGATTTAAAAAAAATGACGAAATGACAAAAACGATGGGTTATAGCCCATGTTTTTTGAAATTTGAAAAAAGAAGTTAGCCTCGTTTTTCATCATTTTGGACCATGGGCTATAGCCCATATCGTACGGCATACTATAGCGCGCCGTTTTTCATCATTTTTGAGGATTTGAAAAAAATGACGAAATGACAAAAACGATGGGTTATAGCCCATGTTTTTTGAAATTTTGAAAAAAAAAGTTAGCCTCGTTTCTCATCATTTTGGACCATGGGCTATAGCCCATATCGTACGGCATACTATAGCGCGCCGTTTTTCATCATTTTTGAGGATTTGAAAAAAATGACGAAATGACAAAAACGATGGGTTATAGCCCATGTTTTTTGAAATTTTGAATAAAAAAGTTAGCCTCGTTTCTCATCATTTTGGACCATGGGCTATAGCCCATATCGTACGGCATAATATAGCGCGCCGTTTTTCATCATTTTTGAGGATTTGAAAAAAATGACGAAATGACAAAAACGATGGGTTATAGCCCATGTTTTTTGAAATTTTGAATAAAAAAGTTAGCCTCGTTTCTCATCATTTTGGACCATGGGCTATAGCCCATATCTTACGGCATTCTATAGCGTGCCGTTTTTCATCATTTTTGAGGATTTGAAAAAAATGACGAAATGACAAAAACGATGGGTTATAGCCCATGTTTTTTGAAATTTTGAATAAAAAAGTTAGCCTCGTTTCTCATAATTTTGGACCCTGGGCTATAGCCCATATCGTACGGCATACTATAGCGCGCCGTTTTTCATCATTTTTGAGGATTTAAAAAAAATGACGAAATGACAAAAACGATGGGTTATAGCCCATGTTTTTTGAAATTTGAAAAAAGAAGTTAGCCTCGTTTTTCATCATTTTGGACCATGGGCTATAGCCCATATCGTACGGCATACTATAGCGCGCCGTTTTTCATCATTTTTGAGGATTTGAAAAAAATGACGAAATGACAAAAACGATGGGTTATAGCCCATGTTTTTTGAAATTTTGAAAAAAAAAGTTAGCCTCGTTTCTCATCATTTTGGACCATGGGCTATAGCCCATATCGTACGGCATACTATAGCGCGCCGTTTTTCATCATTTTTGAGGATTTGAAAAAAATGACGAAATGACAAAAACGATGGGTTATAGCCCATGTTTTTTGAAATTTTGAATAAAAAAGTTAGCCTCGTTTCTCATCATTTTGGACCATGGGCTATAGCCCATATCGTACGGCATAATATAGCGCGCCGTTTTTCATCATTTTTGAGGATTTGAAAAAAATGACGAAATGACAAAAACGATGGGTTATAGCCCATGTTTTTTGAAATTTCAAAAAAGAAGTTAGCCTCGTTTTTCATCATTTTGGACCATGGGCTATAGCCCATATCGTACGGCATACTATAGCGCGCCGTTTTTCATCATTTTTGAGGATTTGAAAAAAATGACGAAATGACAAAAACGATGGGTTATAGCCCATGTTTTTAAATTTTGAAAAAAAAAGTTATCCTCGTTTCTCATCATTTTGGACCATGGGCTTTAGCCCATATCGTACGGCATACTATAGCGCGCCGTTTTTCATCATTTTTGAGGATTTGAAAAAAATGACGAAATGACATAAACGATGGGTTATAGCCCATGTTTTTTGAAATTTGAAAAAAGAAGTTAGCCTCGTTTTTCATCATTTTGGACCATGGGCTATAGCCCATATCGTACGGCATACTATAGCGCGCAGTTTTTCATCATTTTTGAGGATTTGAAAAACATGACGAAATGACAAAAACGATGGGTTATAGCCCATGTTTTTTGAAATTTTGAATAAAAAAGTTAGCCTCGTTTCTCATCATTTTGGACCATGGGCTATAGCCCATATCGTACGGCATACTATAGCGCGCCGTTTTTCATCATTTTTGAGGATTTGAAAAAAATGACGAAATGACAAAAACGATGGGTTATAGCCCATGTTTTTTGAAATTTGAAAAAAGAAGTTAGCCTCGTTTTTCATCATTTTGGACCATGGGCTATAGCCCATATCGTACGGCATACTATAGCGCGCCGTTTTTCATCATTTTTGAGGATTTGAAAAAAATGACGAAATGACAAAAACGATGGGTTATAGCCCATGTTTTTGAAATTTTGAAAAAAAAAGTTATCCTCGTTTCTCATCATTTTGGACCATGGGCTATAGCCCATATCGTACGGCATACTATAACGTGCCGTTTTTCATCATTTTTGAGGATTTGAAAAAAATTACGAAATGACAAAAACGATGGGTTATAGCCCATGTTTTTTGAAATTTTGAAAAAAAAAGTTAGCCTCGTTTCTCATCATTTTGAACCATGGGCTATAGCCTATATCGTACGGCATACTATAGCGCGCCGTTTTTCATCATTTTTGAGGATTTGAAAAAAATGACGAAATGACAAAAACGATGGGTTATAGCCCATGTTTTTTGAAATTTTGAATAAAAAAGTTAGCCTCGTTTCTCATCATTTTGGACCATGGGCTATAGCCCATATCGTACGGCATACTATAGCGCGCCGTTTTTCATCATTTTTGAGGATTTGAAAAAAATGACGAAATGACAAAAACGATGGGTTATAGCCCATGTTTTTTGAAATTTGAAAAAAGAAGTTAGCCTCGTTTTTCATCATTTTGGACCATGGGCTATAGCCCATATCGTACGGCATACTATAGCGCGCCGTTTTTCATCATTTTTGAGGATTTTAAAAAAATGACGAAATGACAAAAACGATGGGTTATAGCCCATGTTTTTTGAAATTTTGAATAAAAAAGTTAGCCTCGTTTCTCATCATTTTGGACCATGGGCTATAGCCCATATCGTACGGCATACTATAGCGCGCCGTTTTTCATCATTTTTGAGGATTTGAAAAAAATGACGAAATGACAAAAACGATGGGTTATAGCCCATGTTTTTTGAAATTTGAAAAAAGAAGTTAGCCTCGTTTTTCATCATTTTGGACCATGGGCTATAGCCCATATCGTACGGCATACTATAGCGCGCAGTTTTTCATCATTTTTGAGGATTTGAAAAACATGACGAAATGACAAAAACGATGGGTTATAGCCCATGTTTTTTGAAATTTTGAATAAAAAAGTTAGCCTCGTTTCTCATCATTTTGGACCATGGGCTATAGCCCATATCTTACGGCATTCTATAGCGTGCCGTTTTTCATCATTTTTGAGGATTTGAAAAAAATGACGAAATGACAAAAACGATGGGTTATAGCCCATGTTTTTTGAAATTTTGAATAAAAAAGTTAGCCTCGTTTCTCATAATTTTGGACCCTGGGCTATAGCCCATATCGTACGGCATACTATAGCGCGCCGTTTTTCATCATTTTTGAGGATTTAAAAAAAATGACGAAATGACAAAAACGATGGGTTATAGCCCATGTTTTTTGAAATTTGAAAAAAGAAGTTAGCCTCGTTTTTCATCATTTTGGACCATGGGCTATAGCCCATATCGTACGGCATACTATAGCGCGCCGTTTTTCATCATTTTTGAGGATTTGAAAAAAATGACGAAATGACAAAAACGATGGGTTATAGCCCATGTTTTTGAAATTTTGAAAAAAAAAGTTATCCTCGTTTCTCATCATTTTGGACCATGGGCTATAGCCCATATCGTACGGCATACTATAGCGTGCCGTTTTTCATCATTTTTGAGGATTTGAAAAAAATGACGAAATGACAAAAACGATGGGTTATAGCCCATGTTTTTTGAAATTTTGAATAAAAAAGTTAGCCTCGTTTCTCATCATTTTGGACCATGGGCTATAGCCCATATCGTACGGCATACTATAGCGCGCCGTTTTTCATCATTTTTGAGGATTTGAAAAAAATGACAAAATGACAAAAACGATGGGTTATAGCCCATGTTTTTTGAAATTTGAAAAAAGAAGTTAGCCTCGTTTTTCATCATTTTGGACCATGGGCTATAGCCCATATCGTACGGCATACTATAGCGCGCCGTTTTTCATCATTTTTGAGGATTTTTAAAAAATGACGAAATGACAAAAACGATGGGTTATATCCCATGTTTTTTGAAATTTTGAATAAAAAAGTTAGCCTCGTTTCTCATCATTTTGGACCATGGGCTATAGCCCATATCGTACGGCATACTATAGCGCGCCGTTTTTCATCATTTTTGAGGATTTGAAAAAAATGACGAAATGACAAAAACGATGGGTTATAGCCCATGTTTTTTGAAATTTGAAAAAAGAAGTTAGCCTCGTTTTTCATCATTTTGGACCATGGGCTATAGCCCATATCGTACGGCATACTATAGCGCGCAGTTTTTCATCATTTTTGAGGATTTGAAAAAAATGACGAAATGACAAAAACGATGGGTTATAGCCCATGTTTTTGAAATTTTGGAAAAAAAAGTTAGCCTCGTTTCTCATCATTTTGGACCATGGGCTATAGCCCATATCGTACGGCATACTATAGCGCGCCGTTTTTCATCATTTTAGAGGATTTGAAAAAAATTACGAAATGACAAAAACGATGGGTTATAGCCCATGTTTTTTGAAATTTTGAATAAAAAAGTTAGCCTCGTTTCTCATCATTTTGGACCATGGGCTATAGCCCATATCGTACGGCATACTATAGCGCGCCGTTTTTCATCATTTTTGAGGATTTGAAAAAAATGACGAAATGACAAAAACGATGGGTTATAGCCCATGTTTTTTGAAATTTGAAAAAAGAAGTTAGCCTCGTTTTTCATCATTTTGGACCATGGGCTATAGCCCATATCGTACGGCATACTATAGCGCGCAGTTTTTCATCATTTTTGAGGATTTGAAAAAAATGACGAAATGACAAAAACGATGGGTTATAGCCCATGTTTTTGAAATTTTGGAAAAAAAAGTTAGCCTCGTTTCTCATCATTTTGGACCATGGGCTATAGCCCATATCGTACGGCATACTATAGCGCGCCGTTTTTCATCATTTTAGAGGATTTGAAAAAAATTACGAAATGACAAAAACGATGGGTTATAGCCCATGTTTTTGAAATTTTGGAAAAAAAAGTTAGCCTCGTTTCTCATCATTTTGGACCATGGGCTATAGCCCATATCGTACGGCATACTATAGCGCGCCGTTTTTCATCATTTTTGAGGATTTGAAAAAAATGACGAAATGACAAAAACGATGGGTTATAGCCCATGTTTTTTGAAATTTTGAATAAAAAAGTTAGCCTCGTTTCTCATCATTTTGGACCATGGGCTATAGCCCATATCGTACGGCATACTATAGCACGCCGTTAGCCTCGTTTCTCATCATTTTGGACCATGGGCTATAGCCCATATCGTACGGCATACTATAGCGCGCCGTTTTTCATCATTTTTGAGGATTTGAAAAAAATGACGAAATGACAAAAATGATGGGTTATAGCCCATGTTTTTTGAAATTTGAAAAAAGAAGTTAGCCTCGTTTTTCATCATTTTGGACCATGGGCTATAGCCCATATCGTACGGCATACTATAGCGCGCCGTTTTTCATCATTTTTGAGGATTTGAAAAAAATGACGAAATGACAAAAACGATGGGTTATAGCCCATGTTTTTGAAATTTTGAAAAAAAAAGTTATCCTCGTTTCTCATCATTTTGGACCATGGGCTATAGCCCATATCGTACGGCATACTATAGCGCGCCGTTTTTCATCATTTTTGAGGATTTGAAAAAAATGACGAAATGACAAAAACGATGGGTTATAGCCCATGTTTTTTGAAAATTTGAAAAAAAAAGTTAGCCTCATTTCTCATCATTTTGAACCATGGGCTATAGCCCATATCGTACGGCATACTATAGCGTGCCGTTTTTCATCATTTTAGAGGATTTGAAAAAAATGACGAAATGACAAAAACGATGGGTTATAGCCCATGTTTTTGAAATTTTGAAAAAAAAAGTTAGCCTCGTTTCTCATCATTTTGGACCATGGGCTATAGCCCATATCGTACGGCATACTATAGCGCGCCGTTTTTCATCATTTTTGAGGATTTGAAAAAAATGACGAAATGACAAAAACGATGGGTTATAGCCCATGTTTTTTGAAATTTTGAATAAAAAAGTTAGCCTCGTTTCTCATCATTTTGGACCATGGGCTATAGCCCATATCGTACGGCATACTATAGCGCGCCGTTTTTCATCATTTTTGAGGATTTGAAAAAAATGACGAAATGACAAAAACGATGGGTTATAGCCCATGTTTTTTGAAATTTGAAAAAAGAAGTTAGCCTCGTTTTCATCATTTTGGACCATGGGCTATAGCCCATATCGTACGGCATACTATAGCGCGCCGTTTTTCATCATTTTTGAGGATTTGAAAAAAATGACGAAATGACAAAAACGATGGGTTATAGCCCATGTTTTTTGAAATTTGAAAAAAGAAGTTAGCCTCGTTTTTCATCATTTTGGACCATGGGCTATAGCCCATATCGTACGGCATACTATAGCGCGCCGTTTTTCATCATTTTTGAGGATTTGAAAAAAATGACGAAATGACAAAAACGATGGGTTATATCCCATGTTTTTTGAAGTTTTGAAAAAAAAAGTTAGCCTCGTTTCTCATCATTTTGGACCATGGGCTATAGCCCATATCGTACGGCATACTATAGCGCGCCGTTTTTCATAATTTTTGAGGATTTGAAAAAAATGACGAAATGACAAAAACGATGGGTTATAGCCCATGTTTTTTGAAATTTTGAATAAAAAAGTTAGCCTCGTTTCTCATCATTTTGGACCATGGGCTCTATAGCCCATATCGTACGGCATACTATAGCGCGCCGTTTTTCATCATTTTTGAGGATTTGAAAAAAATGACGAAATGACAAAAACGATGGGTTATAGCCCATGTTTTTTGAAATTTGAAAAAAGAAGTTAGCCTCGTTTTTCATCATTTTGGACCATGGGCTATAGCCCATATCGTACGGCATACTATATTGAGGATTTGAAAAAAATGACGAAATGACAAAAACGATGGGTTATAGCCCATGTTTTTTGAAATTTTGAATAAAAAAGTTAGCCTCGTTTCTCATCATTTTGGACCATGGGCTATAGCCCATATCGTACGGCATACTATAGCGCGCCGTTTTTCATCATTTTTGAGGATTTGAAAAAAATGACGAAATGACAAAAACGATGGGTTATAGCCCATGTTTTTTGAAATTTTGAATAAAAAAGTTAGCCTTGTTTCTCATCATTTTGGACCATGGGCTATAGCCCATATCGTACGGCATACTATAGCGCGCCGTTTTTCATCATTTTTGAGGATTTGAAAAAAATGACGAAATGACAAAAACGATGGGTTATAGCCCATGTTTTTTGAAATTTTGAAAAAAAAAGTTAGCCTCGTTTCTCATCATTTTGGACCATGGGCTATAGCCCATATCGTACGGCATACTATAGCGCGCCGTTTTTCATCATTTTTGAGGATTTGAAAAAAATGACGAAATGACAAAAACGATGGGTTATAGCCCATGTTTTTTTAAATTTTGAATAAAAAAGTTAGCCTCGTTTCTCATCATTTTGGACCATGGGCTATAGCCCATATCGTACGGCATAATATAGCGCGCCGTTTTTCATCATTTTTGAGGATTTGAAAAAAATGACGAAATGACAAAAACGATGGGTTATAGCCCATGTTTTATGAAATTTCAAAAAAGAAGTTAGCCTCGTTTTTCATCATTTTGGACCATGGGCTATAGCCCATATCGTACGGCATACTATAGCGCGCCGTTTTTCATCATTTTTGAGGATTTGAAAAAAATGACGAAATGACAAAAACGATGGGTTATAGCCCATGTTTTTGAAATTTTGAAAAAAAAAGTTAGCCTCGTTTCTCATCATTTTGGACCATGGGCTATAGCCCATATCGTACGGCATACTATAGCGCGCCGTTTTTCATCATTTTTGAGGATTTGAAAAAAATGACGAAATGACAAAAACGATGGGTTATAGCCCATGTTTTTTGAAATTTTGAAAAAAAAGGTTAGCCTCGTTTCTCATCATTTTGGACCATGGGCTATAGCCCATATCGTACGGCATACTATAGCGTGCCGTTTTTCATCATTTTTGAGGATTTGAAAAAAATGACGAAATGACAAAAACGATGGGTTATAGCCCATGTTTTTTGAAATTTTGAATAAAAAAGTTAGCCTCGTTTCTCATCATTTTGGACCATGGGCTATAGCCCATATCGTACGGCATACTATAGCGCGCCGTTTTTCATCATTTTTGAGGATTTGAAAAAAATGACGAAATGACAAAAACGATGGGTTATAGCCCATGTTTTTGAAATTTTGAAAAAAGAAGTTAGCCTCGTTTCTCATCATTTTGGACCATGGGCTATAGCCTATATCGTACGGCATACTATAGCGCGCCGTTTTTCATCATTTTTGATGATTTGACAATATTGAAAAAATGAAAAAAACGATGGGTTATATTGAAGCGTGCACCTACACACGCACAGGCGCACATGCGTATGCACACCTGGACCTGTAAATGAACAACACAAAAACTAAGGCACTGGTGTCGGACTTCTGGTTTACCGGAACGGGGTTCAACTCCCTGCAGTGCCCTGCTCAATGTGTTGTATTTACCGGAAAGGATGGGAAACATTAGCAAATTGCGGAGTGTTAAAAAAAAAAGGATGGGTTATAGCCCATGTTTTTTCATTTTTTTGAAAAATGAAATAGCTGTCTGTCTGCCTGTCTGAGTAGCTGTCTGCCTGCCTGCCTAATTGTCCATGAGTAGCTGTCTGTCTGTCTGTCTATGAGTAGCTGTCTGCCTGCCTGCCTAATTGTCCATGAGTAGCTGTCTGTCTGCCTGTCTATGAGTAGCTGTCTGCCTTCCTGCCTGTCCAATTGTCCATGAGTAGCTGTCTGTCTGTCTAAATATAGTCTCTCAAGACAGACTGTTGCCTCGCGTCAACTAGTCTGTCGGCAAGCAGTAGAAAGAAACGTATCACTGGCCTACAAGTATGGACGCTGTAGTTCAGGAAGTCAGCCGCGCAATCACCCAATCACATTTAGTGGGCGGGATTTACATGTGTGTGCAGCGAGGAAATTTCGTCCCACTGGAAGCAAACCTACACGCTTCCATTATTATTGAACATGGCTTCCTCTGGTCAACAAACAACACCAAATAAACCTATTACGAATGTATGTAGAGTTTGTGGAGATTATTTAAAGTATGGAGTAAAAGGACAAGTATTTAATTTATTCACAAATCAGGGATTGGAGACTAGTTTGGAAGCTATAACCGAAGAACCTGTTGTTGCAGACGATCCACTGAAATCGATTTGCTTGTTGATGAAATATTCGCGCACCAAAGAATTTTTGGAAAAGGTTGGCGATTCGGTCAAAGAACTGTATGACCGAAACAATGCTAGACATAAGCGTTGTGCAACTGCATCTCCATCTCACCTCAAAAAAACGGGGAAGTGCTATCTAATGTTGTCCTATGTTGAACAAATAAGTGTAAACTCCGTCAAACTAAATGTAATGTAAACTGTGTACAGTACAAAGTATGAATAAAAGCGTTGGTTATGATTAAGTGTAACTTCAATCAAATGCGTTAATTGTGTTGTGTGCTAATATTTACGTTTCCCAACAAATGACCCCTTTATTTAAGCAACTTCAGAACAGTCCGTGACGTACAAATATAACGGACGTAAAACAAATGTATTTTGCAGTACAAATTAAAGTTATAAAAGCTTTGGTTTAGTGTTCAATCTGAAAGTGAATTGATTTGGAAACCGCGGGGGCTCCTTTTCACACTGTTTCACAAATCACATTAGGATACAAAGCCTTTCAGACGTGGTATTATCTATATTTTTGCTTTAAACTTTGAGAAGGGGTCCATTACGTTTTACAGGTCAACAAGGACCCATTATCTAGTGTAATCAATGAATATAAATCCTCTTACATTAGCTACATTTATTGTCTAAATTTCAAATTGTGTTATATATTTATAATAAACTTGATTTAATGGATGGTTGGGTCCATATGATCGTTTGACAGTACTAAAAGTACATTCAGTGTATTTTATTTTAGACACTAATCCCTTAAATACTCAGCACTTGATCAAAATGGGTGATCTATGTCACAATACTATAGCACTGAGATGCATTGTGACTCGTGAGTTTAAAGCTGGCTGTTTTTCTGCATGCCATGATGCAACATGCATAAGTAGTAGTACACATGGTTAAATTGTATTTTCTAGCATTATTATGATTAAATGTTAATAAACGGCATGTTTTCAGAGTCTGTAGATGCATTCTGCCCAGCATATGCTGCAGAAATGCCTCGCTCCGTCAACATTTTCACTTGCTCTTCCATTATAGAAATGAGTGGGCATATAACTAAAACCATAGCGTCCTTTAGCCATCTCTCTGGAAAGGCTTCGGAAAGTAGGGAACACACCGTTGGCCAAGCTTGATATACGAGGCTTTTTCCAAAACCAGTAGGTAAACATAATAAAACATCTCGTCGATCGATTAAATATTTCAAACAAATGTGCTGAAGCGGTTTGATATGTTCAACATTGTGTAGAACAGCAACTCTCCTTAGCACACTAGCAAAAATGTCCTCCTCCGTTACATCCATGTTTTGTTCCGCAAAGGAATGGTTGAAAGTAGGAATGAAAACAGTGCGACACAGCGGTAGTAGTGGAACTCGGCGGAAAAGCAAGGGCCTTTTCCGGTTGATAGAAATTCTAAACAGACGTTGCCCCCAGAGTCTAATTTCGAGGAACAACAGCGGAGGCGCTGTTTTCCCGAATATTTGACGATGGGATTCTCAGATTGGTCTAAATACAATAAACACAATTTGCCTGAAAATAGATTACCCAGCTATGACCTTTTTCATGAAAAAAAATGAGTAGTGATATCGCTGACTGAGTAAAATAAAACAATCTACCTGAAAATAGATAGCTATAAGTGAAGAGCAATTACCACAATTTCCGCAATTACCATTTCCGCAATTTCCGCAATTTCCATTTCCGCAATTTCCGCAATTTCCATTTCCGCAATTTCCGCAATTTCCATTTCCACCATTTCCGGCCCGCAATTTCCGCAATTTCCATTTCCGCATTTCCGCAATTTCCATTTAAACCATTTCCGCAATTTCCGCAATTACAATTTCCGCAATTTCCATTTCCGCAATTTCCGCAATTTCCATTTCCATTTCCAACTATTAATGGCAGCTGGGTTTCATCATTCAAATAAAATAGAATTCTGTCCGTTTAGCTATAAAATTATGTCAGGGAATAGGGATACACATGTCTTTCATTTGCATTGCATCTCCCCCCCCCCCCCCCCCCAAGCTTTTATTTTCGTTCGAGAAATAGTACAACTCTAATAGTATATTACTTATAATAATGTAATTAAAGATAACTTCATTCAGATTTTTTTTTTTTTATTTAATTTTCCAGATTTTTTTTTCTTCTTTTTTTTAGATTTTCATTGGTGGGCCAGTCATAATGGTCCCGCGGGCCTGATGTGGCCCGCGGGCCTGAGGTTGAGTATCACTGTCGTACGGCATACTATAGCGCGCCGTTTTTCATCATTTTTGATGATTTGACAAAAAAATTAAAATTAATTTTTAGTGGCGTTTCTCCATCGGTTTTTCCGAAAAACGCGTCCAGTGTGCAACCACCTTTAGGGTGTTCTGTTATATAAAATAATGGGTAACCCTGTTAAATAAAAACTTTTCAAATGTGGCTGTATCCAAATGATATCCCTGCTCTTTACTGGTAATAAAAATGCTTTGAAACCTTTTTTTGTCCAGCTCATGAATGTAGACCATGATGTAACAAGGAAGAAGAACATCCTAATCTTAACCCATGGAATGGTGCATGTCATGAAGCCCCACCACTACTGTGGACACAATAGTGGTGGTCCCCCCAGGTTGCTTTTAGTCGTGATGGTGGTCCCTGGATCAAAATCTGTTGAAAAACCCCTATCAAATTTGTACTCAAGTATGTACACATTACCTGGAGGATCCTCAATGGCAGTTGGCTACTCTAAATAAAAAAAATCACACCTGTGTGAAGTGAGGGGCGCTAATATATTAAAGTCTAACTCATGTTGCTATAATGATTAGGTGATGTAATGGTGATGTAAAACAAACAGTGTCAAAACAAACATTAAATTCTCTTTATTGTTAATGGCAAAATGGCATGTTTGTGTTAGGGACAAGATTAAGTAAATTTTCCCATTTTTTTCATTGTCAATGGCGTTTTTAAAACAAACATTGAACTAAAAACTTAAATTAAACCTGCGCCCCTCAAAAATCAGACCAGTCTGAAGTGAGTCGTGCTGTACTGTACTCGTGCTGTAGTACTGTACTGTACAAGCCCAGGAAGCCCCCCTCCCTGGCCTCTGTGTGTGCCTGTCTGTGTGTGTGTGTGTGTGTGTGTGTGTGTGTGTGTGTGTGTGTGTGTGCGTGCGTGCGTGCGTGTGTGTGTGTGTGTGTGTGCGCGTGCGTGCGTGTGTGCGATGCTCAACAGTGAGATGTTTCAGCTTTTCGTGCTGGGACGGACAGACGTACAGTAGGGACACGTATAGGGACACACATAGCTGCGTTTATAGGAGTGGCTAGCACCACTCAAAAACTAAAGTACTTTTTCATTTTACTAGCAATGGTGTACAAAAAATATATATACTTTTATAACAGCAGTGCACAGTCGTGTTCCATGCTAACCATTGATCTGTATGCATGTGCGAGGTCTGTCATCAGAGTCCATGGAAATCTGCGAAATGAGAGGCACAGATACAGTACTCTGTGGAGGAGGGTTCCCCTGAAGGTTCAGTTAGTGACAGGCCCTAATGGGATATGACTGCATGCAACGTTAATGAGATGGGACATGAGCGCACGCACCCACGCGTGTGCGTGTGTGTGCGTGCGTGTTAGGCTGCGCAACAGAGACACTTGGTGATGAAAACCAACAAAACACTATTTTTGTGCTCGGACACAGGGACACAGCCAGCCAGCCTGAGACACACAAAGCTCTATGTACCACTCTATAGGAGTGGTACGACGTTGCACCACTCAAAAATAATCTAAATCAAATAACTATAGTATTAGGAACTAAAGTTTTAAAATAATTGTAGTGAAGTAAAAGTACAAATAAGTTTCTGCTGGTGGTGGTGAGGACCCAAATGCAGGAGTAGTGATCAATCAATCAATCAATCAATCAATCAAATCACAAATACAGACTAAAGCAAAGTGACACCAAACAATGAAGCGACTGACTGGGGAACAATTAGCCTGGGCACCATTTCATTTCGGTATATGATGATATGCTTACGTCATGTTGTAGGCAATGGTTTGCCTACAACAAAAAGGAAGCTGTTTGTTGCTTCCTGTTTGATTAAAAGCAATAAAAGCTCTCGTAAGCGAGAGCTTTTATTGAGAGGGAAAAGGAAGTTGTCGCTGCCTGTTCATCCTGTCTGGCGACTACAAAACAATACTACAACATGACGTAACCACATCATCCGGCCCCAGGCGGGATCATACGGACTTTTGAAACAGAGACCAGGCTTTCCTCCGAGGCGGTGGAAAGCCTGGTGAGGCGAGGTTAGGGTACAATACACAGGAGGGCTACAGTAATTACACATGAGAAACACATGGGGAAGACATGAACATTTAACCAAAACAACTAGAACAAGAACATAGAGATGCAACAGCTAGATAAACAGAACATAGAATCAAAACAAGTAGAACATTACATAACATAGAAAAAACAACATCTAGAAGAGCAAAGCCTGAGACCGTGACATCATGTGTGTCAAATCTGCCAAAAAGTGCACTTCTGCTGCCCAATCGGAGACCTTCCCAAGCTTTTCTCATATTACCCGTCTTATTTTTTGTAATAAATAGCTTTCGAGGTCTACTATCCCCTTAAGTCGGTCTCACAGCTGCAGAAGGCAATTTTCTTGTTATAATTCGACAACTTTCAACTTGGTGGCCCGTAAAGCACTTCATCCATTTCGGCCGTGAAGTCCTCCCACAATTGAGAGGGACCAGACTTAATATGCCTGGGGCAATATGCATTGCAAAGGCAGATGAAGGCTGGCTACGCGAGGCTAAGAAATACGCAACGTGAAAACTCTCTCTCTCTCTCTCTCTCTCTCTCTCGCTTATTTTATTTTTTTGCTGGGGGGCATGCGTTTGTCAGTCTGATGATGCTTGTGGTTGTATGGGACATTGGGATCAGTGATGGCTGCCTGATCTGAGTCAATGAAAAGAGTAAGAGAGGGGGGGGGGGGGGGGACCTTTTGTGTGAATGCATGTCGTGTGTCTGCCACATTATTGCAAAGATGCCGTCATCCATTGCGGCGGTTCTCAAAGTGGACCCGATCAGTTTAACTTTAACCTTTAACCCCGTTCCCTGTTTTTGACTTCGATCTACAGGCTCACAAAGGCATTGCAATACAATATGTTGCTGTGAGCTTGTATCAGCTATTAAAAAAACTGACTGCGAGATTTGTGAATTGATGCAGTAAAAATAAGGTTTTAGGCCAATGGAATACAACCATCCTAAGGACTATATCTGTATTGATTGGCCTCTAGACCTATTGCTGCATGTAAACAGATCTGCTAATTTTTAAACGCATTTTAAAACTGAGGCTTTTTTGTATACTATTTAAATGGTTAAGAGAACAAAAATGCTATTTGTCCCAAAGTGACTGCAAAAGATTGGTGCCATTTGTTTCAAAAAGCTTTAGCCTGTATACGTATATAATGACACAATGCTGTATAAATTGTAAATGGTGCATTTATATAATGTAACCCGGGCACTAAGGCCCGGAAACAGAACCAGACTATACGCCACAATGGGAATTTCACCCAGAGAATATAATACACACGCCCACTGGGCAAAGTGAATGAAGAGAAGGGGAGCAGAGACGTGTAGTTCCAGTTTGAAATATATATTGTTTCATTATGTTGAATACAAAAGGTTAATTAAAAGAGACTTTAATCATAAGGTCAATATCGAAAGGGGTCTAAAATGGCAATAACTTACAATAAATTCCAGTAGCCGGGGGTACCAGGGGTGTCCTTACTGACAGGGGGAAGGATCACCGCCACCAAGGACGCACACACTTCAAACACGTTCGCACTGCAAGAAAACAGAAAAGGAGTTATATACACACACACACACACACACACACACACACACACACAACACTGGTTTCACAATAAAAGGCAAGCCACAGTATAAAAGTATAACATGCAAGTAAAATCCCCATACAGCCTCTATAGTACCACGTGACCTGCACCACCTGTCGGGACTATACAACCCTAGCCCTCCCAGCTACGGGCAATGCTGGTATAGCCAGAGCCTAATTATACTATAATATATATATTCTATATTCATAAACTGTTAGAGTGAGCTGGTTTGCAAACAACAAAAAAACAAAGTAAACTTAAACAAAACAAAACAAAACAAAACCAAATTAAAGAGGACAAAAACAGCAGAGGCAAGGCAGACTGGATTGAGTTATCCTAATACAAACAAGGATACCATTAATACCTGGACATGATTAACTGAAATCAAACTATAGTCTAGTATATAGCAGAACTGCCTTACCTCTGTTAAACGGTTCAAACACATATTGGGGCAGACGTGCCCACGGCCCAGGACAATGCCTCCGCTTGCGAGGCCAACGAGGGCAGATGACATGACATGGGGACAGATCTGGATGCCTTGGTTGAACAGTAGGCCTACCAACTGTACCTACACACCACAGCCTATATCCCAGGGTGGGATTCCCACTGTCAGATGCCTGTAGAATAAGACACTTGGATTTTGCTCATAACTTTACAATTACACAAACACATGGAGACCTTGCATATACCGTCAATGACATTCTATATATGAACCTTTATTGAGAAAGGATATCTCTTGCACGAACGACCCCAACACACCACCAGGCAAACACAACCAGCTACTCTGATAGCTATGGGTGTGGCTCCCTCTTATTCAGTGAGCAGCCATGTGTATCAGCTGTCCTGAATATGGGTAATTGGGGTGTCGCATGATTGGAAAAGCTCAACCCACTATAGCACCTTTATCCAGGGAGCTTTACATAGATTGTGCATTACATTGACCCATGCATTCATTCATATACACACATTCATACACCGATGGCGGCGGAAACCATGCAAGGCACCAACCAGTACATCAGGAGCAATTAGGGGTCTTGCTCAAGGACACTTTGACACTAACTCTGGGGGAGTCCGGGATCGAACTGGCAACCTTGCTTGCCACTCTACCCCTGAGCCACCACCGCTGCCCTGTATACCTCCTCAAACTGTAGCTATATACTTTACCCATTTTCAACAGTTTTTATTATATTTTGACACTAGCTTTGGCAATGCAAACGTATGTTTTCTCATGCCAATAAAGCTCCTTTGAATTTAATTGAGACATACATTGTAACATTATAATAAGCATTAGTGACAATCAATTAGGCTATATGAAGATAGGTTGAAAAGGGCTGAAGTGCATGGTCCTTTAAAACATGTGGTTCACAAACATTTTAGCTCGAGACCCACTATTTTCACAACTTCTTAAACAGTTATTTAATTCATTCATGGAAATTATTTTATTCATGAAATAGGCCTACTTTTGAAAGAAGTTTGAATTGTTTTTAATTGGTTTATTTTCTTAAATCTTTTTAAATAATATATATGCAAAAAAATTGGTCAAAGATGGGTCCCAAGGTCCCGGCAGTGGTTTAGACTAGAGCCATGTACTGCAGTCTTGTGATGTTAGTTTCAATCTCAGCGCCTCCACTTCCCCTTCTATGAGAGATTTCCCCAGATGCTCCCCAGATGCTCTACCATATGGTACGGAACATTGTTAATCCCGGAGCCCATCTGGCCGCTGAAAAGTGAACTGATTATGCTCTAACTGGAGTCGGTTGCATAAAAATGCCTAATGTGCCCAAAGGTCTGTCTGACATGTGAGCCATAATCCCTTTATATTATAATTGTATGTACATTGTGTCTGCTTCTTTATTTTTTAAATACATTTTCTCCAGGGACTATTTTTGTCTAGACTTTTCAAGTCCACGCTTTACAGTGACTGACTGACTGACTGACTGACTGACTGACTGACTGACAACTGGGGTTGGACTTTCACACATTGGCTGTTTCATTTTTCAAAGGAACACAAAGGAAATCAATGGATTTCAGGCTCTTATGGGTCAACACAACAAAAATGTAAACGACAACAAGAAACATAATGACAAAGAGGCACATCTAAAATACTCTCTCCAATGTCTGCCGAAATAAGAAGAGTACTGCTGTACTTCTTAGGCATGCATGGTTAAAGCCATTATGATTTCATATTTTGAGTCCATAACCTCATCACAACTGGAGAGGAACTCAAGCTTTATTGTGTATTATCTATAGATAAAAGTAAGTATTATACAAAGATGCCAACCAACCAACCAGTCAGTCAGTCAGTCAGTCAGTCAGTCAGTCCGTTAGTTAGTTATTAAAGAGAAAACCAATTAACATTGTAGCCTATAACTGCATGAAAATGGCTATATAGATTCCAATTCATATTACATTTCATGGTTGATTTGAAGTCAAACACCGTTTTGTTTCTTAGGACTTTTCTTTCATTGTTTTGGTTCATGGTGTCAATTATTGAGTGAAAATCATGTATCAGAAATGGAACACACTGAAGACCATGATGAATTGGTTTTGAAGGTTGGTGAGTAAAGCAGGATATTGTCTGAAAGATTGATAACCTGGTGGCTTCACGTTGTTCATCTTCTGCTTCGTTCTTCAATGACTGAGATCACTTCTCATTGTTATCTATTATTAGCAGCAGTGGTGGACAGTAATGAAGTACATTTACTTATGAATAGGATACTGTATGCTACATGTTTTAGACCTGCAATGTATTTGAGAAGGCCTATTTGTATTTTGTATATGCTACCACTGCCACTCCACTACATTTCTAAGTTAAATATTAGGCTATAGGCTACTTCTGACTCCACTAGGAGCCCTATAGCCGTATATTCCAGATGATGAAATTACATTTAAAAAAAATAACAGATCTATACAAATTGTGCTATATTTCCCCCAATTTTTATATCTATACAATTGATTGCATTGCAAAAAGAAAATATACTGACTAGCCTACATATTGTAAGCTGCCATTAGGCTACAGACTGAAGTGGTGCTACTCAAAACAGTTTGTGTAAAACCAGAGTTGGAGACTGAGAATAATTTACTTGAAAAAAATGACTTGAAAAAAGACTCGAAATGCTACAGCAGGATAGCCTACATATTTATCGCTGACAGCCTGGATAATACTTTAATTAATGTTTATTTACGTACGTCAGGGGGGAAAATATGTCCATTTCCTGGAGCAGAACTCATATAACTAGCTGGCAAATATTTATTGATAATGCTCCCACTAGCATCAGTTGTGATATTCCACTGTTACTTTCTTAGCTTACGCATATGTTTCATGATAAATGCTTTTATGTAATGTATTCCCATGCTTTTGTTCTTGCTTAATGTAACTCGCTCTGGATTAAGAGCGTCTGCTAAATGCCTAAATTGTAAATTGTGTCTGCGTCTGCGAATATCAATCTACTAAATCAGATTACTAGGTCTAGCATGCCTTCGGTTGGATCATACAACATCATTTAAATGCGTGTTGTCTAACTTAATTGTCCTTGGAAATGGTGACCATTGGCAGTTATAGCCTAAAATGAAAATGTCCAATTTACTTTAGCTA
Organism: Protomyctophum bolini; assembly: GCF_963924005.1. Lineage (NCBI taxonomy): Eukaryota > Metazoa > Chordata > Actinopteri > Myctophiformes > Myctophidae > Protomyctophum > Protomyctophum bolini. The sequence continues at coordinate 52,289,637 of NC_137864.1, forward strand.
TAGTAAATACAAAACCCTCAACCCTGCCGCGAGGACAGCTCCCCTTTAGAGTTACATCATGGCAAGCCAATTAAGGTGACTAGCCTATACCAAACGTCTACCAAACACCCTAAGCCTAACCCTAAATCCCTAAACCAATTGGACAACAGCTCCCTTAAACCTTAAACCCACCTTAATTTGATTTTTTTCCTGCGCCCTGGACGTATGGGCACGCATGATTCCGGACTGACTCCGGAGCGCAGCGCAGCCCGCAGGTCAGTACTCCAGTGCGCAGACGGCGGAGTAGGCTAGAGAGAGAGAGAGAGAGAGAGAGAGAGAGAGAGAGAGAGAGAGAGAGAGAGAGACTATTACACGAGGACGGACCGGTGAAATAATGGATGGAGGTCTTCAGACAGGAGGAAATTGAGAATACATTATGCACGCGGGTCACTTCATATGAGGTTTCAGCTTCCACAGACAAGTTTCCCACGGTGCCATAATACTGCCATTCTTGCGCAAACAGAACGTCGCATGCTGTTTCGCTGCACACAGAAGCACCTGGCTGTGTCATCATGCATCTTTTATCAATTCACTGTAGGAAATTATTTCCGTCTCGAACGGTAGGTAGACATAATCTTATTTGTTATTGAGAATCTAATTATGTATAATAAGTTTGTAATGTATTCAGATGTAATTAGAATCAGATATAGTATATACCTATAGGCTATTGATTGTAACTGACCCTCATGTATAATGTCCCCCAAACGGCTGAAATCATTTTTCTTTTTGCAATGCATTTTATGTTGACCAGATAAGAAAAGGGGGAAAAAAAGAAAGAAAAACGGAACTGTAATTATTTGCTATTAAAATATTTGATTTATTTTGTGTAAAAATATGTTCAGAACACACGTGCACCACTTTAGTTTGTGAGTGGATCGAATAGCCTATGCTGGACATCGAGAGCAAAAGCTATAGCCTATTGTACAGTAATATGTAATATAGCCTATTGTACAGTACATTCCTCTGGACATGTAGCCTTTACACGTCTAGTGCAATATCAATCACACATAATGTGAAAGGACAGATCTCATGTACAGTGGTCTATTGCATGGGGGAAATTATTTGTGTGACTTGGCCAAGCACATGAATACATTAGAATCACACATACTGTTAAGCATGCTATTGTTTATTTTTAGTGATTATTATTTATTCGTTTATTTTGACAGTTTTTTGTTTGTTTGTTTCTATAGGCAGTCATCTAGGCTTTAAAAAAATACTGATGCATGGTGCTAACCAGAGGCTGAATTTAATTTAAAAAATAACATTAAAACAAGTGACAGTGGTCTGATTAAAAACAAGAAATGCTTATCTGACATGGCCGAAACAAGTGCCTATTGTTGATATAAAATCAGATGAATTTGAAAAAACAAAAACAAACAAACAAACAAAACAAAAAAAAAAACCCATTCAGAAGTGGAGGAAATAAAAGGTACCAGAGGTTAAATGCGGGAAAGCTGGGAAGTGGCAATCGCCATCCCGTCCCCTGGAACCACAAATGACGCCCCTGGTGGCGACACAGCTTATGATAGCTCTTCTGTCTGTGTTCACAGATCCGACGGTGACTCCCTCCCACGATGAAGGGCTGAAGGGAGAGAAGATCACATTCACAACGCCAGGCTTTCCAGGCTTCCTCCGAGGAGGGAGATTATATTAGAAGCTGTACTCGGATCAGTGATTTCAGTGAGTCACTCACTCCCCAGAGGAATAATGCATGTTAAAAGCATACTGTAAGGGCTACACTGGGGACCAGTGGTTCACACTTCACAGCCAACAGCCATGCCAGATGACTTATAGACCAAGGCCAAAGTTGTGACGGTTTGACTGTCACATAATTCAACATATTTGTCTTCAGTGCAACAGCCCGGCGGCTACGAACCAGCAGTACGTGAACCTCCAGAAAATATTGACTTTGGAACATGGATGGTGTTTTGAAATGCTTTTTCTGGGGGGTTGATTGAATGAAAGGAATTCCTGCTCATGGACACAAATCCTTTATTTCTTTTTTTTTTATTAAGTGCCTAGTGCAGTTTAAATTTACAGTCTTGATCCCCGATGCTTGAAATACTGAATGAAGAGATGTGGAATTATTCCAGATGATCCTTGAGCTGCAGAGATTTGCAGCCTCTATATCCTCCCTGCCGTTCCTCCCGCTGTGCAAATAATGTTCCCCGCAGCGGCCAGGCCCGGAATCACGATGGATATGTCCTGGGGAAACGTGTTACATGGCACCGCCTCGGTCCTGTCCAGCTTCTCGCCACTGCTGCGGCACCATGACTCCTCCGTCAGCGCTGCGGCCCCCCGGGCGAGATTCAACCACACCCACAACGCTCTCCTAGCCCCCGCCTCCACCTCCCTGCACCAACCTCTGCCCTCTCATCTCCCCTTCTTCCCCACCTCCTCCAGCTCCCTCCGCCAGCCGCTCACATACCGCCCCTCCCCCCCTGCCTCCTCACTGTCCCCTGGTACCCTCTTTTCCCCACCACTGTCCCCTAGTAATCTCTTTCCCCCAAACAACCTGCTCTGGACCCTCGACGAGCCGGGCACCATCGCCCTGACCGTCATGTACTGCCTCTCCTTTGCCCTGGGCTTCGTGGGGAACCTCATGTCCCTGCGCGTCCTCACCAACCGCCGTAGCCGGCGACTGGCCGGCGTCAGCGCCACGCGAAGCCTCCTGGTCAACCTGGCGGTTTGCGACCTGGCCGTGGTGTGCGTGTGCATGCCCATCACCCTGGGGAGCAAGATCTACACCTCCTGGGTGTACGGGGACTTCATGTGCCGCGCCGTGCACTTCACGCAGGCCGTCTCGGTGTCGGCCAGCGTGCTGACGCTGACGGTGATCAGCGTGAACCGCTACTACAGCGTCCGCTCGCCGCTCCGCGCCCGCTCCATGTTCACCCGCCGCCGGACGCTGGTGACCGTCGCCGTGGTTTGGACCGTGTCGTCGGCCATATGCGCGCCGATCGCCGTGATGAACCGCCGCGATGAGATCCCCTTCGAGACGTTCGCCATCTTGGTTTGTCACGAGATGTGGCCTCAAGCGCATCTCAAAACGGGGTACGTATATATGCTCACAGGTTTTAGGAGAGCTCTCTCAAATCGATCAAATTGATTTCAATGACTTGCACGACACAGTGCAAATCAATGATTAATTGATTACTGGTAATTAAAAAAGTAACCGATAGAATAATTGCAAATAAAAACATCGATAGTTACAGCCCTAAGGACTATTGCTAAATGTTAAATTCCCGCTCCTGGTCACAGCCGGGATCTACTAAACCTTGTAAAGGCAATCTGTGGGACACATACTCAAAAGACAATTCATAAACGATGAATAATGAGGCAGCACAAAATGTCAGAGTTATATAGTATAAGGATTTTACTCGAGTAAGGAGACAAGACTTACATGACGTGTTCATGCATGGAAACCCCAGTCTGGCTCCCAGAATGACAAGAAACAACAGTTTATATAGCTTGCTCTCACCCAGACAACCCCCCAACATATAGCCTCAAGGCGTTCACCAAATGGGACAGTGACATCGTAAACGAACAGCTGAACAGCACCAGACTGTAACTTGTAACTTGGAGTATTATATATGTTTAGTCTGTAAATTTCCACGACATTACCCCACTTTTAAACATTTAAAAACTCATAAACACCATTTATCAGTACATCGCAGATGCAGGCAAAAACCTGGAACACAAAATGTTAGATACACAGGAGAAATTCCTACATGGCCCTCTTCGTCATAGAACGACCGCTTATAGCCTACGATATACAGTGACACAATGGTTTTACAACAATAAACAAATAAGGCAACGCCAAATTAAACATACAATAACCGTTGCAGACATCGGACTCAAGAAAACATCTCAGCACCAGAGAGTGTCCATTCAGAACTGTCCACTTGCACACTTCACAGACAGCGCACTGCAGGTCCCATGTAGTTAAAACCACACAGAGCAAACAAAACCGAAAGTCTCTTTCGCTCCTTCACGGAACATAAGCACAGAGCACCTATGTTCATCACATCCTCAGGGCCCAGACATGTTGCGAGCTTGCAGATTGGCCATTTTGACAGAACAGCCGCACACGCTGCAGCTTTCCAAAAGACCAGAAAATGTCACCACACAGGTAACGCAGCTTCCGAAGCATGATCACAGAATCCAGAGCACATGATCGCACAATCCAGAGTCCAGAGTGCTAACAGCACATAACTCCTCATTCAGGAACATCAGTGTGGAGACGTCATAGTAGCAGACTAGTCACACATCATCATCATCTCCTAAGCCATGCTGTCATGTTTTTCCAAACAGACTCTTCTCATCATTATGGAGCTGAAAGGAACACACTACAAACCAATTTGTAAAAACACCCTACTCTACCTATTACTGTTGATGGTGGACTCAACACTTTGTAATATGACGGGAATATGATAAATCATATTAACATGGACACATGTATATACCAGTCAGTTGTACTTTATAGACGGTTGGTTCCTTACTCACAGAAGGTGTACAGTAAGTGGCATTTAATTAAAGCTCTCTCTCAGAGTCTTTACTTTGTCAGCCTATGAGAACAGAGCCTTTTACTGGGGGTGCAATTAAAGCCTAGGGGTCTGCGTGAACTTCTTATCTTAGCTGCATCTCATTTATGGCTAGTCCACCACCTTTCCAATGTCCCTACAGCTGGCTAACAGCTGACCCCTAACCCAGTAAGCATATGTGCGTTCATACAAGTATCGTCTCGGACGGAGAACCCATATGGGACTGAGCTCATTCTATACCCACGTTGCTTACACTAACTATCACTTAGCCCTATCTCTGAATACATCCTTATGTCTCTACTATATAACATACAGCAGGTGAATATTCTATGCACATAGAAAATATCTTCAGAACATCAAGATGATAGATGATGCATATTTTATCCATGTAATACTCACAGATTTGATTCCCAAAATCCAATGATACTTTCCTCCTGTAAACACAGCAATATAACCATTTCCGGCGCACATGCACATAATTTCAATCAGAGATTAGTCATTTCCATTAGTACTTCATACCACAACCATGTGAGTAATCAATCGTATGACACAACATGCATCTTGAACCGCCTCCTCCTCCTTGGACCTAATCAGAAAACTGGATCAGAACATAACATTTATATATTTTTTTCTATTTCAGGGCGTCCCCTGAAACAAAACTAGCCAGGCCTAAACCGACCAGACACCTAGAATCTTACCCACAGGCATCATCGCGGACTCCTGTTACTGTCATCCGAGGATGCAGCAAAATGTGACTCATGTCCCAGACCATCCAAATGTCCAGCCGAAAACACCCTATGGCAATCTAGCCAATAACTGGCAATGTCAACACCTGTTCGACATCCCCTTACTGCAACCCAAGTTTCGTAGTCACACGTATTATTCGGAAAGGAAACACATACTTCGTTTTATTGTGAATGCACCATTATAGCACTTCTATTCTAGTATCAAATAAAACTGTCAGACTCATAAGTTCACAAATGATACTCAAATCAATAGCTTAATCAAAACTACACAGGAACTTTTAACTTTTAAACTACCATGCGTTTTGCACGTGCATCTAGAGAGCTCAATTTAGGAGCACATTTAAACAACGTTTAACCAAGGTACAATTCATTAGTCACCACCAGCAAGAGCACATCTTTTGTCGTTCACTATTATTCCCTGTCTTCCTGACACATAATATTATTTTCCCTATATTTCCCTATGATGACCAGCTACATTGATAATACAAAACTCACCAGCTCACAGACCAGCAGAGGTACATGTAATGTTTTTATAGGTTCCATCCAATCCGTGGTATACAGCCTCTTACTGGACCCTACAGCTAATCGAACAATGTGTAACTCATCAATATGATCCTTATTATTTTTAAGCCCAGCCTATTCCGGCTTGATCACAATCTGATCATGTAAACAGGTTATCCCAGTACAGTATGTCTTAAATTCAACTCATACAGCCAATACATCAATAGAAATAATGTAATCACTATTATTTCTTGTCCTGACGTCAGTGCATTTTTTCTCTTCCTGCTCACATCCTTATTTATTTATTTAGATGACGATTGCACAGCTTATAATTGCTCTTACTACTGTATTGAATGGTTGGGCTAGAATTTAGTGGTGCCTCTGTTTGTTCAGAGACCGTATCCTCCTTACTAATATCACCACTATCTGATATGCGAAAACACTTTCCGCTTCTCCCATTCCATTTACTAATTCAAATTCGTGTAGCACAATATAGCTTCGATCAAAACCGTCATGTATCCTTACAAATATTATTTCAAATCAATTGTTATTTTAACAAAACTATGCCTTACTGTACTTGCATCCTAATTAATTCGCTAACCGATACGATACAATGTAGAGATTTGACTAATTTTACACTGCCTACATTTCTACAGATTTGACCTCAACGTGACCTATATGACTGCAGTAAAATATTAACTATATTATCTTTTTATTACTTATTTAGTACTGTACTATTGAACTCCATTAATTTATATTTGTATTTTAGTATCTAAACTCTGACCACCTGTAGTTCAGTGGCCTTGTGGTTAGAGTCCATCCTAAGACTGTGAGGCTGAGGTTCAATCCCCGGCCGGGTCATACCAAATGCCTCCCCGCTTGACCCTCAGCATCAAGGGTTGGATTTGGGCAAGTACCTACGACATACTAGCGTCATGTCCAGGGGGTGCACTTGTACATCAAGCTGCCTTACGCTACAGAAACAGGGGATAGGCTCCTGCCCTATGACCCTCATGGCTCAGCAAGGCTACGACCTCTGAGCAGCTGATCATAGTACTGGGGCCTTATTGCCTTGACCATGTTGTCTTGACTCATTAACATTCAGAAAAGGTTTTATTGTCTCTATTTTAACCATGTCACAGGAACTCAGATAATGGTCTTGCAACAGCACAGTACTACATTTTAGTTAATACAACCTATTTTTTTTATAGCAGCTACAATTACAAACGCAACTACGTACAACTCTGTACTCACTATCATTTGATCAATGTTCATCTGTCAGCTCAACCTCACCCCTCCATAACTGCAGAGAAAACCACACAGTCGGTCACAAAAATAGCTTCTCTTGCACTCAGTTGTCGCACTCAGTTGTCACAAACGTGTTGGGTTCAAGAATCTGTTTCCTTCAGATCCCGAACTCCCAGTGTCCAGTGATTTCCCAGAGATCCCCAGTCTCTTTCACATCACTGTTTGCCATAATGTTCCATCTCACAATGTCAGTGCATCAATGTCCATGTTAGTGACCAATGTTCAGTTCAGTTCGTTCTGCTGTATCAACCCCCCTCATACTGGAAAAACGAAACCAGTAGGTTGAATTTGACTGTGGTATCCTCTTTCCAAAAGGACAGGATGAGGCTTTATTGACAGCTGACATTTATCTTTGCATAATATTGCAATCCACTGCACACTAACGTTTGCAATCATAGCCGTTATATTCTATTCCGTATTTTAACTTTTTGGGTTCCTGTCCTTCAAATAATGTCATATCTCTGTCACATGCTATCCATCTTTGCTAATCACAAGCGCTGCCCCATTTCTTATACCGGGCAAATAGCATTTGGCATACTTGTTTAATTGGAGAATGTACATGCAATTACTACTTAACTCTTTTAAGATGTATAAGATCAATGTTCAGCTGTATCAGAATGAGGTATTGTAACAATACCATGTATCATTATAATTTCATTTCCATGAGGGCTTAACCCCTCACTATAATTCATAGTGAAGTTAATAGACTATGCTACTGTGGTTACTATCTACCCAAATTTCATTTTGCTCCCCATTCTGATAGAGACAATGTCTACAATGCACTTAACTGATTTAAGCTATTTTAAAAACAATGCCCACTAAATGTGCTGCTCCTATTTAGCATCCCACCCATAATGGGTTACATTGGCATATATATGTTTTTAAAAATTGTATACTGCAGATTTACACTTTAAGACATACTGTAGATTACCCAACCTGATATACTAATTACTTACTTAATTCCTTTCTCTACCAGACAATTACCTAAGGTCCCTATATAGAACACCATCTGTTTCTTCCTCAACTGACTATTTCAACAAACCACTACCTCCAAGCATTATTTTGCACCGCATGGGGTGAAGCACTCCACATTCCTTTGCATCTTTTCCTGCTTTTACGACAGCCTATACACAACCCACCTTGAGCCACCTTTTACGTCCTTAATTTAACCCTAACACTATGGTTATGGCAAACTTAAACAACTTAAACAATAATCACTGTTACGAGTCCATAAAACTCTTCTCCTTTTTTCAGCTCTTTTGAATGCATTGATTGCATACACTATACTCAGTGATATATTTTCGGCCTATTGTTCCTAGATCCTAATCTTATTCTTCAATCCACACTTCTTTAACCTCTACTTTTACCAAGGCAAGTTGAGTTACTTATAATCCGGGTCACATACTGCGTTACTGCCATTTCTCTGCTACTTCTGTAATATTTCTTCTTTTCTTTACTGTCTATAATTTAAACAACGTGCCTCGTGCACATAGCAGATCCGCCATTTACAAAATCAAGTTATCTTTATCTCACAATCTTACTAAACTAATTGACACACTGTCCAATATACTATTGAAAGGACGCTCTCAATCCAGAGCGATTTACAACAACAATATCCTGGCCATACTCTGCGTATATTTCAGAAAACAGGAGATAAACTCCTATATGGTGCATTGGCTCTTAAACTAACTTATAACATTAATCAGGCATGGCTTGCCTGAAGAATTTAGATAAAATTTCGTGACAACGCCCTTTGCAGGGAGCCGTAGAATACTGAATAGCCCCCCCCCCGGGGCAAGCTATCATGCCTTGTTAAGGAAAATAAGTCTACCTTAGACAGTCACTGATCAAAGTTTGAGTTCGAAAAACCCATACTAACATAAAATAACCTAATCAGACACTCAACCGATCATATGAGGTTTTTTGTAGTTGCTTTTTTATCAAGATTACTCCAGCCCCACATATATAATTATATTATATAGTTATATAATGTAGTTAATAGACTTAACTATTATAGGCCTGCTATTTTATCAGGATTACTTCAACTCCACATATGACACAGAACAATATCTATAATAGAATATCTTATGATTTCAGCACACCAAAAACTACTCAACTGTCCATAAATGCACCGAAATATCTTCTACAGGCCTAAAAAAAATGTTCTTCACAAATTTGAGCATTTCACTCATACACATACTGTAGGTACTTTTATTCACTTCTTAGTTTCACTTCCTTAGTTTTATCCCTATTTTTGGAACTATTTCCGTTTTCTCGTCTCGAGAATTATGTGATTAAAATGTATTACTTTACCTCTTAGGCATACCCCTATCTCAGGCATTCTCATAACTCCATTTTAATTTTAGGCTGCATTTCAGACTATTAAATCTCAGTCATTCCCTCACATTGCCCCTCTCATACACACACACACAGGCAGATAGGCAAAAACACTCAAACACAGTAGGCCTACATTCACACACTGGCTAGCCAATTTCCGTTGCTTCAGAAAACAACAGGGTACCCTATAGGCAGGACCACGTCCCCCTCTATTAGACAGCAGGCAACAATGAATGATTTATTGAATAGACTACCCTTTTTTTCCCAAAATGTACACTGGTACAATTCGTCAGACCTCCATCTCTAACCATAAGTCATTCAACCAACCAAACACCGTTCCTCCGTCTCTCATATGCACATATGAAAGGCAAAACTTCACAGTTTCCCTCTTTAAATATAGGCCATGCCTATCGTGATCACAACCAAATTCATCACTGATACTTTAAAACCCTGAACAAATGCAATACCTCATTTTCTGAACATCCAAACAGACCCATAATAATACTCACTTGCGCGATGTCGACCCAGCCGAAAGACAGAACTTTACCCACCAGGCCGAGACGCCAAGCCCATACAGCACTCATCTCGGTAGGAAACCTTCAAATATGTAAAGGCAATCTGTGGGACACATACTCAAAAGACAATTCATAAACAATGAATAATGAGGCAGCACAAAATGTCAGAGTTATATAGTATAAGGATTTTACTCGAGTAAGGAGACAAGACTTACATGACGTGTTCATGCATGGAAACCCCAGTCTGGCTCCCAGAATGACAAGAAACAACAGTTTATATAGCTTGCTCTCACCCAGACAACCCCCCAACATATAGCCTCAAGGCGTTCACCAAATGGGACAGTGACATCGTAAACGAACAGCTGAACAGCACCAGACTGTAACTTGTAACTTGGAGTATTATATATGTTTAGTCTGTAAATTTCCACGACAACCTTCATGCATGAGCTGAAGCACAGTCTGACTTCCTCAGGGTAGGTTCAGATCTACTAAACCTTCATGCATGAGCTGAAGCACAGTCTGACTTCCTCAGGGTAGGTTCAGATCTACTAAACCTTCATGCATGAGCTGAAGCACAGTCTGACTTCCTCAGGGTAGGTTCAGATCTACTAAACCTTCATGCATGAGCTGAAGCACAGTCTGACTTCCTCAGGGTAGGTTCAGATCTAGGACAGAGACCATGAGCTGAAGCACAGTCTGACTTCCTCAGGGTAGGTTCAGATCTACATGAGCTGAAGCACAGTCTGACTTCCTCAGAGGTTCAGATCTAGATGAGCTGAAGCACAGTCTGACTTCCTCAGGGTAGGTTCAGATCTTCCTCAGGGTAGGTTCAGTGAGCTGAAGCACAGTCTGACTTCCTCAGGGTAGGTTCAGATCTACTAAACCTTCATGCATGAGCTGAAGCACAGTCTGACTTCCTCAGAGGTTCAGATCTAGGACAGAGACCATACAGGGCTGTTCACACACCAAGCACCAATTTCACTTGTTTATTCTGTATCCAGTATGAGTTCTCTGCCCTGATTGGATGAAATTAGTATCCTGACCAGTGGTCGACAAAGTGGTCTTCAACCAGCCAAAATTCTCACACGTCTCCCCCCTTCTCCGCTCCCTCCATTGGCTCCCGGTCGCTGCCCGCACAGAATACAAAAGTCTGATGCTGGCATTCAAAGCAACCAAAGGCATGGCTCCCCCGTATCTTACAAGTATGATCGAACCCTACAAACCTTCCCGCGCACTCAGCCAACGCAGGGAAGCTGGAAGTACCTTCACTAAAAACCCCGGGACAACGCTCCACACGTCCCAAACTCTTCTCCCTTCTGGCCCCAAAACTATGGAATGCACTTCCCATTACAATCAGAACTGCAGCCTCACTCCCAATCTTCCGCCGTAGTCTGAAAACCCACCTTTTCAGACTCCATCAAGGCACGTAGCACTTGCCCCACCCCCTTAGATAGCAATTCTGTAGACTTAGATAGCATTTGATACAGACTTATATGTTACGTAGACAGCACTAGAATTGCATTTTATGTAGTCATAGCACTTTATAGTACACACAGTATGTATAGTATAATATAGTATAGTATGTATAGTTTATATATAGTTTCATTACATAGATATTCCACTGTTACGTGTTTCATGTTTCAACTACTTTTATGTGATGTATGCCTTGCTTTTTGTTATTGCTTAAATGTAAGTCGATCTGGATTAGAGCGTCTGCTAAATGCCTAAATTGTAAATTGTAAAGTGGGTTACTATGTGAGCCAAAGTATTAGATACTCCTGATCAAATATTACTCAACAACAAGTGAAAGTTGCTCAGTAAAATTTGTACTTGAGTTAAAGTACTGGAGTACTTGCTTTAAAAAATATTCAAGTATTCAACAGTACAAACGTTGAATAGAGGAAAGGAGTGCTGCTGTGCTACTGAATACAGGTGCTCGATGGCCAGGTTCAATCATAACGATAAAAGAAGAGGATCCAAGGCACTCTGTTCCAGTGAGGTGATTATTTAAGAGGCATGGCAAAGAACATTACAAAAAGGGCTAACGCGTTTCGGCATTCAGCCTTCGTCAGGGTCCCATTCAACAGTACAAATTGCAAAGTAGGCCCAATATCTCTGCTGTTGGGAAGAAACCACTCCAAAATGATTACTCCAAACTCCAAAAATATAACTTTATCAGGAAATGAAGAAAACCGTATAATTTGAAAACAAAGCAATACTGCCTCATCAAAGTGTTGTGACTTTATATATTGTCAATTACTTGCATGAGAGGGGAAAAGGTGGTGGGAGTTAGATGTTCAAGCAGACAGTTTGAGGGTCCAATGGCGTTAAGAGGTTTTGTCTGAAGCGCTTTTTAATTGGTTCAATATTGTTTTAACCAACACACATATGTGTGGTTTCCTCCCGACAGCAACAATATGTATTGAAAGATTTCCAGAACATTGTAACGGTTTCCTCAGTAGCTTGGGGTGCCAGGCAGGTGTCCCTGTTATTGTTTGTCCTTGCTGGTAATGAAGTGTTTCTTTTGTCCCAATGTTATTGTTTGTTGTCCAAATGTTATTGTTTGTTGTCCAAATATTATTGTTTGTTGTCCAAATGTTATTGTTTGTTGTCCAAATGTTAGTGTTTGTTGTCCAAATGTTATTGTTTGTTGTCCAAATGTTAGTGTTTGTCTGGGTTACCTCGGAGTAGTTTAGGCCGGGTCAACTCAAAAATAGGGAAACAATCCTCCTGCAGAAAATCACCTCCTCAGTTTACTTCTCCTCCCTGGATTTCAGCACAGTGGAGTTGGAAGAATCTCGGCAGGCCTTCTCAGGCAGGGAGTGAATTTGTTTCTAAACAGGCTCTGACTCGAGCTACTTAAACGATCAAAACAAACAACAGGTAGAGAAAATGCAGAGAGAGTGCTGGACACTGTCTTTGAGAGCTGCTGCCAGCATGCAAACTGTTTCTTCCACCCAGAGTGACACACCTGTGGCAACTATAACCTGAGTAGGGAGATTGCCAGGTGTCAATCATCGTTACCTGGTGATGGCCTGTTAATTATTCAATTAAGCAGAGTCACTTGTGACTCTGGCCGTCACAACATTTCTAAAATGATCAATAATAGTGAAAATAGCAGATATATACAAGCTCACAACACAACACACCACATCGGGATGCGCTGTGCCCTTGCCGATCATCTCTTTTCAAAGTAGGCCTATTTGAAATAGGGTTTAAGACAGTGGTTAAAATCCTGGTCTCTAAACTGCCTCCCCCTGGCCAGCCGGGGCGGCTGATGGAGGGGAAAGGAACTGGTTGGAATAACGTGTTCCTTCCACGTCTAAATGTAGACGTCTAAATGTGTACGTCTTCTCTTATGGGGGTCCCTGGCATATCTTTTCAAATGGGGGTCCACGGGCTAAGTAGTGTCAATTTGGGGGTCCTTGACATGAAAAAGTTTGGGAACCACTGCTTTAAACACTTTAGCACTTTATGAACATGAGCAAAATAGATGGGTCCCCCCTGGAACTCCCTCAGGTACCCCTGGGGGTCCCCGGACCCCACTTTGGGAACCACTGCCTTAGATAGCACTTCATGTAGACTTAGATAGCATTTTAAACACGTTTCGGCATTCAGCCTTCGTCAGGGTCCCATTCAACAGTACAAATTGCAAAGTAGGCCCAATATCTCTGCTGTTGGGAAGAAACCACTCCAAAATGATTACTCCAAACTCCAAAAATATAACTTTATCAGGAAATGAAGAAAACCGTATAATTTGAAAACAAAGCAATACTGCCTCATCAAAGTGTTGTGACTTTATATATTGTCAATTACTTGCATGAGAGGGGAAAAGGTGGTGGGAGTTAGATGTTCAAGCAGACAGTTTGAGGGTCCAATGGCGTTAAGAGGTTTTGTCTGAAGCGCTTTTTAATTGGTTCAATATTGTTTTAACCAACACACATATGTGTGGTTTCCTCCCGACAGCAACAATATGTATTGAAAGATTTCCAGAACATTGTAACGGTTTCCTCAGTAGCTTGGGGTGCCAGGCAGGTGTCCCTGTTATTGTTTGTCCTTGCTGGTAATGAAGTGTTTCTTTTGTCCCAATGTTATTGTTTGTTGTCCAAATGTTAGTGTTTGTTGTCCAAATGTTATTGTTTGTTGTCCCAATGTTATTGTTTGTTGTCCAAATGTTAGTGTTTGTTGTCCAAATGTTATTGTTTGTTGTCCAAATGTTATTGTTTGTTGTCCAAATGTTAGTGTTTGTTGTCCAAATGTTATTGTTTGTTGTCCAAATGTTATTGTTTGTTGTCCAAATGTTAGTGTTTGTTGTCCAAATGTTAGTGTTTGTTGTCCAAATGTTATTGTTTGTTGTCCAAATGTTATTGTTTGTTGTCCAAATGTTAGTGTTTGTTGTCCAAATGTTATTGTTTGTTGTCCAAATGTTAGTGTTTGTTGTCCAAATGTTATTGTTTGTTGTCCAAATGTTATTGTTTGTTGTCCAAATGTTATTGTTTGTTGTCCAAATGTTATTGTTTGTTGTCCAAATGTTATTGTTTGTTGTCCAAATGTTAGTGTTTGTTGTCCAAATGTTAGTGTTTGTTGTCCAAATGTTAGTGTTTGTTGTCCAAATGTTATTGTTTGTTGTCCAAATGTTATTGTTTGTTGTCCAAATGTTATTGTTTGTTGTCCAAATGTTATTGTTTGTTGTCCAAATGTTATTGTTTGTTGTCCAAATGTTATTGTTTGTTGTCCAAATGTTATTGTTTGTTGTCCAAATGTTAGTGTTTGTTGTCCAAATGTTATTGTTTGTTGTCCAAATGTTATTGTTTGTTGTCCAAATGTTATTGTTTGTTGTCCAAATGTTATTGTTTGTTGTCCAAATGTTATTGTTTGTTGTCCAAATGTTAGTGTTTGTTGTCCAAATGTTATTGTTTGTTGTCCAAATGTTAGTGTTTGTTGTCCAAATGTTATTGTTTGTTGTCCAAATGTTAGTGTTTGTCTGGGTTACCTCGGAGTAGTTTAGGCCGGGTCAACTCAAAAATAGGGAAACAATCCTCCTGCAGAAAATCACCTCCTCAGTTTACTTCTCCTCCCTGGATTTCAGCACAGTGGAGTTGGAAGAATCTCGGCAGGCCTTCTTAGGCAGGGAGTGAATTTGTTTCTAAACAGGCTCCCACTCGAGCTACTTAAACGATCAAAACAAACAACAGGTAGAGAAAATGCAGAGAGAGTGCTGGACACTGTCTTTGAGAGCTGCTGCCAGCATGCAAACTGTTTCTTCCACCCAGAGTGACACACCTGTGGCAACTATAACCTGAGTAGGGAGATTGCCAGGTGTCAATCATCGTTACCTGGTGATGGCCTGTTAATTATTCAATTAAGCAGAGTCACTTGTGACTCTGGCCGTCACAACATTTCTAAAATGATCAATAATAGTGAAAATAGCAGATATATACAAGCTCACAACACAACACACCACATCGGGATGCGCTGTGCCCTTGCCGATCATCTCTTTTCAAAGTAGGCCTATTTGAAATAGGGTTTAAGACAGTGGTTAATTCATAATAATGTATTACCTTCTTAGAATGGAGTCAAAAGTATACAATATCTGTCTTTGACATGTAGAATAAAACAAATACTGACACTCACATAAAGTACAGGTACTCAAGTAAATGTAGCCTACTTTGTCACTGAACATTTATTTCCTGTTTACTGAAAGAGCTGGAGCTGTTATTGAACGAACACTCAATGATTGCACTGTAAAGCTACTGTAAATGACCACTTAACCGATTTTCCTTCTTTCTTTATTTGTTTATATCCGGAGCAGTGCACTTTAATCAATACACATGATTGCATGTACAACTAGAAAAAGGGCAAAGGTCTCCACCAGGAGGATAGTAGTGTGTGTGATGTTTGGCAAAATGTTTAGGAGCATATAAAATAATTGTTTGTTTTTTGCAACAATTTTCTTCATTTTGTAGAGGATATAATTCTGGATGAGCTGGACATGTGCAGCATTTTGTACAAAACGATGTACCAATTTGCGTGAGATTTAGATACAATCTGTGCGACTAACATGACCAACAATGTGTTTTGCAGGGGGGGGGGGGGGTGTG
Source organism: Protomyctophum bolini (assembly GCF_963924005.1). Taxonomy (NCBI): domain Eukaryota; kingdom Metazoa; phylum Chordata; class Actinopteri; order Myctophiformes; family Myctophidae; genus Protomyctophum; species Protomyctophum bolini. The sequence continues at coordinate 52,305,728 of NC_137864.1, forward strand.
TGTGAAGATCTTAGCACTTGCTAAGATCTTCACACCCACGCTTCGGCCCGAAACGTTAAGTCAAGTAAAGATATTTCTGGGAGCAGAAAATGGTCTGCGGACTTCTTGATCTATTAGTTTGTTTGATCCGGCACCCAGCCTAGGGTATATATAGTTGAGCGTGTCTTTTGGTTGTTTCTCAGCCTCATCTGCAAACTGTATTTCCTAGCCATGAAACAGAATATTGAGGCAGGATTAAATGCCAAGCAAAACTAGTTTTGACTTACACGGCAGATTTGCTCTTCAAGATTTATTTGAGGCCTCATTTAGGTGCCCATAAACCCAAATCATTCAGCTTTGCAACACCTCTTTCAATTTCATGGGGATTTTAAGTTAATGGTTTATGAATTGCTTTTATCTACTGTATGTATGGTGCTTATTGGCTGTGAAGCAGTTTGTGTCTGTTCTTTGAACAAGTGCTCTGAAAACGAAGCCTTGTCATCCAGGACTATTTATCCATGATGATCTCAGATGTCTTAGATCGATGTGTCTTGTTAGTAGAATGATGTCCATTCCTTGTTCAGCTTCTATGTATAGTAAATACATAATACAGATTTAGCAGAGCCGTCAATGACTATTGAATGAACAGCATTCGGACAAGGATCAATCAATTCCCAATTCTCTCATTAGCCTCACAAGAAAGAAAGAAAGAGGATCAATTATATCTCAAAATCCACACAGCGAGCCTGTGACAGTCCTCTATGACAGTGGTTCTAAACCTGTGGGTCAGGACTTTGAGGCGGTTTGAAGGACCTTTAAGACCCTTTTAATACCTAACAAAAGAGACCATTACTGCTTCAAAAGTAATCAACTACCCGGTATACTATAAAAAATCACACCTGTGTGAAGTGAGGGGCGCTCTTATCATTATACATCATCATACACCATCTCATGAACTGAATTTATGTGATTGGTTAGCAGATTTGCTCGTCTACATATGACGTAAATTTCCCCTTCATTGTCAATGGCAATTAAACGCCAATGGCCTAGATATACGTCAATTAAAGCTCATTATTTAATAAAATCCTCAACGCCATTGCCGTAGATTAATGGCATTTGTGCTTTTATAGCGCTTTAGATCTATCAAGTCATAATGCTACTTACGTTAGCATCGGGTTGCTAGCTGTTGTCATAACACTGGGACGCGCCATCTTAGATCGTCGTCCACATAAACTCCCATCTGTTTCTTTCAATCGCCTTTATCTCCTATTCCTTGTCCCAGATAGCATGGCACAGAGCCGACGATGTGAAGCCCTCCACGGCACCTGCTTAGCTCTGTTTGGTACACAAGTCCTGACCAGACACCGTTCAACTCTAGTTTATGATCAGTACCGGAAGTCTGGAAATGTGGCTTTTCAAAATAAGAGCTAAACTGGGAAAAATGCTGGCGTGAATTATATCATAATTTGTCAATAAATGATAAACAATAAAGTGTTAATGTGTGTCGCCACAAATCTGTCCAACAGCTACAATGTGGTTCTTCTCAACCGTTCTGCGTGTTCTTTATCTGTCCAACAGGTACAATGTGGTTCTCAACCGTTCTGCGTGTTCTTTATCTGTCCAACAGGTACAATGTGGTTCTCAACCGTTCTGTGTGTTCTTTATCTGTCCAACAGGTACAATGTGGTTCTCAACCGTTCTGTGTGTTCTTTATCTGTCCAACAGCTACAATGTGGTTCTCAACCGTTCTGCGTGTTCTTTATCTGTCCAACAGGTACAATGTGGTTCTGTTTGTGGCTCTCTACTGTCTGCCCGTGACCTTTAACCTGGCCATCAGCTTCCTGACCAGCAGGCGGCTCTGGGGCGGGAGGAAATCGGCTTTCTCCGACCTCGACCCCCGCAGCCAAGCGCTGCACGCCTCCCGTCTCAAGATGCGCCAGAAGATCGCCAAGATGGTGGTGTGTCTCGTGCTGCTGTTCGCCGTCTCCTGGCTGCCCCTCTACGTGGCCGACCTGTGGATCGACCTGGAGCAGAACCCGCCCGACTGGCTGCTGCAGACCCATCGCTTCGCTCAGTGGTTGGGCCTGACCAACTCCAGCCTCAACCCCATCTGCTACTGCTTCATCGGGGACGTGTACCGCTCGGCCAAGGTGATCCGGACCCGCTATTGCCAGAAGGTTGCCGCTCTCTTTGGCTCCTCCTCTTTCGCTAGCACAGCGACGACCGACATCACAGGTGGGGGTTGCAATCAAGCTGCGATCGATTTTCGATCAATTACTTTTTAAATTTTTATCGGATAATCGAGAAGCTTATTTTTTTGGGTGGGTATTTTCATGAATTGATTAACCACTTGTTGCATAATGGTGTCGCACTTTTGACATTTCCTTTTGTAATTTCTTTGTTAATTTTCTTGCCTCTAATATGTATATTTTTGTATAATCTTAAAGGGGGTGTCAGTGATTTCAGTCAAAAACCCTTAGGTTTCGTTTTTGCCTTGGGACACAAGCTTTCATCCAATCAGGATAGAGAACAAAAACGAAACCTAAGGTTTTTTGACCCCCAGGGGTTAACTGGGGACAAGGAGGAACTCCTTATATGGTCAGCACACTCTATAGTAGAGAGGATTATCACAACAAAACAAAAAAAAAAGTGATATTTGAATTAAGTGAAATCACTGACTCTACCTTTAAATCGGATAGCAGGATTAATCGTTGCACCCCTAATCACAGGAGCCGTTGCTGCCACCAGGGGGCCACAGGGTGCTGTCCACGGTATAGCTGCAGCCACGGTAGCAGCCTCCACCTCCTTTGTAACCACGCCGCGGCTGTTGAACCTGGCCGCCGCGGGCCAGAAGCTCGGCCTGAGACTTGGACCGTCTGTTGGCAGCGGGGTCGACTGCGATGACGACGACTCGGACCTCAGCATGTCGGACTGGTACAAGTCCAACCGCAGCGTGTGTTGTGACACTTCCTCAGTGGCCGACAACGACCACGTCGTCCACGGCCTCCACTATTCCACGCACAGCACGGGTTTCGTGCTTCCGACGAGAAGACTCTCCGTGAGCGTCAATATGGGCTCGTTGCCTTTACGGATAGAGTCTGTGGAAATCAACATGTTGCCTTTGAGGAGGCATTCGGGAGGCAAAATGGGGCGATCGAGCGATAGGAGCGGCGTCCTGACCATGGACAATGATGGCCTCCTCTCTGCAAGTCCCCAGCATAGAAGCAAATCATCACAGGGTTTATCTGTAGTGGGAGACGGTGATGATAACGATGAGAGAACACACATGACCAGCCTTTAAGCGCTGCAGAACACCTGCATTTGTGTGACTGAACAGTGGGGAAGCAACAGCAACCTCTGAGGCAGTTTCCCCAAATGTTTACAATTACATTTCAAGAAGCCCTATATAACTCAGAGTACAAAATTATAGGCCCCATTTCGAATCCCTTCACTTTGAGAACCACTGGTCTGAGGGATTCAATTAGTGGGCGCTGAAGGCAGGGGAAGAGTTAGACTCTCAGCACAGAGGGGTAAAAACACGCTTGAGGGGCCCTCATGATCAAATCGTTTTAAAATTCACTCCAATATCCTGTTGTAAACACAAATTGTCACGTTAAGACGCATGGCGAGCTTCTGAAGGACACAGGAAAACAGTTTGCCAGTTTAGAGACAACGGAGAAACCAAGGACAGCGCACGACGTCATTCTACATTGATTGGCGAATGGTTCATCATCACTGCCGAAGGACGTTCTGTGACCCAGCAAAAATGTCTGTTTTTTTGTTGTTGTGGTTTTTCTACACAGATATAAATACTCGTGAGAGCAGAGCAGCTTACAAACCACCGCCTGACTATTTCAGTCACCACAGAGGAAATATGTTTGTAGACAAGCACTACCAACAATACAGATTGAGAGATGTCATGTCAGACATGTTCATGTAAACGGAGCGCACATAAAATGCAACGATGGAATGACAGGCTATACGTTGCGGATGACAAATGGATTTTGTAGAACACTTGTTCTTGTTATGCAGTTGCACTTGAACACAAATTACACATTTCTCACAGGGAGAAAGAAAGCTTTCTTTAAACTCTAAACATTAAAGACAACGTAGATCAGTGTTTCAAACACTTAAAATGTTAAAGAAAATAGTGTACAAGCTCGCAGTGTGACACAAAGTGACACACTATGAGCTTGTATAGCTGCTATTTATTAAATATCCAAGGTAGGTAACACATTTAGCTGGGAACTCCCTGGAACCCCTCCAAGGAACCCTGGGGTTCTCTGGACACCACTTAAAGACCACTGACATAGATGAGGTAGTCTACATACAAGGCCTATTTTAAGATGAAGTAGACATGGTGGTGGTACAGCGAGAGGGGATAGAAACACTCACAGCTGTGCATAAAGTGATGAAATAAGCAACACAAGCTCAGTTTCCGGAATGATATCAAATTGTACATTTTACCATGGTTGACAGTTAAAGAACGTTGTTTTCTTTGGTTGGTATATCATCATTGAAATAAATGTAATGATGAAAAATATAATCAGAAGCCCCTAGTGAGCCAAGAGAACCCCAGGCCCCAGTGTACCTTTGACTCCAGTACATTTGTAAAAAAGGTACATTATGAAATAACCACATTTCAAATATAGTGAAAATAGCATATCTCCAAACTCAAAAATTGTCGCAATGCGACTCGTTGTGAGCTTGTAGATCTGTTATTTTCCACTAGTAGGCCGATTTATATTTTTGGAAACTTTCTGGAAAATCTTTTTGGAAAAAAAGCTACATTTCAATAGAGCAACGCATTGATATTAAAAAAGAAAATGTACGTTTGCAATTTGTGTATGTATACCCATGAATACAAAAGTATTTAAAAACATACTCGAATAATTTAACAAATAAGTACAAATCTGACTATTTTAGTATCTACTTTGTATTGTAGTATAGCCTATACTCTATACATATATAGTATATAGTATAGCCTATACTCTGTCCACCACTGGCTGCTTGTAACCGACGGCATGCTCATGATCCAAGCATTACTTCTGGCTTTTATACATTACTTTGATAACACATCTCTCCCTCTCCCCCGCCGACGCATCCTCACCATGTCTGCCATTAGCATGATACTTCAGGACAGCCTGTCGTCAATCTGACGCTTCTTAGGTGGAGCATTGATTCAGCGATTGATCTCGGGGGGCTGCTGCTAGCCGCTTGTCACAGTACACAGTTACCTTCGAATGAGTCGTAGCGGTAGGTCAATGTTTACAGGCTGATTGCGCCACAAAAGCTTAATTCAATGACTGCTACAAACTGTGTCTGTCTGTGATTGTTTTGTTTAAAGAGGAGGGGAATACAACAGAGCTGTCACTGCATGTGCCTACTGTTTTTATTGAATGTTTTTCTAACCATGTCTGTGTTTCAAATGAAAGGTTTTAATTAATTCCGCATTGCAGTACGGACTGATGATGTTTGATGGCATAATGTTGGTATATTATTGTATGGGGGGGGGACATGCACACGCACGCACACACACACACACACACACACACACACACACACACACACACACACACACACACACACACACACACACACACACACACACACACACACACACACACACACACACACACACACACACACACACACACACACACACGGAGGGGGGCATGTGTTTGGTCCGATGTACTAACAGTCCGGCAGGCATTAGTCCAGCACCCTACCCAAAACCCAACCCTAAACCTAACCTCACAGGAAGCCTCGGGCTAGTTTTAACCTGCCACAGGTTCGTTTTAACCTGCCACGCATGTCGGGAGCCACGGGTGAGTTTGAACCCGGACCACGGGTTAGTTGTAACCGGACTAGCTGTTAGTATGTCTGACCAACGTATGCACCCTGCTAAAGAGTCCTATTCTGTATATAGCAACATGTTCTATTGCAGGCAGGGCATGTGTAGGTTGTAGTGGGTAGGACCACTACCAGTTGGCCTGTAGTAAGTCTCATGGTCGGGGGGGTAGGACCAAGTCTCATGGGATTTGGTATTTGTTTATAAACATTTGTGATTTGTTTATAAACATTTGTGATTTGTTTATAAACATTTGTGATTTGTTTATAAACATTTTGGGATTTGTTTATAAACATTTGGGATTTGTTTATAAACATTTGGGATTTGTAAGTCTCATGGGGGGGGTAGGACCACTACCAGTTGGCCTGTAGTAAGTCTCATGGTCGGGGGGGTAGGACCAAGTCTCATGGGATTTGGTATTTGTTTATAAACATTTGTGATTTGTTTATAAACATTTGTGATTTGTTTATAAACATTTGTGATTTGTTTATAAACATTTTGGGATTTGTTTACAAACATTTGGGATTTGTTTATAAACATTTGGGATTTGTAAGTCTCATGGGGGGGGTAGGACCACTACCAGTTGGCCTGTAGTAAGTCTCATGGTCGGGGGGGTAGGACCAAGTCTCATGGGATTTGGGATTTGTTTATAAACATTTTGGTATTTGTTTATAAACATTTGTGATTTGTTTATAAACATTTGTGATTTGTTTATAAACATTTGTGATTTATTTATAAACATTTTGGGATTTGTTTATAAACATTTGGGATTTGTTTATAAACATTTGGGATTTGTTTATAAACATTTGGGATTTGTTTATAAACATTTGGGATTTGTATGTCTCATGGGGGGGTAGGACCAGTGGTGGTAGTGGTACTGGCAGTCATGGGTGTGTTCCTCCTGTATCTCTGCTGTCTTCTGGCAATCCTGTCCCCCCAGCCTGTGCGTTCCTTCGTGGCAGCGCTGCCGCCATAAGTCACGGTCACCAGCAGCAGCCTCAAGGTCCTCGGTGAAGTCTCTTCTTTGGCCCCCCTGCCAGGCACTGGCCATAATGTATGGCCATACAGCACTCTGCAGGGACGTCTTGAGTCTTGAGGCATCTGGATAACATGTCCAAGCCAGCACAGTTAAGGGTGCTGGGTGACGTAGGCCCCATATTCTGGCAGCTTGTTTTCGCCAGTATCTCAGTATGTGGCACACAATCACGCCAGGTGAGCCCCAGGATGTGCTGAATGCATCCAATATGGAAGAGCCCTGCAGGGTTGATGTGACGATGTGGTCCGTATGCTTCACAGCTGTCATTATAGACAGCAACCTAGTGTGCAGGTACAGACACACACACACACACACACACACACACACACACACACACACACACACACACACACACACGTGCGCATGCACGCAAACGCACATGGATATACACACATATACATGCACCAAAAAGTGAATGAATAAAACATATTATGTTGTATCAATACCAGCAAATGATGAAAGTAGATCATCTAGGTGTCTGTGTGCACAACACCTGAAAGGTGACATAAACATGAGGGTATAGCTGCCTCCTCCTCCACATGTAGCTACTTCACTATAGTACTATACGTGACAAGACTGCATGTCTGTACTAGATGAAAGGTGAATGACAAGTCCCAACAATGCTGGATGTAAAATAATAAACCACACATCAAAAAGGTCACATTGATTTAGTAACTAAGGGATGATGAGCTGGAGCAGCTGTGGGCCCACATTCTTTATTGATAACATAAGACAATAAGGACGGGAACCCATTTTGGAGCAGTTGTTGTTGTGTACAGTATATAGTACAGTGGTGGAAAAAGTACTCACATGTTTTGTTTAAGTAATAGTATCAATAGGCTACGTACTGCAATGTAGAAATGCAAATGTACTTGAATGGAAGTACAAAAGTATTGGTATCAAAATAAAATATACTTAAAGTACCAAAAGTATACTCACTATTAGAATGTCCCATTTCAGAATAAGGCCGATCTTACATTGAAGTAGTAGGCAGGAATCAGGCAATTGCAAAATGACAATGTAGTCAAAACAGGACTCCAGGGACAAGCAACCATGACATTAAACTATGAAGTGACAATGACAGTTTGTAAAGAGTCCAGTTTTATAGGAGCAGGTTGATTGATTGGCAAAGTGTTCACAGGTTGGCTGAGGAGGACGTTGAAGACAGGTGTGTAAATGGGACTGCAGTGTGCTGGAAATTAATGTGGGAGTGGCCATGCTGGAGTCACAGTGTGTGTGTGTGTGTGTGTGTGTGTGTGTGTGTGTGTGTGTGTGTGTGTGTGTGTGTGTGTGTGTGTGTGTGTGTGTGTGTGTGCGTGCGTGCGTGCGTGCGTGCGTGCGTGCGTGCATATTCTTGTGCATGACCCTCATGTTGACTGCAATCCTGTGGGTAATAGAGGATGTAATAGCTTAAAATTTGTCAGGGGTTCCCTGCAGACATGAAACCATGTTGAAACTGTCCAGTGTGTCCAGGAATGATTAGGCTCATACAGCGACACAACCATTATGACAACCATTATACCATGATTGTGCCTTTCGTCTCTCTGCCGCTGTCTTTTTGTCTCAACCAGGCCGCTGATCTCGGGCACCCTTTGGATCGGCCGCTGCCAAACTGTGGACACACTCCCTGAATGCCAATTCCGAACCTCTGCCCCACATTTTTCAGAACGGACTGTTAGAGCGCCACGATGAGGCATTTTATTTTATATTACTTATTCAGATTGTATCAGTCATGTGATCAACACGACTGATAAAATCTGAAGAAGTAATATAAAATAAATCAGTCATGTGATCAACACGTAACACTACTCTCCGAAGAGGCAGCAAAGGACTGGCCTCAAGATAAATGTGAAAAAGACAGAACTCATGAAGGTAAACAACAAACAGGATCTCCCAGTCCAACTACAGGGAGACAACCTCAAAGAGACTGACATCACATCACATATCTCGGGAGCATACTGGGCAAGGATGGTGGATCAGATGATGACATCAAAAGCAGAATAAACAAGGCCAGACACGTTTTCACCACGCTACGACCCATCTGGAACTCCAAGGCACTGTCCTCCATAATAAGATCATAATATTTAACACCAACGTCAAGTCAGTTCTCCTCTATGGATCAGAGACATGGAGAGTATACAATAGGCTACAATAGGCTAGCAAACATGGCTGGGAAGATCATGGGCATGTCCACCCCACCCATCACTCCCCAGACCATCTTTGAACAAGCAGTGGTGAGACAGGCTTGGAATAGTGTATCTGACCCCTTGCATGTACTGTACCGAGAGTACGAGCTAATGCCATCCGGTAGGAGGTATAGAACTCCACGATGTGTATATAATAGATGTAAACACTCTTTTGTTCCACCTGTCAACTAAAATGCTCAATCAGGGATTGCCGAATGCACTTTAATGACTATAGTTGCACTTTATCAAGGGAATGTGTGCAATGTCTCTGTTTTGTGTATGTGGGTGTTTCATGGTGTTTTTTCTTTTCGTATGTGAACATGTTATTTGTATGCAGCTGTGACTCTGTCTCCAAGACAAATTTCTCTCAAGGGAGACAAATAAAGATAACCTTGAACCTTGAGAGTGACAAACACTACCACCAACAAACTCCAGACATTTTGTCAACAAGTGCCTAAGGCGCATTCCGAACATAAAGGCCTCGTAAAATATCAAATGCCAGCCTGTTGGAGAAAACCAATCAAAACGCCATCAGCCAGGATGTGAAGAAGAGAAAGTGGGGGTGGATTGGACATACCCTCCGAAAATCTGACAACATCACTAGGCAAGCACTGGACTGGAACCCACAGGGAAAAACAAAAGTGGGGAGGCCAAAACAGACCTGGAGAAGATCAGTGGAGAGTGAGGCAAAGTCGACCGGATTATGGTGGGCCCAGCTGAAGAACACTGCTCAAAACAGAGTCCGATGGCGGGGTGTGATCGCGGCCCTATACCTATAGAGCCTACAGGAATAAGTACGAAGTAAGTAAGTGATCAACACGGAACTGCCATCCCGATTGGCCAAGATTGCCCCCCAAAGTTTGCAGGATTGGTCCGTTTTGAACAAGATTCCTCAAATCAAGAACACATGACAAAGTTTACATGCCCATTAGGCCAATTAAGGAACCAATGCCACCTAAACATTTTCAAATCAGCATCATGGTGGCACTATAACAGTGCCACCATGTGCTTTTACCTATAATAACTGCACCGAGCGTAAAACTGTGTATATGTGCACTCCCTAGATAAGAGACCAAGAAAAAAACCTTTGCCCTGCATTTTTCCCATCTGACTCTTATAGCGCCACCAGGAGGCTGAAGTATTTTTTTATAATTATGAGTGGTGCTAACCACTATATATATGACTGTTAGTACCAGTAGGGGCGCTGTGCCAGAAACAGAGAGAGAGAGATAGTGCTGCTCCGTTGCCTGCTAATGGGAGAGAGAGAGAGAGATAGAGGAGGAGGAGGAGGGGAGGGGGGAGTTGCACCACTCAGTTCACACGGGTGTGATTTTTTATCCAAATCTCGCACAAATCGGTACCCATGATCTCTATAGTCATGTGATCAACACACATCTGATTTTTCATTTTCCTTCCTAGACTACGATTGACATTCACAGTTTGCACTACTAGCCTGTTTAGAGAACAAAAACTATTGGATTGAGGGGTAAATCCCCCCAATCTATCGTCATGTTCTGGATGTGTACTTGTAGCCTACACATCAAGCTGCAACTGTAGGCTCCTGAGTCCTGACCTATGGCCGTCACGGCCTGGATACGCTTAAAACTATTTACTGGGATTTCATTACACTGTAAAACCCTTAAATTAACCCCTAAATCCTTCCTATATTAGGGGGTGGTTCGCCTGTGGACGGCAGAAGTGCCCGGGGGCCACCGTTGCTCCAAACATGCCACAAACATATTGTTCACATCAAGGGGGCCCACAGGTAAACTATTGCATAACTCGGTGACCATTGCTCTAAACAGCGCATAACATAGGACTAGGTTTGAAGTTAACCCAAATTAACTATCAAAAATGGGTTCATTTGAATCGCTTTAACTCAGGTGTCCCTATTTTCAGCTGCATGCCATTGTAAATTAAAATGTATTATATTTTATTTTCTACATAATGATACTAAAGAGTCACACAAAAGCATCAAAAGTAACATACCTGCAAGCTCTAACTCAACGTGAAGAGACACATTTTTACCTTGTGGATCTACTATTTGCATTTTTTTTATGCATTTGAATCCCGAAAAGTTGTTTTGGACATATCAGGTTTCCACTTGACAGAGACGTTATGCAGAGCTTAAAAAAAAACCTCTTCACACAGAATGACAATATATAAGTTATAAATATTGTAAGGTTTGCGAAGTGGGGACGTATACCCCAAGGGTCCTTGCAGGGGTTCCAAGTTGAGTTTAGTTTAGTTTAGTAAGTTTAGTTGGGTTCCCCAACTAAATAATGTCAAAACACAGTGTTGAAATGTGGCTTTCAGATCAGCCTTTCCACCCCATTTCCCTTAACCTTTGCTACCTTGGCTACATTATGACAAATCCCAGCCCAGGGCAGGGGATATGAGGCCCCCTTTTGGGACTACTGGGCATACTCAAGGAGGGGTAATAAATAGGAAGAGAGTATAGCACAGCTTTGCTCATGAAATCTGCTTATAAGCCGTCTCTCTCTCACAGACACACGCACGCACGCAAGCCAGAATACTTCTCGGAAGTTACTGTGCCTTTACAACATCACAAGGGAGATTAATAGACTGAAAATGGAAACCTGGCGGTATTGATTCACAAACAGTTGCTTCACAGAGTTTATTATTTTCTTTTGAAAACAAAACAACTGCAGTCCCCGAGGCTACAGGAGCGTTGCAGATCTAACACTGCATGTACGTGACAATTATAATTGCTTTTTACACTACAACTTTCTTGAATGCTTTATTCTGATTGATCAATCACTATGAATTCAGCTGTGTGTTATTCCTTGATAATGACCGCTCCGCTCTAGAACGGACCGCTGTCTAATCAAAGCCTCGGAGCACCTGCTGCGCTTGTTAAAGAAATCTGTCGGTGAGCACTCATAACACAGTTGAAACAACAATAATGAGACGGACACAATTCAGAGTTTCAGAGTATTGGAATAGAATGTATTCGAATACGGAGACAGCAGTGAAGCGTTACAATGGAACACCGTACTGACTCCCCACATCTCAGTCAGGCTTCAGCTTAAATACATTATTACCCCCCCCCCCAGGGGTGGGTGGGTCTTTTACACATGACATCAGAGGACCCTCCAGACCACACATGTCACAGGTCACAGAAACAGCTTCTCATGGCTTGGTTTATGACGTCCTTAAATGTACAAGCATTCCACATTTCCTTGACACATCCAACATGACAGCCATGTAAACAAACACACCATGTCATTTAACAACTAAACATTGCTCTCAAGAATGTTTTTGAAAACATTTGAAGAGAGGAATAATAGACAATACAGTAACCGAAAATGTATTCTATTTGATCAACTCACTTGCCTGTTTTCCGAGGCGACTGTGCTGCAGCATGGGCAGATTTATGGGATACTTTCAATTCAAGCAAGGAAATCGTTATTATCCCTTGCATAAATAATGTAATTTATATATGAAGGGAAGCATCTCCAAAGATTCTAGTACGGTTGCCTTATTAATAGTGTGAGATTTATAGATTTTGGGGCCAAAATAATATATTAGAAGCGTTTTATCAAGAATCAATGTCACCATGGTCCACATACTGTACAGTGAGTGTACACTGTACCAAAAAAAAGGCACATTTGTCCAGAGAGAAAAGGGCAGGGGGGTCTATCTGTGCACGCCACTGATGATCAGGACACGCCCTCCTCATCTAGACTGAGTGGCAAAACATGGAGTTTTGGAGTGTTGGAAGCGCTCTTTGGAAATCACTCAACCGTCCTGTGTACCACCTGTTTCTATTAAATGTCACATAATGCAGGAGGCAGCAAAATGTTGTGTTATTGAAAACAACCACTTCCAAACTCTGACACTTCTTGACAGAAAGTAGCGTTTCTATGGTGGATTTTTATGAAACGAAAGCAGATAGAAAGAGGATAATTCAAGCTTTTCGTACAGCTGCAATGTTGGTGAGTTTAACATTGTTTAATGCAATCAGACAGGACTTTTCTGTTTGGATGAATGGGCTGTCTGTCAAGGCCAGAAAGTAGTTTTTTGCCACTCTCACTGTCGTGCGCATACCCTCTATTACGTACATTGATCTCCGGAATCAATGTGATAACGGAGGAGGAGCCAACACGTGTGTGTCTATAATGTGTTTTAACTGTCAGCGCTAGACAGTACAGATCGTTGACAACACATCAATACTTTGAATGTGCAGTTTGTGCACCATCCCAGGTATGGACTAGTATATTCATGTGGTACCATCTTCGTGACATGATAAACGAGCGGATGTCGAGTTAGTGGCAGGCCTTACTGGAGCGTGAGAGTTAATTACAATTGCACTGATGGGACATGAACCCACACAATCAAAAGAGGAGAAGAGCAAGAGTGGAGGAGAGGGATAGGTCCCCTAACCTGACTCTGCCAGATTGAAGAGTGGAGGAGAGGGATAGGTCCCCTAACCTGACTCTGCCAGATTGAAGAGTGGAGGAGAGGGATAGGTCCCCTAACCTGACTCTGCCAGATTGAAGAGTGGAGGAGAGGGATAGGTCCCCTGACCTGACTCTGCCAGATTGAAGAGTGGAGGAGAGGGATAGGTCCCCTAACCTGACTTGATCTGGTCTCTCTCAAGCAGAAACGATGAACCGGAAGCAGCGGGACAAAAATCTGATATCTCCATAATCATTTTGAGTTGTAGTCTTGTTAGCTTGCGTTTACATTTGCGCTGTGGCACAGCTACTGTACAATACGTCACCAGTCTCGCATTGATCCTGCCTCTAGCGGCCGCATATCTCTCCGATCACATTTTGTTCGTCTCTATAGGGGAAAAAATATATACAAAGAAAATAAGTACAAGGTATTATCTTGTCCGTACAAGATAATTATTTTCTTGTACGGACGAGATATTATCTTGTATATGGACGAGATAAAATATATTTTGAATGCATGGCTATTCAGGGGCTCCGTAGTACCAGTCAAAATGGAGAGAAATCAATTAATGAAAAAAATATGAAAAAGGTACAAGGGCAAGACACTTTGCTGTACATGTACAGTAGGCCTACAGGTTTGTAAAGCAACTTTGAGAACTGAGAAAAAACATTCCATCTATTAGGCTTTTATCATAAAGAAAATGTGTCAGCTTCACAGACCGAAAATGGGAGAAGGTTAGGTTCCACAGTTGAGGTGCCTGACACTTAAATGCTCTGCCTCCTTAGATATTTTTGGAACAACAAACATTCTAACGCACTGGTGTTCTAATAACTGGGAGAGATATGGTCTCTTTTTCTAGTTCCTGTCAGTACACACGCAGCAGCATTCTGGACTGGCTGTAGAGTGTAGACTAGACTTTTTATAATACTATCTTGCCTGAAATAGATAGAATTCCCCTAGGAAGACAGTGAAAATCTATCCATCCAATCCCTTCCAAAAAACGCTACCAGAGCATCAAATCTCGTACCACCCGTCTCAGTAACAGTTTTTACCCCCAGGCAGTCAGGCTGCTGAACAGCTGACCTTGAACTGTATTGCACTTAATCACTTCACTTGCACTTTTCTTAAATCATGTGCTCTGGCTAGGTTCTACAAAAATAAGGTCCAAAAGGAAATATAGCCTATGCAGCAAAAAAAAAGCACTTCTACAAGTCTAAAGTGGAAGGCATGGAAAAAGCTAATTCCAGAGTTTGGCACAACAATATTAGATCGATGTGCAGCAAAACTCCTAAAAAGGAGGCTCGAATTGACCTTCCAGGAATTGATCCCCAGGACTTTGTGACAATTGCCAATGCAATCAATGCAAAGTTTGTCACGGTGTCTCAGTCATTTGAGCCCCTAGAACGACCCGCTTTACCTTCCTTCCTGCCATCCCCCCCTATACCAGTTTGGGAAGTTTATAATAAATAAACTGTCCTCCATCAACTGTCATAAATCCCCTGGCCCAGACATGATCCCCAGGTGGAAATAATATCCGAAACCGTTACTTTTCTGAATTCAAGTAGGCCTCGTTTCGAGTTATGAGTAAAATAAAAGAACACAAAAAGTTAACATGTGGAGATAAGAGTTTTCAGCAGCGATAAGTAGCCTAAGGGGCACAGAACAAGCAATAAGGCGTCTCTCCCTCAGGCACGGCGAGGCAGTGTTTTTGGTCCCAGATGTACCGGTACATTTCCATCCTATTCATTGTACATCCTGTGTGCAAGCTGTTTGTTAGTACACAAGCTGTCTGTGCACAAGCAAAACCTGTTCATTACACAAGCTCTTTGTACCAAAACTCTCTGTACATCTTTGTAGTTTGTACACAAGAAAAAAAAGCTGATTCTATAAAAGAAAGCGCACAGAACAAACAGGGGCATATCTCCCTCAGGCATAGCTAGACAATAATTGGATCATTTGGACGGGAGTTGAAGGTACAAGCGAGGTTTTTGTACCTGCAATTTGATTGGACGGGAGATTGATTGGATTGATTTCAATCCAAATGTCCCCTGTATGTGTGGACCCCGACTCCCTACAACACATGCACACACACACGCACACGCAGCTTTGACGCTGCCGTCTAATCCGTAAATCAATTTCCATTACAATCTACCTCTTTATGAAGTCTTTCATTTATCAACGCCCCTGTTTTCTCTTCTGTTCTCTCCCCCCCCCCCCCCCCCCACCCCCCACCCGCACCCCCCTCTCTGTATTTTTTAAGTAATACTGTAAGTAGCCTACATTTACTCAAGTACAAGGTAAGGTATAGGTAAGGTAATTTTATTTATAGAACGCCTTTCAAAACAGTTGTTAGAAGGTGCTGTACAATAAAATAAAAGGAATAAAACAAGAACATCTCAAGCAAAAATAAACCAACAATGAAATAAGAGACAGAGCAGCAAAAGACTAGATGAAATAGAACAGTACATAGAAATAGATGAAATAGAACAGTACATAGAAATAGATGAAATAGAACAGTACATAGAAATCAACAAAGATTTGAAGCAATCACTGGAGCAAACCAAAATGTTTGCGGTATACAAATTAGTTTTTAATACGTTGTATTATGCCAAAAACATGTATACTATTAAACAATTACGCCCCGTTTTATAGCCGATCGTGAGCTTGTAGATCTGCTACTTTTTTAATTAATTTTGTACTTTTACTTAAATCAAATTAAATTATTAAATACATTTAATTTACTACATACAGTATTTCTACATTGTGATATTGCTATCGGAGTAATTCTTCCTACACTGTTTTTTCTTCTCTCTCACCATGTCTCTTAATTGCATCAACAAAAATACATGGCTTGGATGCACCATGGGACGTATCCTCAGTGATGCATCCCAAGGTTGCCCATCACAGCGACAACTGGAAGAGGACAATGTCCCCTTGACGTTCCCCGCTTGCGTGACGGCCACGCGGCGGTCCTAATAGAAGAGATCATCTACGTCTGGGGCACAGAAGAGCTCTGCAAGGAGCTCTATGCGTTTGACGTCGACACCCACAGATGGTCGAAGCTCGAAATGTCCGGGACCATTACAGAGGCGAGAGGGGAACACTCGGCCTGTGTCTTGTCTTGGGGAAGGTCATGTTTATCCACGCAGGGAACGACGGGACTAATGACATTAACGACATCCACAAGTTGGATAACCTCCACGATGAACTGGACTTTAATTATCCCCGGAGGCACTCTGCCACCTGCATTATCGGGTCACTCTGCCACCATCATCGGGACAGAGATGTTTGTGTGTGGGGAAACAAAGGTCTCACACAGCATGGACGTTACAGTGTTTGATACAGAGACCTGGCTGAGAACACCCTCTGTGAAGCGTCGGCCAGAGAGCTGCTGGGGCAATGAAGCCTTTGCCTACAACGGAGAGCTGTACATTGTTGTACGGTTTCAGCTATGATTCTAGGGACAGCATCTATGACGATAAGTGGAAGTTCAATTCAGTGAGCTTCTCCTGGAAGGAGGTCGAGCCCAAGGGGTAAGATGCATAAGAGGTGCCTGGAGACCTGTACATCTTAGACTTGAGTCCCAGTCTGAAGACGTTATGCAAGCTGGAAGCTGTTCGGTATGACCTGGAGCAGTCGGAACTCACGCACGACATCCGGTGGGAACTGAAAGCCATGTGCTCGAAGGGAAAGGCTTGCTCAATTCCAGGACACCCTGGGGATGTTCCTATAGTGATTCCCTTTTGTGAATCCTAGTGATTCAGATTCAGATCATCTGAATACAGAAATCTTCCTGTAAAAAGGAAGATACAATCGACACTCTCTGTAGTCTTTTTTTGAGTGGCGCTATAGCCGCTCCTATGCACAGCTTTGTTTATGTCTGTCTGTCTGTCTGTCTGTCTGTCTGTCTGTAGGAATCGAGCACGGAATCGATGACTGTGATTGGCTGATGCATGATGACGTTCTCATGATCAATGGCATACATGGTCATCACGATGATAAAGTATCAGGGCCCACTTGAAAATATCGAAAGCCTCCGTGGCCCACCCATATCTGATCACTCAACAAAATGGTCATTGGTCAGATATAGAGCGTCACAGTCCCGCAACCCTTTCAGAACGACGAAGGCACCAGAAGAGAATTTCCTTATAATTTTTCTATAGACGTTTCAGAAAGTATTTATTTAAAGACCTGTAGGCCTCGGACAAAGCCAACTCGGATGATGACAAATCATGACAATAAACTATTTTTGGGGGGGCCGAACAAATAATTATTGATTAATTAATAATTATTTTACGGATAAAAAAAATATTGTCATGATCTGTCATCATGACACTTATGACTAATCGTACGATAAAGCAGGGCATTCAATTAAGAAATAATTTGTTGATATGGAGATAGGCTACAAGGTTTCTGCCTGACAGCAATATTGTATAACCCATTCTGACCTGAGATCAGATTCATACGAGGTTTCCACTGGACACACACTGGTCTGATTAACCCATTCTGACCTGAGATCAGATTCTAAAAATGTCAGTCGTTCTTCGATTTTTCAAAAATAGCAGACCTACAAGCTCGTAGCGCGCCACTCGGTGGCGCGCTATGAGCTTGTAGATCTGCTATTTTTCAATAGCTAAAGCATAACATGATGCTGACACCAGAATGGGTTCCCGTTCAGAATGGGATAAAGTAAGCCTTGACAACACTGACAGAGAATATAATAATAATAATATAATAATAAAACATAAGGTCAGCTGTTGCCACCATAGCCTGGCCCAGCCAGCGTGCTTTCTGGTCTAGACTCTGGTGCGCATTGAGCAAGCGCTGGAGAAATATTGGTTCACCGATCATATTTATTTATTAGTTTGCCGTAGCGAATGAAAATAAAAGCCTGGATACCGAGGCTATGGCCACCCATGACTCCGGCTGGTGTAGCCTAATTAGTTTTTTCCTGCCACTAGATTACGAATATCTCTTCCAAGTATAGTTTCCGAAAGAAAAATACTTTTAATACTATATGTACAGTATTCACTAATACATTGATTTAACTTAAAGTATACCACTTAACACAATGAAAGCACACTATTCCCAATGAAGCAGGTCCATTTGACAAAATGGCTTGGGTTTGAGCCGCCAAAACTGTGGGAGGAGCAGCGTGCCAACATTTTGGGGTTGTGCAAGTTGCACAAGTACTACAGTGCAGCCAACCACACTACCACCAGGCCGAAGGCACCTCTATCTGCACAGATCCGTGTAAAACTGTGTATGCGTGTACTCCCTAGAGGCCAAGGAAAAACCTTTACCTGGAATTTTTCACATCTGCTCTTTATAGCGCCACCGACATATGTAAAACACATCTTCTAATATTACTCCTTCAGATTTTATCCAAATTTCATGCAAATCGGTAGACTCTCCATAGACATGTGATCAAGACGGGTTTGTTTGATTTCTCATAATCCATCCTGATTGGCTACTATTGGCTTCTAAAGTTTTCAGGAGTAGCCCACAAATGTCTTCTAAATCCTGACAGTTTACAGAAAAACCTGCTTCTATGTCAGTCGTTCTCATTTTCATGTCAAGGACCACCAAAGCTTATATGTAATTGGTCACCGACCCCCATCTGAAAATATGTTGTTCCAGGGACCCCCCAGAAGCAAAGATTTGAGTTAAAATCGTTCGCTCTGAAAGAATACATTCAAAGACTTGCTCCTCATGATTTAAAAAAAATAGCAGACCTACAGTATGTGTCCGTGTGACGTTAATGAGCACGAGTATGACTAGTACCAGTAGGGGCGCTGTTGTGCCAGAAACAGAGAGAGAGAGAGAGGGGCACTGTTGCCTGCTAATGAGAGAGAGAGAGAGAGAGAGAGACAGGGGTGGTGAACTCAGTTCACACGGGTGTGATTATTTTCCAATACAAACAAAGAAAGGGAGACCTTTCTTTGGTTGTACCCTTTGTGGAAAAAGCTTGTAAATATCCCAAAACACTTTACCAGTACATTTTGTAGTAAAAGCACTCAAACTTTCCTTATTTTCCTGCCTTGATCTCCTTACCCCCCCCCCCCCCCCCTCTCTCTCTCTTCTTCCCTCTCTCTGTTTTTACCTGTAAGACTGTGATGTGACAATAAAGCCGATGCTGAGCAAACCAGCATACTGTACCAGTCATGAGTTTGCCTTCAGAGAGACCATTTTGACAAGAGCAATGGAGTCATGTGTCGGCATTAAACAGGATTGACAGGATCTTTTTTTACATCTGAAATGAAGTAGAGATGTCGGGTAACCAATTATGTAAGGTTATTTAATTTGCTCTGAATATGATGAAGGCCAAAACGCGTTATAGTTGGTCTTGTGTCCTTCATTTTGGAGTTATGCTTTTGCCACCCCAGTTCTCCTATAATTAAGCAATATTACACGAGAGGGTGTGGGTTAACGTGATTATTGCCACGACAGGGATGCGGTCATGGGGAACGAGACGAAGTCCAGTTACGCAAGCATCACTGAAGTGATGCTTCAGATGTCGTCAACGTCAACAATGTCAACGTCGTTGATAATAGCTGCCTGCTCTATTATTGGATCAATTGAATCTTGAACATCATGTCAAAAGATTCCCTAAAAATGGTCTCAATAGAAGAGCAGGGAGACAAAATACAACCAACTCCCAATTGTAATACGTTATTATATTTATTAACATACTGATTGGACAAAATTACATTTTATTAATTCCATCAGGATCCCGAAAAATGTTCTTCTCCTCTGTTCAAATAATACATGCCATGCCTTTTTTGCTGCATCTGTTATGTATTGTATAGTCTATTTATGGATCTGTGCTCCATCCATATTACCATGTGAACATGGTCGTGAGATAAATAAATGATGATGATGAGGAACACTCACGTCAAAGTAGATTTAACCGTGCACGGCACCAAATGGAATAGACAGTTAAACTTGCCGTTAATGGCTCCGCTCTTTATATAAGATGTTCCCTAAATTCTGCTAAGCATCAGGCTAAGAAAAATCCGGTATATACAAGAGTGGCCGGTATACAGTAGCAAGACATTCAATCAGATTTACTTGAGTCATGCAAGCTTGAATGCATTTTAATTACGACATTGAATTTGGTTTAGAACCATGCAGCAAACATTGAATTCCAGTTTACTTTAAAGCCATATACAGTTGAATTTCAGTTCTACATTCAGTTTAAACATTGTAGTAATGCAAGACTCTATAAGGTGACGGGTGGGGGATGCCCATACCCGAGGCGGGGGTTGGCGATAGGGCCTTTCTGTGTGGAGTTTGCATGTTCTCCCCGTGTCCCCTAGGGTAGATACCCTCACAAAAACATGCCGTAATCCTGGTCTCTAAAACTACCTCCCCCTGGCCAGCCGGGGCGCCTGATGGAGGGGAAAGGAACTGGTCGGAATAACGTGTCCCTTCCACGCGCTACGTCCGACCGGGGAAATTCCCCTCTGTCAGGTTAAAAGAAGCAGCTTGGACTCCTCATGCATAGAAGGAGGCATGAGGTCAGTCCGCTGCCCCCCCAGGTTGGCAGAGGAAGTGTAGCGCCCAGGATTACTTAGATAATTGGCACTGGGTGAAAAGAAAAACTGGGTTACAAAATAGTGGGACAAAAAATGTATTAAAAAATAAAAATAAAAAAAATAAAAAGGTGACGGGTAGGGTACGGGGAGGCAAACATTTGCCAGCAGCACCGAGTGCCAGCAATTGAGAAGAAGAGATCCAGTGTAGGAGGGAGACATATGTAAACAGACCGCCTTGTTGAGGGAATGAGTTGTGAAAATGTGGCTGATTGATGCAATGAAATCAGCAGACTGACAGCTGATTACAGCTGAGCATATGCGACTCCCGTCCCCTGCATGAACTAACGCTATATATGCTTCATTTAAAACAAACGTTATACATGAGGCTTTAATGTGTGCCTCACACATTAAATCATGTGGGAACAAATTCTTCTAGCTCATTTGAAATATGATTTAAACTGATTTCTATAATGCGTCTTCTGACACTGAAGCCTAATCTATACTTTTTTTTGTCTGTAGAAATGAATAGCAGCACTCACGTTGTATCCTTTAGGATTCTTGTTTTATTTAGTTTCCCCCAGCAGCAAACAACAGAGTGGACGTTTTCGGCCGGAAGGCCTTCCGGCCGAAACGTCCACACTGTTGTTTTCTGCTGGGGGAAACTAAATACAACAAGAATCCTATAGGATACGTTAGTGTTGGTATTCATTTATAATACAGTCTGTATATCTTCCAGAACCGTACACCCGTTACACAAAGCTTTCTTCTTCACTTTGTTGTACAATGTCTACAGATCTATAAGTTCTACACACTCACAACACGACACACCTATACGGCAGATTTAGGCATTTATTAGATAAAGCATTACACCTGCGGTATGCCGTTATGTCATCATGACAGCGACCAATAGAGTATGCACATGCATCACCCCCCCCCCCCCCCCTCATCTAGATTGAGTGGCAAAACATTGAGCAGCATGGAGCGTTGGAGTTTGGAAGAGCTCGTTGGAAATCACTTAACGGTCCTGTGTAGCACCTGTTTCTAATTGTCATAATGCAGGAGGCAGCAGGACGTTCGTTGTGTTATTGAAAACGAGTGCTTCCACACTCTGAATATTCCCCTGCACGGAATGTATATAGACAGAAAGAGGCTAATTCAAGCTTTCCGTATACAGCTGCAATTCTGGTGAGTTTTCTGTCTGGATGGGCCGTGGAGGCCAGAAAGTAGGTTTTGTGCCACTCAGTACTGTAGACGTTGCCACATAACTTCCGGGTACAATGATGTCATGTGCATAGCCTATATTAACCCATTCTGACCTGAGATCAGATTCACACAAGGTTTCCGCTGGACACACACTGGGTCTGATTATTAACCCATTCTGACCTGAGATTAGATTCTAAAAAATGTCAGTCGTTCGATTTTTCAAAAATTGCAGATCTACAAGCTCATAGCGCGCCACTCGGTGGCGCGCTATGAGCTTGTAGATCTGCTATTTTTCAATAGCTAAAGCATAACATGATGCTAACACCAAAACGGGTTCCCGGTCAGAATGGGTTAAGGTAGGTCGACGATATCAATCTGGATACACAAATCCCATCTGATCACTCAAAGTTACAGTGTGGACAGTCAGTCCTAAAGATCAGATCTGAGTTACAAATAGGATTTACCTGCAGCCTCAACAGAGTCCAAATGTCAGGGCACCTAATCTTCCCTTCCGCCATAGATTTTCCAATGCGGGGCAATCCAGTACAAGATTAACGGAGCCCACAAAGTTTCCTGACCTGGCGCCGAAAGAGAAAGGTAGCCAATCAGGTGGTCAGATCTGCAGACAATCTCATCATTGGCTGACGGAGACTAACGACTTCCAACATTGGAGGTTTCCTGTTTTTCTACCGAGAAGCAAGATATAATTGGATTGACCGTTTTGTGGCCTCACATAGTATCTGCATTTTGTACCAAATCGTGTGTACATAATGCATCATTATTCTGTACCATTATCCCATGTAATTCTAGAATAGAAAAGCACTACTCTTAAAGTGTGTGTAAAGTACACACAGACAGAGGTCTTTGGGGTACAGAGTTAACTACATTAATTACAGAGAGAACATTAACCCATTCTGACCTGAGATCAGATTCATACGAGGTTTCCACTGGCCAACACACTGGTCTGATGAACCCATTCTGACCTGAGATCAGATTCTAAAAATGTCAGTCGTTCTTCGATTTTTCAAAAATAGCAGACCTACAAGCTCGTAGCGCGCCACTCGGTGGCGCGCTACGAGCTTGTAGATCTGCTATTTTTCAATAGCTAAAGCATAACGTGATGCTGACACCAAAATGGGTTCCCGGTCAGAATGGGTTAAGGTTCCTTGTAGAAGTCATTAAATCATTTGCATTCACGATAACCTCAAAATACATTAATAATGAATGCATTTCCACTCAGAGGAGCTGCTGTGTTAAGGGATAACGGTGATGCTGGATCCTCATTACAGTGCTGACATTCATGTGCGGAACCACTAGCTTCCAGTTATTTCCTCCAGACACGGCGCTCTGACTCAGCTCTTTGATACTGATGAGATTTACACGTCACATCAGTTCCCATTACCTACAAGTGACAGACATTAAGGCATACAGGCACTTCATCTCTCTCTCTCTCTCTCTCTCTCTCTCTCCTTGTCTCCTTATTTTAAAATGGAAAAAAGCTAATGAAAATAAAATGTATAAAGACTAATAATAATGAGCTCATGAGAGTTTCTCAGACTAATGTTGATTCTTATTTTGAAGAGACAAAACCATTATTGGTGCTAAGCGTGGTAGATATGTTGGACATTTTCTTGGTATAACATGATTGTGCAATTGATGTGATATTGTTCAGAGCATCTTGACCCGTTGTGGACATATCTCTCTTCTATCCCTTTGCAACTGCCAAACTACTGCTCTCTGAATCTGAACTTAAGATAAAACTTGGACACGTTAGGTCCTTGTCACCGTGTCCTAATTATTTCAGGTTCTTTAAACTCTATTTTCCATAGAGTTCAATTAATTTCATACCTGGGTTAAAGGTTTCATGGTTGTACATCTTTAAGGTGAATTTACAAAGGTTGGATTTCTGTCTTTATTCTAAAGCCATATCCTTCATATTTCCATCACAGTGTTTCTCAAAGTGGGGCCCGGAGCACCCGCTTCGGATGTTATCACCCCTTAATCAAGAGAATGTTCGTGATCAGCACCCAAATATATGTGATAATCAACATACTGGGAAATCCGGAAGTGAAACTATGGGAGCGTTTGGTTTTGGTGTCCATGATGGAGGCGCCGCAGGGGTACCAGGTGGGTCCCCAGAAAAACAGAAAAAGGTGTAAATATGATATCACAATTTTAAGTTGTTAAGTTGTTTTTGAATTTCTTTGAAAGCAATCTTAAAAGAAAAAGAAAATCACAAATCTTCTATTATGGAGGTCCCCGAGACAAAATATTTTCAGATGGGGGTCCTTGGCCCACTACATACATGTCCTTGACGTGAAAATGTTTGAAAACAAGTAAGGTACTAAGTTTGTACTTTGTATGCATAAAGTGAAGGGAAAAGGGGTATGTGATGATCGAGTGATTTGATTTCAAATTATTACAGGCAGATAATTAAACTCGAAAACATTATTGGGATCAGTGACATTATGTAACATTTAATTATTGGAAAAGTGTGAATATCGCACATGCACATTGTCAGCAGATACTGTACATGGGCACACACACACACACACACACGCACACGCACGCACGCACACGCACACGCACGCACGCACGCACGCACGCACGCACGCAGGCAGGCAGGCTTAATTATTACAGTAATTAATACAGGTTAATTAAGACAGGTCCCTCAAGATTTCCAACTTGCCAAAGCAACCCCCCCTGCACAAGAAATGGAGCAAATTAGACCCCGGCAACTACAGTACCGCCCCATTTCTATTCTTAGCTCCATCTCGAAAGTGAGTCTATATGAACAGGTTGAAAAGTATCTTGCCACGAAATAAATCAATGTACGAATTCTAACCAGGCTTCAGAACATATCCTACTCCACTGAGTGGGATGAAGTACAAGAATGTTATACATACAGTATATCACTCACCCAGGCATTCAGTGTTGCCCTGAGATTATCAGACTGAGACGTACAGGCATATAAATTGAATAAATAATGAACATTACTGTCAACAAGTTACTGCCCCTGCAGTGGAAAGAGATAATAGTCCCAGTGGGATGGGAGTTGGCTGGAGACACTGTGGTCCTGCTCCCAGCCTGGCCTCTGCATTCTACAGCCAAATATAGACTATCAGCCTGACAGTCCCACCTCTGGCACACAGTACTGTACATACATACTGTATATCAGCCCTCGTTTCACTCAGGCTGAGACGCCTGCCCTCATCTGGCATATGCTGAGGCAATGAGTGACTACCAATGACAAAAAACTCCCATATCTGCTGGGCGAAGTACAACAATGTGCAAACACAGCAGCAAGATTTGTGAGTTGCTGTGATAGGAGAAGGATATCAAATGGAACACAACCACCCTAAAGACTAATCATTGTGTATATTCCTGCACTATACCTGCATTAAGTGACCTTGGTACATATAATTTGATCTATTGAAGATTCTGACCTCCAAATGTACATCATTTTTGTTTTGATTGTATTTCTGTATTGTTGTATTGTTCTTTCTGCTTTGGCAATGTAAACGTATGTTTTCTCATGCCAATAAAGCCCTTTGAATTGAATTGAATTGACTACTACTGTAGCTCCATGTGATCATTTGTTTGATCATCATACCATTTATTCACAAAGACCCAATGAGGAAATAGCTTTTGAACACCAAGTTACCCCATTAAGACCTGAGGCCGATTCTAATGTCTTCATCAAATCAATCGATCTCATGCATGCACATTTTCAAGACTTCAAACATTTTCAAAATAGCAGATGTATTGGCTGTGCTGCACAAAGTGACATGATGTGATCTTATATTTGCTTTTTGAATAGCCAACGCAAAAATCTAAAAAATGACACAAATGCTACCCAATGGTATCCCTCTCTTTCCCTTTTATATTGTGATCTGAATAGGTGTTTCCTATTAAAGGACCACTTCACCACAATCAACTTGCCTTGCCTGCCTCATGGCCTCTCAGCTCCATGTGGATTTCCTTGCATATTTTCCATGTTCCGCTATCTTGCCTAGTCACTACCGTGTGAAAAATGTTATATAACAAACTATACATGTGTTGATTCTGAATCTTTGGATCCACACTTTCGACCACAACAAATAGTGTATAAAAGCAATAATATGCTTATGGACCCCAGCAGCCCTCGTCGCATAGAGCAGAAGCACATAAGCATAATTGCTTTTACACTATTTTTTATATATGGGGAATATTAGAGGGTGAGAGGTTGGGCAGCCAGGAGAACGAGGCCTGCTCACTAAGATGGACAGCAGGTGCTGTGGGAGCCAACGCATGTGCATTGATCAACCTATACTACGTGGATGTACTTAATGAATGACGCATGAGGGGCAGAAAGTGCTGACATGAGGGGCCGACGCATGGAGCATAAAGATGACCTGAAACGCAATTAGAGAGCTCGTTAACCCATTCTGATCGGGAACCCATTTTGGTGTCGGCATCATGTCATGCTTTAGCTATTGAAAAACAGCAGATCTACAAGCTCGTAGCGCGCCACCGAGTGGCGCGCTACGAGCTTGTATAGGTCTGATATTTTTGAAAAATCGAAGATTTTAGAATCTGATCTCAGGTCAGAATGGGTTAATCAGACCAGTGTGTGTCCAGAGGAAACCTCGTATGAATCTGATCTCAGGTCAGAATGGGTTAAGGACGACTTAGGAAGAGAGGGGAAAGTTGGCACGGAAGTTGTTCGGCTTAGCTTTTTAACCGCCAACAATACTGCCTCGACATACAACTTATCTGCTTTCACTGTTGGACATTATCCAGGCTAAGGAAGGAATGGACGCACACACACACACACACACACACACACACACAGAGAGAGAGAGAGAGAGAACCGGGACTGTACTTGTGATTGATGTCATTTGATTACGTGTGTGTTCTGAAGCAAAGAGTGCTCTTAAAAAAAAGTCATTGTTGTCATGAGTACTCCTTTGTATCAGAAACCCATCCATCCATCTTCAACCGCTTATCTGTAGTCGGGTCGCGGGGGCAACAGCTCCACCAGAGAGCTCCAGACTTCCCTCTCCAAAGCAACATTATAGTGACTTCCTCCTGGGGGATTCCGAGACGTTCCAAGGCCAGTGAGTCGATGTGTTTCCTCCAACTGCGCCTTGGTCTGCCCCGAGGTCTCCTCCCAGTGGGACGTGCATCGAGGACCTCCCTACTAGGGAGGCGCCTGAGAGGCATCCTAACCAGATGCCCGAACCATCTTAGCTGGCTCTTTTCCAGGCGAAGGAGCAGCGGTTCTACTCTGAGTCTCTCTTGCGTAACTGAACTTCTCACCCTATCTCTAAGGGAGACCCACACTTCATGACCATGACCACAATTGTAACCTTGTTACACATAGGTGAGAGTAGGAACGAAGATCAGAAACCCACCCGTCATTAAATCATATTACCAATAAAAGTTAAGCTTTTTCTGGGATGAGGAGGGTGTATAAATATGTTGCAAAGGGCAAAAAAAACTTTTAAATCAAAGTTGGCACAGACCAATACATCATTAAGTCAAAATGCACATCCACACTCGCTACCTCGGGGCATTAGGAGGTTGGATTTGGTCTGGCTTGGACTGGTTTCAAGGCCATTTCCAAAAGCTTTTCCTCGCTGGCGAGACGCCTGCAGTCAGTGTGTGTATGGAAGATGGTTCGGATGTTTAATGCAATCCTATTATCTGAAGCGATATCTCATTGCTCAGTCTCTCACTCCTCTCCTATATAGCTTTCATCAATAGGTGACACATTGTGTCTTCTTCACATATTTGATCTGATCACTTACTTACTGTAGGCTGAACAGAAATATTTCTCTTTATAGATAAAAAAAAATATGCCTGGATCCACCATGATAAATTCAGTCTAGGCTAAACTTTAATTAGTTTCAGCTCCAAGACCAAAAGAGTTTCACTTTCTCTTCAACTATTCTGTCCCATCCCCTCCGTTGAAAAGTAGCCTACCGGTAATTCGTTTTTTAACGGAGGTTTATGTAATAACTGCTCCGAGTCACTCCCTTTGAAAGTTACCCCTTGCTGTGCTTTAACCCATTCTGACCCGAGATCAGATTCATACGAGGTTTCCACTGGACACACACTGGTCTGATTAACCCATTCTGACCTGAGATCAGATTGTAAAAAATGTCAGTCGTTCTTCGATTTTTCAAAAATAGCAGACCTACAAGCTCGTAGCGCGCCACTCGGTGGCGCGCTATGAGCTTGTAGATCTGCTATTTTTCAATAGCTAAAGCATAACATGATGCCAACACCAAAATGGGTTCCCGTTCAGAATGGGTTAAGATCAGTGAACTCACCCAGTACTTGAGTCAAAGTAGGCTCCTGGTCAAATATTACTCAAGTATTCATAACAAATGGCAATATCTGTATATGTTTCTCTAATTTATATCAATGCATTGTTGTGTATATAAAAGATTTTCCAGAAATAATCTAAAAAATAAACTGAAAATAGCTGATCTACATTCTACAAGCTTTAATAGCAATTTTCACTATTATATATATCTCTGCTGTCGGGAAGAAACCACCTAACTCCAAAATGTTCATTTTTCAGGTCATTTTAAGTAGAGAAAAACCAAATCAACCAATCATCAAAGTTGGTATTGTCACTTTATATATATTCAAGTATACTTGCATGAGAGGGCTAGTACAGTACGAATGCAAAGTGCTACTTGGCATGCAAATGCACTGCAAACTATAAGTGCAGCCACATCTTGTTTTTTTTATGACAGTATCGCACACGAATGCGCACATAGGTTAAGCGCATACACAAACACACACGTGCACACAAATGCGGGATTACACGCATCAGGTTGTCATACTGTGATAGTGTGCATGCTTGTCAGAATAACATGAACACTGGGTTTTTCCTGGGTGTCAGTGTGTGGCACATGACTGTGGAACTTCCCTGCAGCCATTCTGCTGTAGCCTATGCGTGCTTCCAACTGCCTGATGAAAGACTCACGGCAAAATCTGTAAATGTACGCAGCACAGATGAGACCACTTTAAAAACAGGGACAGCAACTAGGACAGAACATACACTCACATACTGCATATTAATGTATTTAGGACAGGACTATAAGGACTAGGACAGAACATACACTCACATTACTGCATATTAATGTATTTTCATATACCAGCATCAGATTCAGAAGCATCATAGTGGCTTCATTGCGATGCCATTGCTGGGTCTGAACAAGACGACACTAACAGAGATATATTTTTGAGTGGTGCGGCCACTCCAATGCACAGCAATGTGTGTCCCTGGCTGGCTGGCTGGCTGGTTCTGTCCGAGCATGGAAATAGCCAGGAACAGGCAAACAGCGTTGCCTGGCTGCCTGCTCCGAGTTGATCTCAGTGATTATTTTACCCGTTACATTAGTATCTTATGATGTGACAGAAACGAGTCATGAACGCATCCATAAACAATGCGCGACGACGCGCTGTAAGCTTGTAGATCGGCTATTTTCTGCACGCGCTCCGCAGTACGGCCACGTATAATTAATTCTAGATTGGAAGTGGAGACGCAGCCGTTGTCTCGCATCAGATTATTTCAGCATGATTAACTGAGTTTAGTTCCTGCCTCACAGAGAGTGGGCCAGTTGATCAGCTGAGTTTAGTTCATGCCTCACAGAGAGCGGGCCAGTTGATCAACTGAGTTTAGTTCATGCCTCACAGAGAGTGGGCCAGTTGATCAACTGAGTTTAGTTCATGCCTCACAGAGAGTGGGCCAGTTGATCAACTGAGTTTAGTTCATGCCTCACAGAGAGTGGGCCAGTTGATCAACTGAGTTTAGTTCATGCCTCACAGAGAGTGGGCCAGTTGATCAGCTGAGTTTAGTTCATGCCTCACAGAGAGTGGGCCAGTTGATCAGCTGAGTTTAGTTCATGCCTCACAGAGAGTGGGCCAGTTGATCAGTGAGTTTAGTTCATGCCTCACAGAGAGTGGGCCAGTTGATCAGCTGAGTTTAGTTCATGCCTCACAGAGAGTGGGCCAGTTGATCAGCTGAGTTTAGTTCATGCCTCACAGAGAGTGGGCCAGTTGATCAGCTGAGTTTAGTTCATGCCTCACAGAGAGTGGGCCAGT
This sequence comes from Protomyctophum bolini, assembly GCF_963924005.1. Lineage (NCBI taxonomy): Eukaryota > Metazoa > Chordata > Actinopteri > Myctophiformes > Myctophidae > Protomyctophum > Protomyctophum bolini. Next base: position 52,336,046 of record NC_137864.1, read on the forward strand.
TGATCAACTGAGTTTAGTTCATGCCTCACAGAGAGTGGGCCAGTTGATCAACTGAGTTTAGTTCATGCCTCACAGAGAGTGGGCCAGTTGATCAGCTGAGTTTAGTTCATGCCTCACAGAGAGTGGGCCAGTTGATCAACTGAGTTTAGTTCATGCCTCACAGAGAGTGGGCCAGTTGATCAGCTGAGTTTAGTTCATGCCTCACAGAGAGTGGGCCAGTTGATCAGCTGAGTTTAGTTCATGCCTCACAGAGAGTGGGCCAGTTGATCAACTGAGTTTAGTTCATGCCTCACAGAGAGTGGGCCAGTTGATCAGCTGAGTTTAGTTCATGCCTCACAGAGAGTGGGCCAGTTGATCAGCTGAGTTTAGTTCATGCCTCACAGAGAGTGGGCCAGTTGATCAACTGAGTTTAGTTCATGCCTCACAGAGAGTGGGCCAGTTGATCAGCTGAGTTTAGTTCATGCCTCACAGAGAGTGGGCCAGTTGATCAGCTGAGTTTAGTTCATGCCTCACAGAGAGTGGGCCAGTTGATCAACTGAGTTTAGTTCATGCCTCACAGAGAGTGGGCCAGTTGATCAGCTGAGTTTAGTTCATGCCTCACAGAGAGCGGGCCAGTTGATCAACTGAGTTAGTTCATGCCTCACAGAGAGCGGGCCAGTTGCTGTTGCTGATAGGAATATTTTTGCAATGCTGAGCTGCAACGAATCTGTTCTGTGACTGTCTGTCCCAGCATAGCTCTGTGTCTGTGCCACAGCAACAAGTGATTTTGTGACTCGACGTAAACCATACAGCGCACGCACGCACGCGCACACACACACACACACACACACACACACACACACACACACACACACACACACACACACAGTTTATTATTTAGCGCTTGTGTGTCACTTGGCTTCAGCGTTGCCTGTCATGGTGCACGCACGTTAGAATTTAGTCAGACACAGACGGACGGATGGATCATGCGATGCTGCCATTCTCCACTGCTTCCGTAAACAATAATCAATCAGTGTGTGATTGTATATGTCAGTCTGACTGTAGAAACTCTTTCGCATGCGCGGAGTGGACCTAATAATAATAATAATAATAATAATAGGATCAGATTAGTGTTGCAGTCGACATGAACGGCTGTGTTACTTGTGTGATGATTGATTATGCTGGTTTAGGATCAGCAGCGCAAGACGTACCATGCAATGCAAGCCCTGTTCCTGGCTTGCCTTGCGATGATTTGAATGAAAACACCAGCATTTAATTCTACTTTATATCACGGATCCCGACAGCAGTACTGTTGACCTCAACGAGGTGAAAGCAAACTAGCAAAGCTCAACGCAATTTAGCAACCATGGCAACTGTCTGGTGCGTATCCCCACATGTGGGAAAAGAAGAGAGCAAAGTAGGAGCTGTTATTTAGTACATCGAGTGTGTATAGGTACCTTGTTAATATTCCAATCAGCCAAGGCTGATCATCTGCTAAAACTCTGATGATTGTGTGTAAAAAAAACAAATGATCTGTTTGGTTAATTTTAAATTAACGCACGCTGAGGAGACGAGAAAAGCCTCTCTCTAGCCCTCTCACCCTCTGCTGCAGCCTGCAGGGAACCCCTCTCTGTCTCTCTCGCTTTAATCAGAAAATGGTAATTGGTCAATATGTCAGCTACATTATTTCATAAAGTCCACATTCATGCCTGCTTGGCTGGGAGGTCGGGTCTCTCGGAATGTCGGAAATAATCGGATCTCGATCGGTCGGGCGCCATTTGAAAGAAATCTCGGAACAGGTCGGAATCGGACGAATTGTCACATGTTTGGTTTAACCCGTGAAGAGCTCTAACACACACGCACACACGAATGCACGCACGCGCACACACACACACACACCAAGTACAGTACAGCACCACTCCGTTCAGACGGGTCTGATTTTGACTCTTAATTGATTAACCACAGGAAACTGGGGATGATTATAACAGATCGATGGTTCCTGTACCGACCGTTCTCCATTTCTCACAGTATTGATTTTCAGCACCATAAATAATCACCCTGTTGATCACAGCAGAGCGCTGGAAATACTGGAAATCTGGATCTGGGAGAACGTGCATGTCATTTCCGAATGCCATATTATACAGTATTACTGTAAAAAGCACACCTAATTAATTGTATGTTACTGAATGTTGCATGCATGCAAACTCTGGGAAAACATGCACAAATTCACACACACTTACACACGCACGCACTCACGCACACACACACACACAAGGGGTACCTTGTATGCATAAAATAATTACTACCTTGAATATTCCATCATCGAAGGTTGCATGGAAACCATCTGTATTGTATAATTGAAGTGCAGTTGCCTGAAACACTTCTTGACAACATTAAGAACACATGCACGAACACACACACACACACACACACACACACACACACACACACACACACTTCTTGAGGCTGAGTCCATATGTCTTTGCTAGCTGCAGAGAAGCGGCTCACACTGAGCTGCAGTGCCTCCTCTGTGTGTGCTAAGTGGCCACAATCATCTGCAAAGAGTACTTCTGCGATGCTGTGTCAGTGGTCTTCATCTTTGCCTGTAGCCGGCATGGATTGAAAATACCACCATCAGTTCGGTATCTAATGTAGAGGCCTTCTGTTGCATCTGTGCAGTGTGCACACACTGTGTGCAGTGTGCACACACTGTGTGCAGTGTGCACACACTGTGTGCAGTGTGCATACACTGCACACGGCCCTTCAGGGAAATTGGTCCGCGCTGTACTAGGTTTGACGCCCTTCATTGGCCATTGATTTTGTTAAATTTAGGTAAAAAAGATGAAAAAAAAACAAGGAAAAACACAAAAATGTCACAGGGGGCCCTGCTAAATTTACCGGCCCTGGGGCCCTCGTCAGGGTTAATCCGTCCCTGCGCGCGCGCGCACACAACACACACACACACACACACACACACACACACACACACACACACACACATCAATCTTGGTTTCAATTACATGCACAGTGTTTAAACAGCAGGGTACATCCAACAGTATGGAAGGAATGGAAGGAACCTATCAGTATTTTACCGTTGCTGAGCAAAATAATAGAAAACATTTTATTCAAACAGGTCATGGACTACTTTGCCAATAACGATCAGCACTGCACTTTTAGAAATGTATGATGATTGGTTACAGTATCTTCCATGGAAATTTCACATTAGTAGGTGCTGTTATGCTGGAGTCATACATTGCAGTATTGATAATGATACTTCAGTTCATTTGGTATTATTTTAAAAGTATAGGGCAGGCTAACTACAGTTGAATGTCAATGGGCTTCTATGGGCTGGCCGTACAGACTGCAGTACACCGTTCTAACGGAACAGAAATGGGGCCGCTGTCCCATTTGCGGTGCGTGAATTTGTAGGCGGCGTGAGTCTCTATTGTGGCGGTGGGTGTCGCTCACGTTTTTGAGGTAATTAGTCAGGTATGCAGGTATACAGGCTACTGAGGCCGGGCATTGAGGGCAAAGCCGCACTTACAGTTTTTGTATGTACACGCACACGTCAGTCATTCATATAAATGACTGGCATGTTTATCAATTAATTAGAAAACGCTGAAGCAAAACACATTATACTGTTAAATGACGGCAGTGCCTCAACTGCACATAATAGCCACATGTCAGTAATGTATTACTAAAACGTGATGCACCCCACAGGCATGACCACAATCTAATTAAGGATTACAAATCCCCCCTCTATTTATTTTGTATCCTTGTGCTTATTCTACTCCGTTATCACCATTATTACTATTTTATTTGCATATTTTTGCTTTGTTTCACTAATTTATTCTACTTCCCCTAGGCATATGGGTGGGTGAGGGTGGGTGGAAACTGGATTAAGAGCGTCTGCTAAATGCCTAAATTGTAAATGGTAAACTGTGAGGGTTTGTTGTGGTGTATAGTGGTTGTTTTTGTCTGTTTTGTAGTCCGCGACCCAGGTCATTTGTACGCATCCGCCTTGGTGACGGCAGACAGCTCCCGGGCGTGGCTGCACTAATAACTTTATTCCTGCGCAAGACGCAAGTCCTGACATTTTTACCATTGAGCTAATACCTGCTTGCTCAGGGGATACATTGAATATTGACATTCAGGTCAAAATTCGTGTCAGATCCTGTGTCTAGGTGAGACATGACCTTTGACACGATCTACATGTCTCAACAGAAGAGCAGGGAACCAATATACAACCACCCCATTTGTATAAATTAAATTGTATTAACATACTCTGTCTACCATACATATTGGACAAATTGAGTAAAATTTATATTTTACATAATAATTCTGCTTTAAGTAGTATAGTTACCCCAGAGGATATATACTTTACTTGCAGATGTTTGATTTGCATCTAAATATCATTCTGGTATCATTTTCCATACCCTCCAAGTTACGCGTCACATCGGCCTGGTGAGCCATGCAGTGAAAACGGGTTTCCTTTGAAAAGATCATTGTGTGCTAGCTTTACTCTCTTAATCCATTTTGCGCGGGAACCCCTTTTGGTGTTCGCATTACGTTGTGTTTTAGCTATTGAAAAATAGCAGATCTACAAGCTCATAGCGCGCCACCGAGTGGCGCGCTACGAGCTTGTAGGTCTGCTATTTGTGAAAAATCGAAGAGCGACTGACATTTTTAGAATCTGATCTCAGGTCAGAATGGGTTAAAGCAGCCCTTCAGACCATTCCGCACATCATTGTTATCAAGAATGAAAGCAGATGCATGAATGGCCCTCACACATGCTTATGCCTAAAGGATCTGTTCAATGAATCTCTTCTATGTTCATTGAAGTGAGGGGAGATTTGCATAGGCTGACTCTGTCTGAGACGTCTCTTCTTTGTCAATGATGGATGGGTTTCAGACTCTCAGTATTCAAAGATGTGGATCCTCACAACTGCATTCATGTTCATTTGAACACTTTCATCTATAAGACTGTACCACTACCATGTACAGAGAGACATTCACACACACACACACACACACACACACACACACACACACACACACACACACACACACACACACACACACACACACACTTCTCGAGGGTCATCAGCTTTGATGACAGGGAATAAAGACCAACTCAACTAGACAGAGGGAGACAGGTTGTCACCAATCAAAGTGTTCTTTATCGTTTGGAATTACAATACTGTTTATGTTGCAGAGATTTTTATGTCCCACGTTAAAGGAGAATTTCATACTAGAAAGCTTTCTTTATTACCTTTATTTGTAGTTGTTACGTCCCCACCAAAGAGGTCCGTGTCATTTTGTGCAAAAGTGCATTATTGGCCATTTCCCCTAATATGGTCTGATTCAGTGGAGGAATCAGACCATAGAATTTTGACATGTACTCCTATTAAGGATGACATGCCTATTTTCAGGATTGGAGAAATTACAGAATCTGCAGTGTTGGATATTATGAGCTCCCTAAGAGACTCAAAAGCGAAAGACGCTTACAATATGGACACAACATTTCTAAAAACACACAAGGACGCCCTAATCTGTCCTCTAGTTCACTTGATAAATCTATCAATCAACCAATGCATTTTTCCATGTACCTAGAAAAAGGCTGTTGTAACACCCATTTTTAAGACTGGGGACCATTCAGATGTGGCAAACTATAGACCAATTAGCATTTTTACCTATTGTATCCAAAGTGGCTGAGAAATGGGTGGCAAAACAACTGACTGCTCATTTGAACTCAGACTCAGAAGTACTGGTACTCGGTCAACATATCTTAACTGTAACATTGGAGTTCCTCAGGGATCAATACTGGGCCCTATGCCGTTTAGTTTATATATAAATGATCTGCCTTCCGTCTGTCCAACTGTCGCCGATGACACAGTTCTTTATATACACGCTAAACACAAACAACTAGCAGCAGATAAATTAACTGCAGCCATGGGCCACGTATCAGATTGAGGAGGAACTCATGTTTGCATCTGAACAAAAAAAAAACTGTCGTTATGTATTTTTCACGTAACTCCACGGACCCTGACAATGACACTCTCATTGAGGGTTTAGTAGTATTCAGATATATTCATAAATATCTTGGAATTACACTAGACTCAAACTTGACATTTAAAAAACATGTAAAAAATTTAGCCAACAAAATCAAATAAAATGTATCTAATTTCAGACACATAAGACCATATCTAACAACTGATGCAGCTAAACTCTTCATGCATGCTATGATTTTTTCACACATAACGTACTGTTTCACAACCTGGTTACAGACAAATCAGACAACGTTAAAACCCATAGAATCACTGTACAAACAGACATTAAAAACACTTGACCAAAAAAAGCCCATCCGTTACCACCATTGTCACATAGTTCAAAATTACAACTTATTCAATTTTAACAGCTTCAAACACTTTGCAGATGCTTGTCTCATTTTCAAGATCTTAAATGGACTTGCACCTCCACCACTGAAACAGTTCATATATCGAAGGGACAGTGGTGACAAAAACAAGGGACAACTACCAGAGGGGAGAAAGCCTTCTAGTCTGAAATTCTCCTTTCATTTCACGAAAATGATCACCAGCACTCTCTGAAAGTCAATTGAGGGTCTTTTATTTTCATGAGAAATATAAAAGACCCTAAAAGTGCTGGTGCTCATTTTTACAAAATAATAGAACCTGCTCCTAGCCGTGTAATCTGTCAACAACAGAGACAAGCAAGTCGACACTTTTACCCCAACAGTCCAAAAAGAGATCATAATACAATAATGACAAACCTTCAAACTGGCATCTCTAATTTTTACATTGTCATTATTGTAGGTGGAATTTCTAGAACTTTTTCTTCTACTACTATATACTGTACACTATATAGCCTACATCTCAGAGTCAATCAGGCAAATATTATAGGCTATACTCCACTTATTATTTGAAAACTTTAGTTAATAGTTATATTACAAAACTAGCCTCTTCAACCCGATATACATTTCGGCCATTTGAAAATAGCCGATCTCAAATGTTTTTCATACACGCCAGGAGGCTGACACTAACGTCAAACTGATGTTCAGCCTCTGGATCGACATGACAAATCAGTGTCAGTCTGTGTGTCAGTCGTCAGTTCCCTATAGCTTTCTGCTGTGACAGCAAGACAAATTGTAGAGGATTGTTTCAAATGCAGAGCATGCAGCCAGAGGATGTAGGATTCCTGAGGGTAAATGTGTTGTTGTGTGGATACATGATACCGTATAGCTGCTATTAAAAATACAAATACAGAAATACAGTAGGCTACTGATACATGCAACACATGCAACATGCAACACACTGCCAAACAAATTGCAAATCATTATGAAAGTGACATGTGTACAGTTAACACGTGCATGAAATAATGTATTTGGGAAATCCAGAAATTGCTTTGATCCCAAATTAGAAGGATGGTTTAAACATCACAATGTTCAAGATTGGACCAACTTGAAAATGAGTCTCTGCAACTCAAAACAGTTGTCACTGTGTATGCCCAGGGGATTGGGGATAAAGTGGGACACACACACAAAGCATAAATTTGAAGCTTTACAGTAATTCCATTTAGCCTGGCGTCAGTGACTGCAGAGAAACTGTGAGCCACCTCAGTAGAGATGATGAATGAATGTGTTTCTGGTCGGGGAGGTTAGAGCATTAATCTGAGATAATATTGTGTCTTTTTTGCAAAACCAATTATTGTGGGTAGCGAGTCTCCATTTTGTTTCTCCTACATTTACCATGACAAGCACCATGGGTAACAAGGTTATTGGGGGTCTCTCTCTCTCTCTCTCTCTCTCTCTCTCTCTCTCTCTCTCAACCAATAAATGATGCGACGAGGCTTTTTAAGGAAGAGTAGGTAAAAGAAGATCAACATGACATGAGAGTGGTCAACATATCTTAACTGTAACATTGGAGTTCCTCAGGGATCAATACTGGGCCCTATGCTGTTTAGTTTATATATAAATGATCTGCCTTCCGTCTGTCCAACTGTCGCCGATGACACAGTTCTTTATATACACGCTAAAAACAAACAACTAGCAGCAGATAAATTAACTGCAGCCATGGGCCACGTGTCAGATTGATGAGGAACTCATGTTTGCATCTGAACAAAAAAGAAAACTGTCGTTATGTATTTTTCACGTAACTCCACGGACCCTGACAATGACATTCTCATTGAGGGTTTAGTAGTATTCAGATATATTCATACATATCTTGGAATTACACTAGACTCAAACTTGACATTTAAAAAACATGTAAAAAAATAATGGGACTTCAGAACCAGACAGAGGTGGCTTGTTTCTCACACAGACCCATTTCTCTTCTACGCTCCGAGGCTCTTAGGCACTGCGGCGGCGCTCGGTCTAAACCATTCCATCCCGTCAGATCTGAAAAGGTCACACAATGAGGTGTTTCTTTGAGGTGTTCCCGGCAGAGAGACAGATCAGACGCCAGACACAGCAGGAGCTCTCGGTCATTTTCAATAAGGGTTCATTGGTTTTTCCGAGGCCGGAGTTATGTCGATCTGTCCTCAAGGGACCTGGACATCTATAGGGAAGGTGACTGTGTGATGAAAAGCAAACCTTGTGAACTTTGTGTTGATGTCCCTGAAACTCATGAAAATAAACCATCTGGATAACACTTCTCTATGAGGCCCTAATGCATTATCATCTGCTGCTTATAACGCTGTGTATACATATAATGTTAAGCACTCATGAAGCATATAAATATCATATAGTAATCGTAATACTTGATATACGGACTCATAGTTTAAATATCTGACTTACTCACCCCTCTACGAGCCAATTACTCATGGCCTGACATCAGGCAAAGAACTAGGCTACTGGTCATTCCAAAGTGTTACTTACGAGTAAGACGCGCAAACGCGGGAAGCGAACGCAGATCGTCACCATGACTCAGCCATAACCATATAAGGAGTCCCCAAAGCAGCTATACGTCCAAATATGGAGTGTGTTGCATCAATCACAAACAAATCACTCAGCTCCATATATGGTCACAAAGGGGGGACACACAGACACACACACAGACATGATCTGCTAGGTCTCATAGTAAGTGCTCACTGAATTCGCAATAAAACCTAAAGGCAGTTGTGATGCCCTGCCTGAGCAGATCAGGTTTGCCAAGTCTGGTTTTAAATAAGGACGGAGATGGAGATCAGCCGGAGAATCGATCGGAAGCGGCAGTTGCGGTATTGCAGTCGCTGTACCGCACTGTTGTGATGAAAAGAGAGTTGAGCCAGAAGGCACAGAAGCTCTCCCTCCGTCTACTGAGCAATCTTCGTTCCTACTCTCACCTATGGTCATGAAGTGTGGGTCATGACCGAAAGAATTAGGTCGCGAATACAAGCGGACGAAATTAGTTTTCTTCGACGGGTGGCTAGAGATATAGGGTGAGAAGTTCAGTCACACGAGAGAGACTCGGAGTTGAACCGCTGCTCCTTCGCCTGGAAAGGAGCCAGCTGAGGTGGTTCGGGGCATCTGGTTAGGATGCCTCTCGGCCCGGGCGCCTCCCTATAGGGAGGTCCTCGATGCACAGGTTTTCATTTATCTCTTATTACACGGCTTGGTTGAATGCTTGATTAATTATGATCAATCGCCAAATTCAGTGGTCTGTTATTTCTGGATAACGACCGCTCTGCTCCATAACAGACCGATGCCTAATCAAACCCTGGGAGCACCTGCTGTGCCCCGCTGATTTACACACACACACACACACACACACACACACACACACACACACACACACACACACACACACACACACACACACACACACACACACACACACACACACACACACACACACACACACACACGCACACACACGCAACTTCCTTGTTTTCCGACTGTGTCATGTTATATAATTAATTATATAACATGACATATATATATATTATAATAGAATACACCAATATTAATTATTAAACAAAAAGTTCAAACATAACTCATAAATCAAATGCTTTCAAAATAAACAAACAGTTAACCAGTTGATCCAATTTAAAGTTAATGACACCAAGCCTATATGACTCACCGCGAAGAGTAACCAAAGGTTGTCACAGTGGACAGGAACATGCTGCTGTCAAACATTTCGGCCATCTTGTATAGGTGGGAGTGGGAGTGGGGAGTGTAGGACCCATAGAGGTAGGACCTGATGTCACTTTTATACTGCCTTGATTGACAGTTGACATGGGTTGCCATTTGCGGGTTGCCATGTTGGCTGGGTTACATGCAGCAGGGCCAAGCTTGCAGAATGGCTGGGCAATGTTGAAGCCGCCGTCCCTACTGGTCAAAAACTGGTCTGGGCTGGGCCCAGGTTAGATTTATGAATGAATTGTGACATAGGACATGACACAGAGGTACCACAAGAACAGCACGAGGGGTACCAATCAAATCAACGCTCGAGGGGTACTACCCAGAAGACTTCGTCGTTTCGTTGTGACTTTAAAACACCACTGAGCAGCTTCCATTGCCATAACCATGTTTATTGAAATAAACTGTCATACATTTACACCGATCACCTCTCTCTTCTGCTGTGTAATGTGTTGGCATGCTCTGAATGAAGAAATAACACTAATTCCATGTCATAACCATGTTTATTAAAACTGTTTTAGAATAACACAAATTGTCATTGTTTATTTATAAATCACCTTCAGGCTTATTAACCACCTCCGCTACGCGTCGGTGGTTAATAAGCCCGTTGGTGATGATGACCACTCAGCCATACATTATCCTTTACTATCTCTGCCTGGCCAGAATGCCTGGGAGCAGGAGATTTGTCCATGTGTGTGTTTGACTTTGAGGAGCTAATCCCAGACACCGCTGGACCAATCAGTGTGAAACTTGGCACGCAGACTCACAGTAGGCCAAGGATGAACCTCCAGCCCAAATGTTTCAAATCAGCCTCATTGACGATCGAAAATAGGCCACTTCAACCGTAGTTTGTACAATAAAAACAAGCACTTAGCAAAAACAAGTCACCTACGTGGCCAGAGAGCCAGAGCTCCAAAATTCAAGCCGGCTCGCACCGCGGGACCTCCACCACACTAGACCTAGACCTCCACACTAGACCTAGACCTCCACCACACTAGACCTGCGGATGAGCTTTTTTCTCACCCGAATCCGCATGTGCATATTTACAATCCGCCCGTTATCCGACTGCATTAATTCGCAACGCATAAATTATTCCAATTTATAAATCCGCAACCACCCCCGGATTGCGTGTGGTTGCGAGATTGCGAGATTTTGTGCGTTTTAAAAGCTATAATAAGCCTATAGATAGATGCCATTCATTTATTTCCCGCAATATTAATTTATAATATATTTTAATGACCCAAATCCATCCTAAACTGCGGTTAACCCTGGCAACCGTGGCTAAATCCACCATCCACAGGTCTCTACTACACACCATACAAGGCTCGACTCCACTCCAGCTCACTACGGTGACGTCACTCCCAGACTCTGAGTTTCCTAGGCCGAGCCCATACCATGCAAAACGATTCTTCCCTCAAGCATCTTTCAAATACCCCTATACCCCTATACCCCTATACCCCTATACCCCCCACTCCACCCATCTAACATATATGGAATACTTCATTAACAGTCGCAACAGCACAGTGGCATGATTATAGGGCCAGTGCGTGGGGAGGAGTTTCACTCACAACGGTTTATTCTGGTTGCCATCTTCCTGCCTACCAGTAGGCTATAGGCTATAGTAGTAGGCTGAAGGGGCTACATTGTCCAGCATCACTGGATATATCAAATAATGAAATACACGCTGTATAGTTTCTTTGATTTGGGTGTCAGCTGACAAAATATCATAACATTCAGCAACATTCCCAAACACATGTATGCTCTGCTCTCTACCTGTCCTCAAACGAGCATTACAGGGGGGGGCCGTGGTGGCCTAAGGGTTAGAGGAGCAGCCCTTGTTGCCGAAAGGTTTCCAGTTCGATTCCCCAGGCGGGCAGGAAAAATCTGTGGGTGGGGAAGTGATTGTCATCACTCACCCAACACTGCTGAAGTGCCCTTGAGCAAGGCACTGAACCCCCAACTACTCCCCCTGGAGCTGCTATAGTGGCCTGTGGTTGTACTGGTTATAGGCTCCCAGGTTTTAGTGTGTGTGTGTGTGTGTGTTTGTGTGTGTGTGTGTGTGTGTGTTTCTATTGTGCAGGGCGTTGCTGAAAATGAGCACTTGTGCTCAGCTACTACCCTGGGTAAATAAAGGATAAAAAAATCACACCTGTGTGAACCAAGTGGTGCAACTCCCCTCTCTCTCTCTCTCTCAGAGACACAGCACTACCCCTCTCTCTGTTTCTGGCGCCCCCTACTGCTATGAATAAGTCACATACTCGTGCTCATTGATGTACACAAACAGACAAACACGTACACACACGGACATTGCAAGCTGGGGCCTATTTCACGAAACTTGGATTAGAGATTAAGCCGGGCTTTAACACATATCCTGGCTTAATATATCCTGGATCAGTGCTTAACCGGTTTCATGAAAGCTGGTTGATCTTGCCAGATTAACTTAACCAGTTAACCTGGATATGTTGAGGCTTGATTCGGTTTCATGAAAGTGATGCTACATTAGTTACCATGGAAACTTATGCTTTGGACTTAGCCTGCTCCGGACCAGGCTAACAGCCAGGTTTAACCTAATCCTGATGTCTTTACTGTTCATTAAGCAGTCAAACTGATCACAAACCAATGATGTTTTCCAGATTTATTCAATTATTATGGGTTTATGTTGTCTTATTTGTATCGGTCTGCATTAAAGGACTAATTTAAGCACTATATAAAATCAAATAACCAAAATATATAGGCTGCACAACATCATGACAGCTTGTGAGCTTGTAGATCAGCTGCTTTTGGTGAATGTTCCCCATGAATAGGTTTGCTGTCGTGCAAGTGCACGGTTAAGAATAATTATTATATTATATTATTATTATTATTCTTTGTAAAAGTGAAAACCACTAAATATTACCATTAGTCATTGTTTTACAACATATTGTAACGTTTCACCCACTACTAGTCCTACATACTTACACCTAGAAACCCCATTCAAAGGTTCATCCTACGGTGGACATGTGTGCCTGAAAAGGAATCTTTGAAATGTTTCATAGTTTTAGAAATATAGTGCTTTCAAATTTGAGACATTTATAGGCAGATAGTGGCACTTCAAAAAATCACTTTCACCTAGAAACTCCATTCACACTTTGTAAAATTCAGCTTACTGTGGAAACACATGCTGGAACTTTTTACTTTGAAATGTTTTGTAGTTTCTGAGTTATTTAACTTAAACGCCCAATGCATTCTCAATGGCAATAGCACAAACTTTGGCATGCTAAATGAACCCATGAACCTATGAACCTCACCAGTCTGGCCCCTGTCTGGAAAACAACCCCCTTCCCCAAAGGTAGCTCCCTCATTCCCTCGTTCCACTAAAGCTTGGCTTTAGTGGAACGGAATAAACCAGGCTGTAAAGATCAGGATTTAAAAAGCCTGGCTTTGGCCTATATCCTGGATTAGTTCATCCAAGATTCGTGAAATAGGCCCCTGGTTGTAGAAGTGGTTGCACCACTTAAAAAAAACAGTGTATGTAGCGAACCCAAGCCAGAGAATGGTGAAGCATACTGATACCCTAACCCTAACCCTAACCCTTTCCAGAAGGTTTTATTTATGCTCAGCCTTAAGGTCATTAATTATTACACACTGGCCAATTAGCGACGCGATGCGAATAAGCGATCTGAAAATGTGAAATATTGCATGTTGCAGTTTGCCTGCGAATCTCTGCAAAATACGAACACCAGAGTGAACAAATAAAGAGCGAAAACGGTCGCATTTTCGCACATTCGCCACTTGTGTGGAAGCTTGCACGGACTTCAATAGTTTTTTTTTTAAATGCTAATTATTCGCACAAATATATCGCGTCGCCAATTTGCCAGAGTGTAATGACCTTAAGACCTTGTTTTGAACATAAAGTCCTTTCCTTTGTGTGAAACACCTTTTTTCTGGAAAGACACCGTAAGAACTATAGGACAGATAAACAAGCTCTTACAACATACAAACATTACAAACCAGGTCATAAAACAATAACATACAGAATGGGCCTTTAAAACACACACAAACATAATCATGAATAAACACAATGTTTACATGAAAGCAACACCTCGCTGTTAATATAAACTTATAAAACAACAAACACATTACCTTGTTCCCGTTCTAGCTGGGTGCTAAGATACAACTGTTGCTGCTGCTTGCCTGAAAAACATTTCCTTCTGATTCTGAGCAGCCCAGGTGAGTGCAATAACCAATCAAGGAAACCCCCAGTGGAAAGTTACCAGGCTCTCAGCCACACACTGAACTCAAAACAACAACAAAAAAACTTCAAAATAAAAGAATGACACATGTTGCATGCAAATAATTACAAAGACAAAATACAGTGCCTTGGTTAATTTACAGCGTAATCAAAATAATAATGGTCAGATCGCATACAGAGAGATTATGTATTTACTGCGGCGAGAACACATGTTTGACTGATCACTCTTCACTCTCGTGGTGTTTTTCCCCTCTCCCTGGTTCCATAACGATATGTCCACATACGTACGTAAGTAAGTAAGTAAGTAAGTAAAAAAAATTATAGAGCACCTTTCGAAACAATGTTACAAAGTGCTGTACAACAAGGTAAAACAATCATGTTAAAACTAGGGCATGAAACAAACAATAGAAGGTAAAACATTGAGATGCAAATAATTCAAGTAAAAAAATACATCATAAAATAAAGTGCTGACGAAATAAATAGGTTTTTAACAAGGTCTTAAAACCGTCGACAGACTCTTATTTAGTTCAAGGGGCAGGGCATTCCACAAAGTGGGGGCAACCACTTCAAATGCACGGGTCGGTCACCCTTTGTTTCGTCTAGTAAGATGTAAACATTAAGAACTGTTTTGACGTGAGGGGAGGGGAGGGGAGATCTCCCCATCTCTCATCTATCAGATCATAACACCTGAACATTTTCTATAGTCAAAGATAGTAGAGAGATGGAAGACAGTTTTACTGCAGTGACAC
Source organism: Protomyctophum bolini (assembly GCF_963924005.1). Classification (NCBI taxonomy): domain Eukaryota; kingdom Metazoa; phylum Chordata; class Actinopteri; order Myctophiformes; family Myctophidae; genus Protomyctophum; species Protomyctophum bolini. The sequence continues at coordinate 52,351,140 of NC_137864.1, forward strand.
AGACAGTCACAGTATACACACCAGCGTCACTGACAAGCAAACGTACTGGTATGAACTACAGACTGGCAGCCAAGTAGCCTAGCATCCTACTAGCCTGACATGTACAGTAGGCAGGATGATGGTGCCCAAATAAGCCAAAATCCTACCGAACGCGTCACTGTGCAATTACATTAAAACATTAATGCTGCGCCTTTCAACAAGCCTGCAATGCCCTGTTTCCATTGTGATCTACATGCATATCCAACCATCACCCACACATCCACTTATCCCTTCTGCTATATACTGCATTGGCAGTAGTGGGCAATCATTCCTCCATCTCCCCTCATACCTCGCCTCTCCTCTCTCTCTCACCCTTCGCCCCTTCCATCCTCCCCCGGCCCATCCGGTCCCTCGCGCCCCCCCGACCCCGCCTTCCCTACGAAGACACGCTCGGCCCCCCAGCCCAACAAATCCCCCAACAACCCCCCCCTCCCCATTCAACTCAACAGCGCCCCACCTTCTCCAGCCTCAACAACTAACCGCTTTCCTTCCTTCCTCAGCACACCATTCCACATGCATGTACCTGTCCATTACTTCAACAACTAGGCCTAAAACTAACACAAGAATGTGATTCTTAATTGTTTGATGGTGTGGTCTTTACTATAGTGGTAAAGACCACACTATATTTATATATACTAACTGTGAGGAGCCCCTAGGGGTCCCGGCCGGAACCCCTGTTGGAGAGTGCAGGTTTAAAAGGTTAACAAGCTGATTTTGACAATTATGTCTTTTCCTATATTTTGTCTGACTTGTTTGTGGAGAAACCTCCAAGGGTAGCATATTAACCCATTCTGAACGGGAACCCATTTTGGTGTTAGCATCATGTCATGCTTTAGCTATTGAAAAATAGCAGATCTACAAGCTCATAGCGCGCCACCGAGTGGCGCGCTATGAGCTTGTAGGTCTGCTATTTTTTTTAAATCGAAGAACGACTGACATTTTTTTAAAATCTGATCTCAGGTCAGAACGGGTTATAATCAGACCAGTGTGTGGACCAGTAGGAAACCTCGTATGAATCTGATCTCAGGTCAGAATGGGTTAAAGCAATCAATAGATTCCCATAAGGGGAAGAGCGGGAATCGAAGGCTAGCGAGACGCGAACACGGTGAGCCTGCTTTAACCCATTCTGACCTGAGATCAGATTCATACGAGGTTTCCACTGGACACACACTGGTCTGATGAACCCATTCTGACCTGAGATCAGATTCTAAAAATGTCAGTCGTTCTTCGATTTTTCAAAAAATAGCAGACCTGCAAGCTCGTAGCGCGCCACTCGGTGGCGCGCTATGAGCTTGTAGGTCTGCTATTTTTCAATAGCTAAAGCATAACATGATGCTGACACCAAAACGGGTTCCCGTTCAGAATGGGTTAAATGCAAAGCAGATCCAACTCATGTCCATATCACATGCATACATACATACATACTTCATTATTCATGTTCTTATTTCATTATTTACATGCTTACTCAAGGCTACATTTCTCACAAAAAAAACATTTGATTTGGTGATTGATTGTCCATCATGTAATTTCAGCTATAGAATGTATAGACGTATCCACGCAGGCTGCCCTTTAGGCGCAATCTATGTTACAGTCTCGTTAAACGCAGCTTGACACCGCAGCATTGATTGCCTACAGCTGGCCTATACATGTAGGCACTGGTGGAAAGTAATATTTACCTGAGTATACTGTATACTTAACCCATTCTGACCGGGAACCCGTTTTGGTGTTCAGCATCATGTTATGCTTTAGCTATTGAAAAATAGCAGATCTACAAGCTCATATCGCGCCACCGAGTGGCGCGCTATGAGCTTGTAGGTCTGCTATTTTTGAAGAAATCGAAGAACGACTGACATTTTTAGAATCTGATCTCAGGTCAGAATGGGTTCATCAGACCAGTGTGTGTCCAGTGGAAACCTCGTATGAATCTGATCTCAGGTCAGAATGGGTTAAGTACTGAGCTATTTGTACTTTACTTGAGTTTTACCAATTTCCAATACTTTTACTTCTGCTCCACTACATTTCAGAGGCAAATATTGTAGCCTACTTTTACTCCACTACAATTATTTGAAAACTTTAGTTACTATTAACATACTATAGTTACTTTGTCCATTTAGATTTAGATTAGAAAACATACATAAACCATGTCAGCCCTATATATACATTTTGGCCATTAAAAAAATAGCCGATCTACAAGCTCACAATGCGTCGCATCGCTTTTACACATTTTGACTTACTTTTAGTACTTTAAGAAGCCGAAACTTTTGTATTGACTTCTGCTTGTAACAGAGTACAGTACATCTACATTATTGCAGTATTGATATGTTACCTACAGTAAGTAAAACATTTGAGTGCTTTTTCCACAGGCACCGCTCCGATTGGTCTAGAGCCGTGAATATGAATATGAATATGAATATGTGGTGCACAATCATCGTCATTTACAACAATCATCACAGTGTGCAAAATTGCGCATGGAATGGTATTCAAGAAATGCCAAACCACTTAACAGTGTTTGTCTGTAGTGTATAGTACAGTACAGTAGTGGAAACTATAAGTACATTTACTCAAGTACTGTTTTCGTAATGAATATAATGTCATTTTTGGGGGCAACTGTATTTATTTTTCTTTACTTCTAATTGTACTTTTACTGCAACAATTATTTGAAAACCTTAGCTACTAGTCACTTTCTAGATTTGTATTATCGTGAGAACGATGGCTTCCATTTTCACACTGCAACTTTTAATAGCTTGGATTCCCCATTGATGATGATGGTGGGTGGGTTTCTGATCTGCCCACAGCCCTCCTATGAGCCACAGACTGAGTAGAAGAAAAATGGGGGCCAATTATATGAAGATGGAGAAGTGGTCCTTTAACAACTTCAGCCCTGTTAAACTTTCTAAGTGTCAACAAAAACAACAGAGGTCATACACACACACACACACACACACACACACATACAGAGCTATGTGTGTGGCTGGCTGTGTCTGAGCACTACTGTATATGTGTGTGGCTGTCACGTTCCGGTGATGTGGTGAGGACCCAAATGCAGGACAGCAAGCAGACAGAGTTCAAGATGCAAGATGGGTGATTTATTATAAAATAACTGGGAAAACAACACAGACACTGAACTGAACAAGGAGTGACACCAAACAATGACTGGGCAAGGACTGACTGGGGAACAAGACTAATACACACAGGAGGGCTGATTAGTGATTACACATGAGAAACACCTGGGGAAGACAACATAGAACCAAAACAACTAGAACAAGAACATAGAATTACAAGAGCTAGACAGGCAGAGTCTGTGACTGTGACAGTGGCTGGCTGGCTGGCTGGCTGTGTCTGAGCATGAAAACAGCATGGTTATTTTTCACCACCTGTGAGCAACCTAACACACACACACACACACAAACACACACGCACATATTAACTGTATACAGTATGATGATTTTGGATGTGCCAGTACAGTACAGTGACAGTACAGACAGTACAGTACAGTAGAGGGTATACAGAGGGACGTTTTAGAGTTGATTTTAAGATTGTATTGTTTGTTTTTAAATCAATTAATGGTTTAATTGGCACCTCAGTATCTTTCTGAACTTATTAAGGTTTAAATACTCCTCCAACAGTTTTGAAGCGTGCTGATTGGACATTATATTTTGGCCATTCTACAAGCTCACAATGCGCGTCACAAACTATAGTTTGTGAATAATGTCACACAAACTGGTGGTGTGGCGATCGGATCCAAATACAGGACAGCAAATCAGGTATAGAGCCCAAAACCCATGATTGGATGTTTTAACCCATTTTGCACGGGAACCCCTTTTGGTGTTAGCATCATGTTATGCTTTAGCTATTGAAAAATAGCAGATCTACAAGCTCATAGCGCGCCACCGAGTGGCGCGCTACGAGCTTGTAGGTCTGCTATTTTTGAAAAATCGAAGAACGACTGACATTTTTAGAATCTGATCTCAGGTCAGATTGGGTTAATCAGACCAGTGTGTGTCCAGTGGAAACCTCGTATGAATCTGATCTCAGGTCAGAATGGGTTAATACAGAGAAGATCACAATCACAAATCACAAACTGATGCAAACACTGAACATAACGCGACACCAAACAGTGACCCGACAAGGACTGTGTCAGGCTTCTCTCCCAGGTAAGGATCCAAAATGCAGAACACAGGACACCAGGAATAACTTAAAGTATTTTACTTAGAAAATAAGGTACACCATACAAGGCAAGAATAAACGTATTCACAAGGCAGGGCAAACTGATAATCCAACAAACACATGAGGGCATCAAGGGCTATATATATAGACTAGGTTAATCAGGGAGCAGGTGAGGTGAGACACACAGGTGGGTCCAGGTAGTCATCAGGGCAGTGGATGAGTGGGTGTGGCACAGACTGTGGCCAGGGCTGTGACAGACTGTCTGGGGAACAATAAGGCTACAATAATAATATACACATGAGGGCTGCATTCATTACACATGAGATCCAGTTGTGGGATTACATGAACATATAGTACCATTAAAACTAGAACGTTGTCAGGAGGTGGTTTTCAAGCAGGACCCAAATGCAAGGAAGTCGGGATCTTAGAAGTCTTTATTCAAACAAAGACCTAGTATAGCAGTAAGGTGCAAACACTAGCAAACAAAACATAGACTTGGAACTCAGGTGACAATACAATAATCCAACAGGGAACAGAACCAAACGCAGGGCTTAAATAGGCACCAGATTAACAGGACACAGGTGGACTCAAATCAAATCAACACAAGGATTGGCTGAGGGGGAAAACAAGACACAGGAAAACAAAACAAAGAACCAAAAATCAGGGAAGGTGAGACAAGGCAGGAAACTACTACAAAGTAGGACAGGAAACACAAAGCATCACTTCAAAATAAGAATCAGGAACACCAAACACAACCCACAGAAGGCAGATCCTGACAAACGTGAACATAACATAGAAATACAACACCAAGACATGCAAGTCTGTGACTGTGACAAATAAACAGCTGAGTGTGTGGTAATAAATACATAATACATAATAAATACAGATACAGTATCAGAAGGAGAGCACGGGGCGGGCAGTTTGAGTCGAGGCAGGGCGTGTTGTACAAAAATTAAAACAAGTGAACTTTTAAAGGAAGGGCCTGCACAGTGCACACTCCCCTGGGACATGATGCACAGTGCACACTCCCCTGGGACATGATGCACAGTGCACACTCCCCTGGGACATGATGCACAGTGCACACTCCCCTGGGACATGATGCACAGTGCACACTCCCCTGGGACATGATGCACAGTGCACACTCCCCTGGGACATGATGCACAGTGCACACTACCCTGGGACATGATGCACAGTGCACACTACCCTGGGACATGATGCACAGTGCACACTCCCCCTGGGACATGATGCACAGTGCACACTCCCCTGGGACATGATGCACAGTGCACACTCCCCCTGGGACATGATGCACAGTGCACACTCCCCCTGGGACATGATGCACAGTGCACACTCCCCCTGGGACATGATGCACAGTGCACACTCCCCTGGGACATGATGCACAGTGCACACTCCCCCTGGGACATGATGCACAGTGCACACTCCCCCTGGGACATGATGCACAGTGCACACTCCCCCTGGGACATGATGCACAGTGCACACACTCCCCCTGGGACATGATGCACAGTGCACACTCCCCCTGGGACATGATGCACAGTGCACACTCCCCCTGGGACATGATGCACAGTGCACTCTCCCCCTGGGACATGATGCACAGTGCACACTCCCCCTGGGACATGATGCACAGTGCACACTCCCCCTGGGACATGATGCACAGTGCACACACTCCCCCTGGGACATGATGCACAGTGCACACTCCCCCTGGGACATGATGCACAGTGCACACTCCCCTGGGACATGATGCACAGTGCACACTCCCCCTGGGACATGATGCACAGTGCACACTCCCCTGGGACATGATGCACAGTGCACACTCCCCTGGGACATGATGCACAGTGCACACTCCCCTGGGACATGATGCACAGTGCACACTCCCCCTGGGACATGATGCACAGTGCACACACTCCCCCTGGGACATGATGCACAGTGCACACTCCCCCTGGGACATGATGCACAGTGCACACTCCCCTGGGACATGATGCACAGTGCACACTCCCCTGGGACATGATGCACAGTGCACACTCCCCTGGGACATGATGCACAGTGCACACACTCCCCCTGGGACATGATGCACAGTGCACACTCCCCCTGGGACATGATGCACAGTGCACACTCCCCCTGGGACATGATGCACAGTGCACACACTCCCCTGGGACATGATGCACAGTGCACACACTCCCCTGGGACATGATGCACAGTGCACACACTCCCCCTGGGACATGATGCACAGTGCACACTCCCCCTGGGACATGATGCACAGTGCACACTCCCCTGGGACATGATGCACAGTGCACACACTCCCCTGGGACATGATGCACAGTGCACACTCCCCTGGGACATGATGCACAGTGCACACTCCCCCTGGGACATGATGCACAGTGCACACTCCCCCTGGGACATGATGCACAGTGCACACTCCCCTGGGACATGATGCACAGTGCACACTCCCCCTGGGACATGATGCACAGTGCACACTCCCCCTGGGACATGATGCACAGTGCACACTCCCCTGGGACATGATGCACAGTGCACACTCCCCTGGGACATGATGCACAGTGCACACTCCCCTGGGACATGATGCACAGTGCACACTCCCCCTGGGACATGATGCACAGTGCACACTCCCCTGGGACATGATGCACAGTGCACACTCCCCCTGGGACATGATGCACAGTGCACACTCCCCCTGGGACATGATGCACAGTGCACACTCCCCTGGGACATGATGCACAGTGCACACTCCCCCTGGGACATGATGCACAGTGCACACTCCCCCTGGGACATGATGCACAGTGCACACTCCCCTGGGACATGATGCACAGTGCACACTCCCCTGGGACATGATGCACAGTGCACACTCCCCTGGGACATGATGCACAGTGCACACTCCCCCTGGGACATGATGCACAGTGCACACTCCCCTGGGACATGATGCACAGTGCACACTCCCCCTGGGACATGATGCACAGTGCACACTCCCCTGGGACATGATGCACAGTGCACACTCCCCTGGGACATGATGCACAAAGGACTTCATGCTTCAGAGTTTTATTGCACAGCTCGCTTCATCTCATGCTTCATCAGGTGCTGATGAAGTGTGAGTGAGACAAATGGCACGCACGCTCACTCACGCACGTACACACACACACACACACACTCACACACACACACACACACACACACACACACACGAACGTGCACACGCACGCACACAACAGTGTTGGGTCATTCACTCATCTCCGAGGACAAAAGCCTGGGGTGGAACTTCCGTTCTACTACTACTACTCTGAAGCATTGTCCTTCATGCGTCTTATCTTAAAGAGATTTTAGATAAATACAGTAGGCAGAACTCTACAATGTTTGTATCTTGTATATTGGTGCATTTCGGGTGTTCGACCACATTAATCATGGAAAGTTTTTTTTTTAAACTGACACAAAGAGGGGTCTCCAGTTTCTTAGTTAGAATCTTGGTGTTCTCGTATGCTCACCAGACGATAAGTATAAAATGGGGGAATTCAATGTATGCTTCCTTTCTGACCGATGGTGTCTATAACAGGGAGGAATTCTGTCTCCATTTTATATGAATGATTTCTAATTGATTTTAATATAGGGAATTGTCGTAGGGAAGACAGGCAATCATTCTAGTTGAGTCAGGGCTTCACTTAGCATTTTTCCAAGTAGCACGTGTGTGTCACGATGTGTGTCAGGTTGTGGACCCAGATGCAGAACAAGCAGGCAGGCAGGTAAAGTCCAGTATTTATTAGAGAAAAAAACATAACAGCTTACATGACGAGGCAACAGCAGGACAAAACAGGCAGGAACACAAAGTAACATCAACTTTGATCTGGCAGTGAGAGAGCAGAATGAGTCCAGTGCTTATAGACACAGGTGAGTGTAATCAGGCAACTGCCGGCTAACGACAGAAATGGAGACAGGTGTAACAGGGAAAGAGGCGAGACAAGACAGGCAACAACTAGGCAAAACCGGAAATACTAAGACGCACTACAAAATAAGGGTAACTTACACAGTTCACAGTCAGATCATAACAGTGTGCTCCTAAATTGAAAAATCTAGTAGCACACAAATAATTTTAGGGGTTCACGATGGAACGTTATCAAATAATGTGTTTTTCTTTAATAAAGTGATATGAGGTCAATGAGGAGGGATTTCAAAGTCACTGGCCCCACCATTATTATAACCACTGGCCCAGAACATTCATCAGGTATTGATCGCCATAATAAAGAAAATTAACAAAGTTGGTACAAAATCTTTCCGTAAAATAAAAAAACCCTACTTTAACCCTAAAATAAACAAGCAAAACTAACTTCTGCCTATTCCATATCATGTGTAAATCAGTTCATTTTATAACTACTACACCTAGACTACATTTCTATAACGCCAATTTTATTCTACAATGCAGCTCGATGCATTTTGATTCATTAAAACCTTCTATCATCACATATTAAAGCTGATGCCATTGGTTAGTGCAGTGGTGCTGCTGCGTTCAAGTGCAGCACAACATAATCTTTTTTTATTGAACGGTCAAATTCTGTAGCAGCAAAAGGGGGCTACAAACTGCATTTTACAACTCGCACTGTTCTATTTTTAGTAGCAAATGTCGCACTGTCGAGCCCTGTTGCTCAGTACCTGTGAAGGTATATCTGACTTAGATCCTTCTGTAGACCGCCCACCTGTGGTGTCGCTACAAACAAGGCAGCGTTAGATGACTCACAGAGTGGCCTAATGACTGCATGAGGCTCCTGCTGAGGCTCCAGCGCAAGCCAGATGTTTGTTAGTGTGGGGTTTGTTAGTGTCGGGTACCCCGTACCACCTGCGTTCCAGTTCCATGCGTAGGGGGCATCTGAGTCACAAATGACATCAGAACAAAAGGTCTACCAACGCGCCTGGAGCCTGCAACGGCTGGTCCGGTGCATCACAGGAACAAGGACACATGTTGCCTTAAGGGGCGGCCATAAGGTCCGGGAGGCCTGTTTCATAACGTAATGTGATTTGAATAATTATTTTTTTTATATTCTTTTCTTTTTTTCCCCTTTATTTAACCCATTCTGACCTGAGATCAGATTCCTACGAGGTTTCCACTGGACACACACTGGTCTGATTATAACCCATTCTGACCTGAGATCAGATTCTAAAAATGTCAGTCGTTCTTCGATTTTTCAAAAATAGCAGACCTACAAGCTCGTAGCGCGCCACTCGGTGGCGCGCTACGAGCTTGTAGATCTGCTATTTTTCAATAGCTAAAGCATAACATGATGCTGACACCAAAACAGGTTCCCGTTCAGAATGGGTTAAACCTGGCCTGCAAGCATTATGTCATATGTCATAATATGTTATGTGTATACATATTACAGTATAATGCATATGGTGACTCGTTGGCCAACCCGGCCTATAGGCTACTGTCAAACTGATTCAAACATCATCTACTGTACATGGGTACATTCACTGCATGTATCACCCTATATGTTTAATGTATTACCTTCTTTGACGTTGTCTTAATCGATGGATCTTTTTCCACCTACCTTCACCATCCATCTATCCTTGTCACCCCTCCACCATCTTATCTGATCTCTGCTTTTTCCATCTCTGTCTACCCCTGATTGCATGTAGTCAGCAGTTCATCACTCTCTCTCTCTCTCTCTCTCTCTCTCTCTCTCTCTCTCTCTAGTGGAATTTAACTAAGTACATTTACTAAAGTAGTTTTTAGTGTATTGCCATTTCTTGATATTTAATACTGCACTACTCAGAGGCATCATTCATCAGAGACCAATATTGTCCTTTTTACTTGACCACAAATATTTGAAAGCTTTAGTTATATAAGTTACTTCTCAGATTTAGATTATGCCAGGATGAATTAATAACTTCGATATAAACGGCAGGATTTCCCCCCCGTTCAACCCTTATTTTGAAAAGCCAAAACCTGTGACCGGATGTTACAGATGTTACTACTACTGTGTGTGTGTGTGTGTGTGTGTGTGTGTGTGTGTGTGTGTGTGTGTGTGTGTGTGTGTGTGTGTGTGTGTGTTGTCACATCCACTCTCTGTCTTGCGATCGGCAGCGACAAAGCTCATTGTGACCATCACAGCGTGGGCTATGGACTGTGGAACAAAGCTTGTTTTGATCAGAAATGCCATATGGGACAAGAAATTGGAAATACAGGTGATTGAAAGAAACAGAGTGGGCGCGGCCGGGTGAACGAGAAATTCAAGATGGCGCGCTCCACTGTTGTTGACAACACCAGTTAGCAACCCAATGCTAATGTGAGTAGCATTATGACTTGATCCATCAAAAGCACTATGAAAGACAGTTTCCGTATAGATCTATGTTAGTGGTGCTAACGTGTTTATTAATTTAATGATTTCCATAGATCTACGGTATTGGCAGGAAGCGTGTCTTAATACAAATAAGTCATAAATTATCCAATTAAGCTCACTACTACATGATGAGCTTTTAGATCTGTTATTTTTGTAAAAAGTTTGACAAATGTTGAAGGATTTGCGTTACTGTAAAGGTGGTTGCACAATGCACACAGGACAGCAGTGTGCAGGGACTTTTAGAGTATGTTATAGATGCCATCCCTTAATTTGTAGGCTACTTTTACTCAAGTAAAAAAATAACAGCTATTTTAATATTATTTTTCATATAAGCAGTCTGTCGGGTGGAATCCTATATACAGTATGTCCAAAACTGTACCAGGATTCAAATTCAAATATAGCAAACATCGCATCCCGGGGCGTTTAGATCTGCTACTTTTGACACATTTATTTTGTGATTCCTATATGACATCAGATGTTTATGCCTGACAGTAACGATTTATTTAAATACATTTAAAAAATCTGTACTCTCTCTCTCTCTCTCTCTCTCATTCCCTCTCTGCATTGTCTCTTTATCTCTCCTCAGTCCTCACATCTCTCATCTACAGCTCTTCCCTGTGTCCGGAGACTCCGGACACAGACCTGGCTGCTCCTCATTTCCGAGTGTCAATCACAACATACCCTGTGGATATCACATTCTGCTCGATAGGTTGTGGTGCCGCGCACACACACACACACACACACACACACACACACACACACACACACACACACACACACACACACACACACACACACAACAAAATAAAACCCCTATAGTCTGAACGGCACGGAACCCAAACTTTGAACACCGTAACGTGCAGCTGTGAGTAAGGTTGCGGCACACAAACTGATTACTGTAGATGTCCATAAACGAGAGCTTTTTGCACCTGGCAGTTATGACTATAAGCCATTCTTGTATTAATCTTATAAAGCCCAATCCTAAAGCCAAAATCAGACCCGTCTGCTGAGTGGTACTGTACTGTACTGTACTGTACTGTACTGTACTGTACTGTACTGTACTGTACTGTACTGTACTGTACTGTATATTGTGTGGGCACATACTCATCATGTGGCAGCGGTCCCCAAACGTTGTTGCACCCCTTATTACCTCCTGACATAGCACCCCAACACTCCTTGTATTCGACCGAAAATGATACTTAATATATGATTATGGCAAAATAATGACAGAATAAATGACAGCTGCTCTATACATCTCCTTGTTTACCGGATTTTGCCGTTTTTGTGTTAAATAACACCATGAAACCACCATTAGCCTTTTCATGCCACGCACCCCCTAGAGGGCATTCGCTGCACACCACAAGGGGTGCACACACAACCGTTGGGGAACCACTGTGTTAAGGTATTTACGGGGGCATAAATGGAAGCTTGAATCAGCCGTCCTGCTTCATTAGAAGAGTGTCAAATCAGTACTTTATTGATCAGCGTCTCAACTGTCTACTTGTACATCATCTGATCTCTTTCAACACATCTCAATGCTCTTACACAGATATATATACATCTGTATGCATCAGCGCCTTGACTTGATCCTTTTGGGCATTTGTCCTCTGCCTACTGGTCCACAGACACACACACATCCAGTGGTTGAAGAAGTACTTGGATATATTAGTTTTACTTGAGTAAGACTAGCAATAACACAATGTCTCATCTACAGCTCTTCCCTGTGTCCGGAGACTCCGGACACAGACCTGGCTGCTCCTCATTTCCGAGTGTCAATCACAACATACCCTGTGGATATCACATTCTGCTTGATAGGTTGTGGTGCCACACACACACACACACACACACACACACACACACACACACACACACACACACACACACACACACACACACACACACACACACACACACACACACACACACACACACACACACACACACACACACACACACACACACACACACACACACACACACACACACACACACACACACAAAATAAAACCCCTATAGTCTGAACGGCACGGAACCCAAACTTTGAACACCGTAACGTGCAGCTGTGAGTAAGGTTGCGGCACACAAACTGATTACTGTATATTAGTTTTACTTGAGTAAGACTAGCAATAACACAATGTAGAAATAAAGAACAAGGTCTGTACTTCAAATGAGTGCTCATTATGAATTATCACACGTATACAAATATAAAGTAAAAGTACTTTTGTCCACATTGTGAATGGAACATATGAATATAAAAATATACTTTCACAGTTTTTTTCCTGAAATAGCGAAACAGTGCTGTATGCTTTGTAATAGTAATCTAAACCTGCATTTAAGGTCAATTCTCTGGCCTGATAGATACTGAGGCGCCACGATACAGTGAGATGACCTTGGACTGCACCTTAGACTGTAAGTCCCCCCCCGAGCACACGTGATGAGAAGGTTTTGTAATTAACCCATTCTGACCTGAGATCAGATTCATACGAGTTTTCCACTGGACACACAGTGGTCTGATGAACCCATTCTGACCTGAGATCAGATTCTAAAAATGTCAGTCGTTCTTGGATTTTTCAAAAATAGCAGACCTACAAGCTCGTAGCGCGCCACTCGGTGGCGCGCTATGAGCTTGTAGATCTGCTATTTTTCAATAGCTAAAGCATAACATGATGGCAACACCAAAATGGGTTCCCGTTCAGAATGGGTTAAAGCTTCATCTGCACTTTGACCACATGCACACGCATCGGTGCACCACGTCTAGAACATGTCATTCATCGGTCCTCCTTCCGTTAGTCAGACCACTGACTGCTGACGGAGGCTTCACCTACAGTTCCATAATATGGAGACGACAGAGACATCCTAGTGCTGACATCAGGCGTTCGGCCGACCCTATATATAAAGAGTGTTGCTCTGGAGGGTCGAGGCAAGCAGCGTTTGCTATAGGCCTGTCGCGAGACTCCATCGCGCCTCCGTACTGTCATGAATGCATTACAGGTGGACCCAAAAGCAGGCAACAGGATGCAAGCAGACTATCTTCAAAGTGTTTATTTCAATAAACCAAGATAGGGCAAAAACAAAGGCACAGCAAAACATGTACACTCACTTGAACCAACAAGGACACACTGCAAACAAAGGGCTTAAATAGACAGGGGGTAACAGGACACAGGTGAACTCAAAACACAATCAAACACAGGATAGGCTAGGGGACTAAAAGGACACAGGTGGAAACACTGACAAATAACAAGGTAGGATAGACAAGGTAACTAACAGTAACTAGGAAGACAGGAAACACTAGGAACAATACTACAAAATAAGATACACAAAACTAAGGCAACAACAGAGTAACAGAAAACCAAAACCAACGAGAAGCAGTCAGGAATACAAGAGCAAATACATATACAAGACATAAATACATATTATAGTCCAAACTCAAAATAAGGACAGTCAAAGTTCACGGTCCGAGGAGCGGATCGTGACACGTACGAGACTGGATATTTGGCCTTTTACAAGGTACACTACAAACCCATATAGGCGTGTACCTTTTTCTATCATAGCCCCTGTCTAGAACAGCACGGATGTCTATCGTTCTTCTGCTGGGGGACTGATGAATCTGCCATTTCTGCCTCTCTTGCTCACTCGCTCATTCTGGAGATAGCTTCCCAGTCGTGCATGGGTCTGCTGCTTGCGATTGGTAAATCAGAGTCCAACTATGAGCCAGCAGCAGCATGTGTGTGTGTGTGCGCGTGTATGCGTGTGTGTGCGTACATGTGTGTGTTGCGGTTTTACGGTTTTTATTAACCAAACTTCCCCACAGGGATCAAATTACGGGATACATGTGAGCAACCAAAATATCAAACAATACATAGGTTTCAGTGGTACTTTACCAACTTAGGAGAATAGAGGAAGACCTGGAGATGCCGGCAAACACAGGAGAATGAGGGGGGGCCCAGGCCACCCCCTGTAGGGACGTCGAAGCTGTTTCCCCCCTCCCCTAACTTACAACCAACTATTACTAATAACGAAAACAAAGCCTGCCGGTCATCCCCAGGCCAAACTAAAGTAAATTAAAGTAAACTCAAAACAAGTATTGACATGGTGTGGGACTGAGATGTTGCTGGGTCTGTGTCTCCATGACACTGAGCTGGCTGGCTTTTATAGAGAGGGCTGCAGCAGAGGACAATTAGGGGAATCTGCTGCAGGTATGCCAGCCTGGGTGTGTCAGTCTGAGTGGGGAGGAGAGACAGAGAATTAGCACAGACAATGATTGAATGACTGAGTATGTGTGTGTGTGTGAGTGATGTCATGGCCACACGCAACAGTGTGTGCGTGGGTATCTACATGCATCTGTGCCACCGAGCCCAGGACCCGTGGTACCGCATGTGAGCACAATTAGACAACTAGAACTGAACTCTGTCGAGTGCCTATACTCTGTAAAACTATCTAAAGTCTGGTTATTGTCACGATCAGAGTCAGAGGTGTGTAGGACCCAAGCGCAGGACAAAGGCAGAGGATGAGGCAGACACAAGGCAGGTCGAGTGCACGGTGGTTTATTACCAAAAACCAGGTACAGGAACAAACACAGGAAACACGAGGAAACTAGGGATAACTAGGAGCAAGAAATAACACTGGGACTAGGAAAATACAAGGAACCACGAGGAGCTAGAAATCACTGACAACAATTTACGAACCAACAAAGAACTGACAACACAAGGGCAAACTTATAGACACGGGATAACTAGACACAGGTGAACAAAACTCAAAATCAAGACAGGGATTGGCTGGGGGACTAAGAGGACACAGGTGATTGGCTGGGGGACTAAGAGGACACAGGTGGAAAACAAAGACTAATCACAATACAGGTAGACAAGGCAGGTAGAGAACTACAGGGGCAGACAGGATGGCACAAAACAATACTGCAAAATAAAAGGTACACAATAAACCATAACATGTCACGTACCGTGACAGTTATAACTGGCTGTCAATGGTGACGTAATATGATATGTTTCAATATTGGCATGGGTAACAGGTAACGTATAGTAAGTTACTAGTACTATACTGTGGTCGGCTGGCTTTTTTATGTGCGCATGCTTGCTATATGTTGATGTTGACGTAACTAAGATATGTTTCAATGTCCGGTTATAACTGGCTGTCGACGGTGACGTAATTAGGATATGTTTCAATGTCGGGTGCATAAAAGGTAATGCCTGTATGCATACATGTATGTAATCTGAATCTTAATTACGTCACCATCAAAAGCCAGTTACTGTACAACCCGACATTGAAACACATCTTAATTACGTCATATCAACATCCAGTATATATACTGTACCTACCACGCATACCATACGTACAGGTCCAGCCGACCACAATACTTGCACGCTCTGCTTGCTTGCGCAATTAACTACAGGAAACACCTGCAAAACAATACCCATGGCACTGCTCCCATGCATGAGTCGCTCCCTCCGGCTCCATCCGCAGCAGTCTTCTCTTCATTTAGTGAGAGTGCACAAAATTGCCACTTGTGAAAAGTGGAAACCACTTTTGTGTTTCCAAATTCCACTGGTCTATTTATGCCCATATGCAAGATCTTATTGGCTTATAAACCCTGCACTGACGAGGAGGAAAATGGATGAGGACCGACAGAAGGATAAAGGACCGTCTTCCTTTTTTAATAAGATTGTACAGACAGTCCAAGGCGGTGCGCATGGTTTGGGTTTGAGGCGTTTAACCCATTCTGACCTGAGATCAGATTCATACGAGGTTTCCACTGGACACACACTGGTCTGATTAACCCATTCTGACCCGAGATCAGATTCTGAAAAATGTCAGTCGTTCTTCGATTTTTCAAAAATAGCAGACCTACAAGCTCGTAGCGCGCCACTCGGTGGCGCGCTATGAGCTTGTAGATCTGCTATTTTTCAATAGCTAAAGCATAACATGATGCTGACACCAAAACGGGTTCCCGTTCAGAATGGGTTAAGACAGTTCACGTTAACACAGTATTTAGTTTATTGGACATGTAAGCCTGGCACAGCAGCTGAGTCTCATCTGAAGGTTCTTCTTTGATGAGTTGTGTTTTTGTTTTTTTTCCCCTGTCTTACATAACAGATAGCATTGGAGGGCACGGCTTGCTGCAGGCATGTTTCCTGTGTGTGTGTGTGTGTGTGTGTGTGTGTGTGTGTGTGTGTGTGTGTGTGTGTGTGTGTGTGTGTGTATGTGTGCGTGTGTGTGTGTGCATGTACCTGCGCTGTAAATCCATTTGTTCCAGAGTGGAGGTGACAGAATACCCGAGAGAGAGAGAGAGAGAGAGAGAGAGAGAGAGAGAGAGAGATGACTAAAGACAGGCAGTGAGTAAGAGTTTTTCATGAGTACACGGCACAGGGAGGGGGATGTTCTGACTTTAAATGGCACATGAATTCACTTGGAGAAGAAGGGTGGAGAGAGAGAGAGAGAGAGAGAGAGAGAGAGAGAGAGAGAGAGAGAGAGAGAGAGATCGCTCCTCTATGAGTGTGAGGGGTTTGTTTACTGTCTGACCTTTTCAGAACAATCTATCCCACGCTTCCACACAGTAATTATAAAGCATAAGGATGCACACCAAGTAGCTCTCATTAGGAGTTTTTTATTTATTTATTTATGCAAATATGTGACATTTTGACTAGGGTTTCACGGTTATGAAATTATGACCGATATCCCATCTCCGATTGTTTGCAGGGTCATATTATCTGCCGACACCAATTCTGACCGATTCCGATATTATGCAGAGGACCACAATGGAAACAGGGGGGGGGGGAGTGGGGGGGGGGGGGGGTTATTGGCCCAAAGCCTGTTAATACATTTACGTATTCAATCAATCAAATAAATAGTCTATACACTTTTCCAAGTGTCTGTTTTCAAAATGTAATGACACAGCAATGAGATGAGTACACTAATTAAATGCAGAACATTTTGATTTGGCTTTTGTTCTAGACACTTTTGATTTATTGCGAATTCACTCAGTGAGCACTTACTATGAGACCTAGCAGATCATGTCTGTCTGTGTGTGTCCCCCCTTTGTGCCCATATATGGAGCTGAGTGATTCACAAATCACTCAGCTCCATATATAACAGCGGGACAGACAGACAGACAGACAGACAGACAGACAGACAGACAGACAGACAGACAGACAGACAGACAGACAGACAGACAGACAGACAGACAGACAGACAGACAGACAGACATGCACACGAGCTGCGTTCGCTTCACGCGTTTGCGCGTCTTATCTTTATATCTTTGACCGATTCCGACTATGCTACTGATTATATCGTGCATCCCTATGACCAACACGGTAATCAGACTATCAGATATAGGGCTGTATTTTGCGTGTCTTAAGTACCAGGTCTTATTCCCTAACTTGAGTAAACGAAAGACCTGGAGGCGTGATCAATGCTCTTTGGCCACTCAGAATAGCCAAATGGCATTGATCACGCCTCCAGGTCTTTAGTTTACTCAAGTTAGGGAATAAGACCTGGTACTTAAGACACGCCTCCAGGTCTTTAGTTTACTCAAGTTAGGGAATAAGACCTGGTACTTAAGACACGCAAAATACAGCCCATAGTATCTTGTTTTCCAATAGTAGCTAGGTTTCCATGTACTTAGTAGGAAATGTGTTTCCCATGTAAAACAAAGGGATAATGAACAATAATATACAGAAGTGCTGCTCTCTGCTGAACTAACTACCGGTAAGTATTACTTACTATAAGACAGTTAAACTGTCTTATAGTCTGTAATGTATTAGTATAGTAATGTAGTAATGTATTACTTACTATAAGACAGTTAAACTGTCTTAGAGTCTGTAATGTATTAGTATAGTAATGTAGTAATGTATTACTTACTATAAGACAGTTAAACTGTCTTAGAGTCTGTAATGTATTAGTATAGTAATGTAGTAATGTATTACTTACTATAAGACAGTTAAACTGTCTTAGAGTCTGTAATGTATTAGTATAGTAATGTAGTAATGTATTACTTACTATAAGACAGTTAAACTGTCTTATAGTCTGTAATGTATTAGTATAGTAATGTAGTAATGTATTACTTACTATAAGACAGTTTAACTGTCTTATAGTCTGTAATGTATTAGTATAGTAATGTAGTAATGTATTACTTACTATAAGACAGTTAAACTGTCTTATAGTCTGTAATGTATTAGTATAGTAATGTAGTAATGTATTACTTACTATAAGACAGTTAAACTGTCTTATAGTCTGTAATGTATTAGTATAGTAATGTAGTAATGTATTACTTACTATAAGACAGTTTAACTGTCTTATAGTCTGTAATGTATTAGTATAGTAATGTAGTAATGTATTACTTACTATAAGACAGTTAAACTGTCTTAGAGTCTGTAATGTATTAGTATAGTAATGTAGTAATGTATTACTTACTATAAGACAGTTAAACTGTCTTATAGTCTGTAATGTATTAGTATAGTAATGTAGTAATGTATTACTTACTATAAGACAGTTAAACTGTCTTATAGTCTGTAATGTATTAGTATAGTAATGTAGTAATGTATTACTTACTATAAGACAGTTAAACTGTCTTATAGTCTGTAATGTATTAGTATAGTAATGTAGTAATGTATTACTTACTATAAGACAGTTAAACTGTCTTATAGTCTGTAATGTATTAGTATAGTAATGTAGTAATGTATTACTTACTATAAGACAGTTAAACTGTCTTATAGTCTGTAATGTATTAGTATAGTAATGTAGTAATGTATTACTTACTATAAGACAGTTAAACTGTCTTATAGTCTGTAATGTATTAGTATAGTAATGTAGTAATGTATTACTTACTATAAGACAGTTAAACTGTCTTATAGTCTGTAATGTATTAGTATAGTAATGTAGTAAAGTATTACTTACTATAAGACAGTTAAACTGTCTTATAGTCTGTAATGCTCAGTAGTGCTGTGTTGTTGTTGTTGCCCATGATAATGATTATACAAAATTCAGTAACAGTTTTTACATTATGGTCATCATTGTTCATTGTTATGCATCAGCCTACAGTTCTTCTTTTACGTGGAAAAACTACTGGGGAATAAACCTGTTTATAGCTTAATGTAAATTCCAAACAGACACATTGGTGGAGCCCAGATTATGGGAGAAGGTACAGGTATAGGTATAAAGTCTTATGTCTCAGGAACAGGCATTGAGGGAGTGAAATGCACACATGAACATCTCACTGACATGCTGATGTGTGTCCTATATGTCTCAAGGGTGCCGTGGCACGCCTCGCTGTATTGTCCCTATATCCATTAACCACACGCACGCCAGTGGTACTCAAAGTGGGGTCCGGGGACCCCCAGGGGTCCTTATGGCATTTTCAGGGGGTTCACTGAAAAATGAGTAAATACAGTAAATACAAATCAACCACTGTGTAACGGAGGCCAACGTGAGCTCCCTAACGCCGTAGGCGAGGAAAGAATGACATATTATGATGTCACAGGAAGCCTGTTGAAGTCCGACCCAAGGGAATAAAATACCATTCCTACCGTCTTCCACGGGAAACCTATATTTCCAGCCAAAGCCGAAGTTCCATTCAAAATCGTAGAACTCCTTGACAAATTAATTAGAATACCTTTCCTCTCAATTCTTTGGCTATAAAGGCATTGACTTTCAAGGGACCTTGGATACCGTCATCCTACACACACACACACACACACACACACACACACATACACACACACACACACACACACACACACACACACACACACACACACACACACACACACACACACACACACACACACACCCACCCGCTGGTTCTACCATGACGTCATAGGTGACTGACGTTAGACTGGCTTCAAGCTCTACTCTGATAATGGCTACAGGCAGCACTAATAATTTAAATGACAGCTAGAGGTGCCATCTGTGGGGCAGGTAAAATGACCACGCTTGAAACATAACGGGTCAGTTTTTATTTCCTTTTATCCCATTCTGGGCGGGAACCCCTTTCGGTGTTCTAACCGTTTTTGATGCTGCTATATAGATATTTGAAGTTTTTCAGAGAACTTAGGTCCTCAGTCCAAAATGGGTTACATTCCCTGAAGCAGGGGCATTGGTGAATGTAACGATCAGGCCTTCACTCACCTTCATGTCATATGGGTATTTGATAGGTCGCCATAGTTACCATCTGAATATTGATACTCCATTATGTGACATATTTAACCAACCTACCGTACTGTATCTAAGTCTGGCATAACAAACTCCATATTTGGGCATGGTTGAGAGATATGGAGCTGGCAAACATATAGTGCTGACGTCATGCTACTATTTTAGAACTCCATATATGGATATAGCTGACTGATTCGTGACATGCAGCCAGGTACTATAAAGGGTGGCCTTCAAACCCTTGAGCTTCAGTTGCAAAAGCAATATTTATTCCACTCCTCGGGAATCTCCAAACCTTTTAAGGCTATATTCGCAAACCGGCACTCTCTCTCTCTCTCAGACTCCAGCACCTTCTGTACGAGTCAGGATATTGCATTAGAGGATATTCAGATTCACTCTACTTAATCATCGGGGTTCGGTTAAGTTCTTTCCGGACACCACTTCTCCATTTTATAGTTTTATAGTCAGAGTATGGCTGCGTACACGATTGTTCTGCTCCGCCACGGAGAGAGCTGCTGGAATCAGGACAACCGCTTTTGCGGATGGTTCGACGCAGTGCTCAGTGGAACCGGGGTGGACGAGGCAAAGAGGGCAGGACAGGCCTTGAAAGACGCCGGCTATGAATTTGACATCTGCTACACGTCTGTACTCAAGCGGGCCATTCGGACACTGTGGCTTGTTCTGGAGGGCATTAACCAGATGTGGCTGCCCGTCCATCGTACCTGGCGCCTCAACGAGCGCCACTACGGTGGCCTGACTGGGCTGAATAAGGCAGAGACGGCAGCCAAGCACGGAGAGGCGCAGGTCAAGATCTGGAGGCGGGCCTTCGATGTCCCGCCCCCATCCATGGACGAGAACCATGACTTCTATAACAACATAAGCAAGGACCGTCGCTATGGCGACCTGACTGACCAGCTTCCAGCCTGTGAGAGTCTGAAGGACACCATCGCCCGGGCACTGCCTTTCTGGAACGAGGAGATCGTTCCTCAGATCAAGGACGGCAAGAGGGTTCTGATCGTTGCCCATGGCAACAGTCTCCGTGGCATCATAAAGCACCTTGAGGGCATGTCAGAGGAGGACGTCATGGAGCTAGACCTGCCAACAGGCATCCCCATTCTGTATGAGCTGGACAGGAACCTGAGGCCTGTAGGTTCCTTGCAATTCCTGGGCGACGAGGAGGCCGTCAAGAAGGCCATGGGGGCCGTGGCTGCCCAGGGGAAGGCAAAGCTCTGAAGAAAAGGGGAGATTGACAGCCAATGGCCGGGTCCACTCGGGTATTAGTGGAACCGTCATTTCACTTGTATAGAGTTGTGTGTGTTAATCTGACGTTAGTAGATCCATGTTTTCTTCTTGGACATGTGTTTGTGGCACACTGGCAGGTTATATAATATAGGATTTTGACAGCTGCTGTCTCCTGTTCTTAAACGGAATGGCGTTCTGCCACTGAATCTTTTACTGGATCGGCACACATGTCTGTCTATCACATCAAAACGGTTGTTTGTTTACAGTTTCTCTGCTTGACCCTATATGTCCTTTGGACAATGTACTGTTGTGTCCTGTCAAAATGAAAAATCTATAAAGTATGAAGTAAAAAAATAATAATCAACTAGCCTACTCATTTAGACACTTTATTTGTGTCATGTATGGGGTTTTGTTGGCTGGTGTGAGAGAAAAGCAGAGGTTCAGCAGTCGGTTCACCCACAGCTGACAACTGTGTTTGAAGTAAATGACAAAGATTTCTATTATAACATTGAGGCTTTATATAATAGTTTAGTTTTTACTACAGACCTTACAATGGTACTGTGAATTCAGAAAACAAATGTTTTTTGGAAAAACAGCTTTAATGTACAGTGATTTTAGTACGCTTTATTCAACAGAATTCATGTTGTATAAATGTACATAATTAAGATATTTATATCAATATTCCGGAAATAAATTCCTATAGTTTACAGGCTAAAGGCTTGGTCTTCAGTAGTATTTATTTTTAAAGAGCTTTTGTCATTAATTGTTTTAGAGGAAAACTCCAGATGAGTAGAATGGAAGCTTTGTGTTTTGCATGTTCTTCTGCACAACACTCAGCCTAGTCTTGATTCCCTGGAAAGAACACAAAGAGACAATGGATGGATCACGCACGCACGCACGCACTTCACATTGCAGGTGTGATTTTTTGTATTGCAATTCCAATTTGCAAATGATAGCGTGATACAACTGTTTTCTAAAAATAAACAAACTACACCATCGATTTTGTCATGACAAAACTCTGAGTCGTCTGATATCGAGTTACATTTGATGTCTGTGTTTGGAGAAAAAACATTTAATTAAGTAAGTACTTTTTCACCGTCAGTTGATGCTTCATAGTGAAATTGCCAAGGTGGTTTGTTTACATCCGGAGCCCCTGAGTGGCCATGGTAAGAAAAATAAGATAATATTATCTCGTCCGGACAAGATAATATCTCGTTCCGGACGAGATATATATTTTTTCTTAACATGGCCACTCAGGGGCTCCGTAATGACACAATCGAAGATTCCCCTATTGGATTTCCAACACAAAAACATAACGCTGTGACCCAGGGAGATAGCGCCCTCTAGCGGCGGTGGTGTGAGACTTCGGTGCTCTATTACTTTCAATGAGCGTAAATAAGTGTCACCTGTGGTGCTGTCCTCTCTCCATGCGTCCAGGTTGAATGATGGAATGCGATGGCAGGGCAACAGGTCAGCAGGGAAACAGCCCAACCTGAAGGCATCACGTGGGACCTCCCTCATCTCACTGTTGTCACAGATGATGCGAGACAGTGACCACTTGGACAGTTCAGCTCTCTGATGCTCGGTGAACACGCCTTCCGCCTCCCACCAAAATCTAGACACACATAGATTCAAGCCAAAACAATGAGCCACGGTTTACTGTGGATTTTACAACGGCTAAGAGGCACACTGAGGGACGATGTGGAGGAGTTACTACAGGACTTTTTTGGTGATAGGGGGGAAAAAAAGCAGACCAAGTACAGAGCCAAAGTATTTAGTATTGTGGGTGAAATGTATTAAAATAGACGTTAAACATGAATGCTAAATGCTAACGGAAAGTACTGAATTTAACACAACGCTGATGATAGGGCTCTCAAACAAGTCTTTGAATCGATCTACGAAATATATGCAAACGTCTGCAAATCAAATGTCATACAATATTATGTAGCGGGGGCTTCATCTCTCTCTCCCTCAGCTAAGGTGTCTGAAAAACGTTGAAGACCCCTGAACTAAAATGTACCTGTCTCCATCACGTAGCACTTTCATCTGCTTCCCAATCAGGCAGGCAAACAGTGGTCCGGTTCTGGAGCCAGGCAGCAGGTCTTCAACCAGTCCTCCAAGCCATACGTCTATGTTGTCTGGGTGTTTGTACAACTTCATGATCTCCTCCACAACTCTGGCGTCTTTCACAACACCCTGGAAGTCTTCTTGTGTGTCTATTCTCTTCAGTCCACAGAATGCTCTCCAGGCATTGTAGCCTGAAACAAGGTTGTCATAGTTTAGCATGTTTTGGTATTAGTTTTAATTTAATTTCCATTTCAGTTTATAGTTTTGATCCGTTTTTTTTTAAAGCTTGTTTGATAGTTGTATTCATTTATTTATTTGTGAAAGGCTTGGAGGTTGAGCCTGAGCCGTGGAGTCTGACCTGGAAGAGCGTGATCTCGTCCCCGCTGCAGATTGAGCGAGGCCAGGTCCATCTTGTGCGGAGCGTCCAGAAGGAGCAACCTCTCCGTCACCTCCTCAGGCATGAGCTGCTCTGGGCTCATGGCGGCTGCTGGCGTCCCCATCACACCTCTGAGGACCGGTTCTATTCCACCTGAACACCAACGGCACAACGACAAGATGAAAACCCATCACACCTCTGAGGACCGGTTCTATTCCACCTGTACACCAACGGCACCACGACAAGATGAAAACACAATATGCAGCGTGTCTCATTATGATCGCCATCGGGTGGAAACCTTGTAGGCCTATATGTCCAAAATCCTTACTTACTCCTGAAATGGAAAAGAATAACCTTTCAATGGATCCATTGTATATTAGTCACAAGCTATTTAATAGCTTGTGTAATAATGTGTGTAATAATAATAATAATAATAATAATAGTAATAATAATAATAATAATAATAATAATAATAATAATAATAATAATAATAATAATAGCTGATTGTAATGCGACCCAAAGTCGCTTTAAATAAAGAAAGGAATGAACCAATTTAATTAAGAAAAAACAATAAAAGATAAGTGCTATAGATTAAGAATGAGAATGAGGTTTTGAAGGAAGTTAGGGAGGGAGTATATTTATCCCTGGGTGGGTTTTGAGTGAGGTTTTGAAGGAGGCGAGGGAGGGGGTATTTATCCCTGGGTGGGGTTGGTTTTGAACCCACCTTTTTGAACCCACCACATTTCAGTGGTTCAATTTGTATACCGTGCGCGCACACACACACACACACACACACACACACACACACACACACACACACACACACACACACACACACACACACACACACACACACACACACACACACACACACACACACACACACACACACACACACACACACGCACACACACACATTATGGAAAATAACATAACACAAGTTCAATTATGCATAATAGGTCTAGGATTTATGCTGATATGAATTCATGAATGATATCATGAATTATGATGTGATATGAATGATACAAATGTAATTACAACATGCAGTGTAGCCTAAAGTGCAAAGTCTGGGCATTGATTGGCTTATTGGCACTCCAGAACAAAACCACTTGTATACCATGTAACCATGTAACTTTATCCCATTCTGAACGGGAACCCGTTTTGGTGTTAGCATCATGTTATGCTTTAGCTATTGAAAAATAGCAGATCTACAAGCTCATATCGCGCCACCGAGTGGCGCGCTACGAGCTTGTAGGTCTGCTATTTTTGAAAAATCGAAGAGCGACTGACATTTTTAGAATCTGATCTCAGGTCAGAATGGGTTCATCAGACCAGTGTGTGTCCAGTGGAAACCTCGTACGAAATCTGATCTCAGGTCAGAATGGGTTATGTACTGCATGTATACGTGAGTAGAAGACAGCATGGACAGAAAGAGAGAACTTGGCTGACCTTGTTGAACTATTCTCCACGGACTGAAGAACGTGTGTTCCAGATTCAAGGACGGGAAGCGCTGATCCTCCTGGAAGCTCTCGTTCAGCCTCCGGAGGACCGGATTGATGGTAGCGTGGCCGAAGCGGAACGCTGCCGTGGCGAAGACGTTGGAGGCTGACGGGTCCACGGTGGGGTCGTATCCCCCGTAGGGTCCTATGTACTCTTCCAAAGACTTCAGACCGATGATCTTCGGAACATAATCTCTCATGGTGATAATCTGGAAAGAGAGAGAGCCACAGGAAAAGCAGACACATTGTCACTGTCGGGCAGAAACCTGGTATTTACATATTTTATACTTGTAAGATGTATAACGATTTTTTTTTTTAAGCAGTTGTTGTCAAACTTTTCCATGTCAAGGGCCCCATATTCATATGCATTTGGCTGTGGACACCGATCTGAGAAATGTGTTGTGCTGCAGGGACCCCCCAGCACGGCAAGAAGTTTATAAGTCTATCTGCTATAGCAAACTGTGAATAAAATGGTTAAATGAAATAATGAAATAAAATATAAAATGTGAATAAAGTGGTTAAATGATTGTGAGTCTGTATTAACAAATTTAGCTGGGGACCCACTGGAACCCTCCCAAGGACCCCACTACGAGAACCACTGTTTTAAATGGTCATCTATAGCTGACCATTTAATTGCACAAAAATAATTGTATCACTTTGGAAATGAACTCTAACATCTGTGGGTTTGACATCCTACACTGATGAAGACAACGTGTTTAGCATAACGATGAAGACATTGAAGAATCTTCGCTGCGGCGAGTTGGAAAAACCGGCGAGTTCTCCGGATACCGTTTCAGCGTACAGTAATGTACAGTAAGTCAACGAGGAGAATATTTTGAATGATCAATTTCTAAACACTATAGAGCAATTATTTTTGATTTCTTGTCAACATTTGGAGTTACATCATGTCAAGGTAACGACACAACCCAAACCTCTACAAAAGTGGTCTTGCCCTTAAAGCCTTTTAGTTCCTCACCTCACTGTCATAACCCGGCCCGTTGGGCCATGACAAATTGAGGAGGACACAGGGCAGTGTTCAAAATAACAATAATTTATTTGTAGGAGACAACTAATAATAACTTAATATGTAAATAAAGCTTACAGAATGTATGAGATGTGGAAGTCAGTAAGATCAGTGGTGTCAGTGTGGATGTGTGGTTAATATGGTGAAGGTGTGTTGTAGTGTGTGCAAATCAAATGGTGAGGAGCAGCAAACAGAATGGTGCTGTCATCTGAGTGGGACCAAGAGAATGGCTGGCAAGCCCTCTTTATAGGAGTTCCAGGAGCACTGATCAGGTGCTCCTAATGCACCTAACGAGGAGTCTCAAGTGGGCCGACGCCCACATGATCTGTGGGAGAAACACACAGACAGGGCAGTACACCATATAGACAGCATAGGCCCTGCAGGCCAGGCCAAGGGGCCGTGACATCACCAACCTCAATAAAGGAGTACGACACATTGGAGTACACATTTTTAACTATATACATTCGTACAACTGGCCCTCACTGATGCTCATTATAAGATGGAACCATTTCTGTTGTACTCTGTGTCTAATTGGTTGGCTATGGACAGCTCAGAGACCCATGTGTGCCGGCCTGGACGGCTGGCATAACCGTTTGGACACCGTGACCTATGTGTTATGATCTGACTGTGAACTGTGTAAGTTACCCTTATTTTGTAGTGCGTCTTAGTATTTCCGGTTATGCCTAGTTGTTGCCTGTCTTGTCTCGCCTCTTTCCCTGTTACACCTGTCTCCATTTCTGTCGTTAGCCGGCAGTTGCCTGATTACACTCACCTGTGTCTATCAGTACTGGACTCATTCTGCTCTCACACTGCCAGATCAAAGTTGATGTTACTTTGTGTTCCTGCCTGTTTTGTCCTGCTGTTGCCTCGTCATGTAAGCTGTTATATGTTTTTTTTGGCTCTAATAAATACTGGACTTTACCTGCCTGCCTGCTTGTTCTGCATCTGGGTCCACAACCTGACACACATCGTGACACTATGGCTGCTAATGCCGCCTGACAAGTTAACGTGTCGGGGGTTCGACTCCCGATCTCTGCGACCTTTGCTGCGTGTCATTCTCTCTCTACCCGTTTCCTGTCAGACTACTCTCTACAGTACGTTGTCCTCAGACGAGCCCTCCATCATCGACTATACTGTATCTATCAATAAAAAAGAAAATTATAGCATGCACAATTTGCATTCTATAAAAATGCACGCAAAAAATGCACCATATGTATTTTTCATATTTCATATGTGTGTATCACGCACCTTTATGTATAATTCATCACACGTATATTTCACACTGCCAATGGTGATATCTGATCCGTCTTTTTATTCTTTCTTTCTCCATCTCTTAACTGCATGGGATAATGGAGCTTGTACAACAAATCATTTAACCCATTCTGAACGGGAACCCATTCTGGTGTTAGCATCATGTTATGCTTTAGCTATTGAAAAATAGCAGATCTACAAGCTCATAGCGCGCCACCGAGTGGCGCGCTACGAGCTTGTAGGTCTGCTATTTTTTGAAAAATCGAAGAACGACTGACATTTTTAGAATCTGATCTCAGGTCAGAATGGGTTCATCAGACCAGTGTGTGTCCAGTGGAAACCTCGTATGAATCTGATCTCAGGTCAGAATGGGTTAACCCTCTCTGGTAAACCGTGATGTGACCTGCGATCTTGTATGTCTGCTATTTTTTATATATATTTTTTTAATAATTTTGAATTTATTTCAACACAAAGCTCTTCTCGGGGGGTTGTCCATATCATTTGCTAATCCTTGGCAAAAAGAGAACTATGGTTTAGAAGACATTTGTAGAATCGGCCCCACATGTTAATAAAGGTAGGCCTACATTGAAATTGCAATGCAAACTCACAATGGGGGTCCCTGGCACAACACATTTTCATATGGGGGTCCCTGGCACAACACATTTTCATATGGGGGTCCCTGGCACAACACATTTTAGATGGGGGTCCCTGGCACAACACATTTTAGATGGGGGTCCCTGGCACAACACATTTTCATATGGGGGTCCCTGGCACAACACATTTTAGATGTGGTCCCTGGCACAACACATTTTAGATGGGGGTCCCTGGCACAACACATTTTAGATGGGGGTCCCTGGCACAACACATTTTCATATGGGGTTCCCTTGCACAACACATTTTAGATGTGGTCCCTGGCACAACACATTTTAGATGGGGGTCCCTGGCACAACACATTTTAGATGGGGTCCCTGGCACAACACATTTTTGATGGGGGTCCCTGGCACAACACATTTTAGATGGGGGTCCCTGACACAACACATTTTAGATGGGGGTCCCTGGCACAACACATTTTAGATGGGGGTCCCTGGCACAACACATTTTAGATGGGGGTCCCTGGCACAACACATTTTAGATGGGGGTCCCTGGCACAACACATTTTAGATGGGGGTCCCTGGCACAACACATTTTAGATGGGGGTCCCTGGCACAACACATTTTCATATGGGGGTCCCTGGCACAACACATTTTAGATGGGGGTCCCTGGCACAACACATTTTAGATGGGGGTCCCTGGCACAACACATTTTCATATGGGGGTCCCTGGCACAACACATTTTAGATGGGGTCCCTGGCACAACACATTTTAGATGGGGGTCCCTGGCACAACACATTTTAGATGTGGTCCCTGGCACAACACATTTTAGATGGAGATTGGGGGTCCCTGGCACAACACATTTTTAGATGGGGGTCCCTGGCACAACACATTTTAGATGTGGTCCCTGGCACAACACATTTTAGATGGGGGTCCCTGGCACAACACATTTTAGATGTGGTCCCTGGCACAACACATTTTTAGATGGGGTCCCTTGCACAACACATTTTAGATGTGGTCCCTGGCACAACACATTTTAGATGGGGTTCCCTTGCACAACACATTTTAGATGTGGTCCCTGGCACAACACATTTTAGATGGGGGTCCCTGGCACAACACATTTTAGATGGGGGTCCCTGGCACAACACATTTTCATATGGGGTTCCCTTGCACAACACATTTTAGATGGGGGTCCCTGGCACAACACATTTTAGATGTGGTCCCTGGCACAACACATTTTAGATGGGGGTCCCTTGCACAACACATTTTAGATGGGGGTCCCTGGCACAACACATTTTAGATGGGGGTCCCTTGCACAACACATTTTAGATGGGGATTGGGGGTCCCTGGCACAACACATTTTTAGATGGGGTCCCTGGCACAACACATTTTAGATGGGGGTCCCTGGCACAACACATTTTTAGACGGGGTCCCTGGCACAACACATTTTAGATGGGGGTCCCTTGCACAACACATTTTAGATGGGGGTCCCTGGCACAACACATTTTAGATGGGGGTCCCTTGCACAACACATTTTAGATGGGGATTGGGGGTCCCTGGCACAACACATTTTTAGATGGGGTCCCTGGCACAACACATTTTAGATGGGGGTCCCTGGCACAACACATTTTTAGACGGGGTCCCTGGCACAACACATTTTAGATGGGGGTCCCTGGCACAACACTCTACTCGACTACATTTGAAAACGTTAGTTACTACTAGTAGGCTACTTATCTGTTCCATCACTGCTATACAGTATACCTCAGGGGTGTGCAACTTTGACGATGGAGAGCCACTATATTTCCACACTCACTCCCTAGGGCCATATATTACTGTCGTAGCAAAAATAGCCGATCTACAAGCTCAATTGAGCTTGTAGATCGGCTATTTTTGCTATATTCAAATTGGAATCCTGAAAATTTACATTTTTATGTCATTTCAAATGCCTTTAATTATACGTGTGTTGAGCATTGAGCTACTAATTTAGACTGAAGTAATTAAAGCAGGTCATGTTCACATGTTGTGGAATTGTAAACAGCTGGAACCAATATTATATCAGTGTTCTGATATTAACCTGAGGGCCACATTAAGTGAAGGTGGGGGCCGCATGTGGCCCCCGGGCCGCCAGTTGCCCACCCCTGGTATACCTGATGCAGAGCTCCAACGATCTTGCGTGTCTCCTGGTACGCGGTCTCGGCGCTCCAGTGAGCGTTGAGGCGTGTCAGAGCCGCGGCCACTCTGTTGTGTTCCCGGAGCCACAGGGTGTGCAACGCCACCAGGCCCAGGGCCTCGTTCACCCTGCTGTCCCCGGCACGGAAACACTCCACTCTGGGGGGGCCGTGGCGCGGTGGCCCCGTCCCGCCGCTGCCAGGGGCCTGGTGGCACGCCGACGGGACGCCCCGCACAAAAGGCAGGTAGGCTCTGTCATTTGGGTCCTGGAAGGAATGGGAGGTGGGGGGGAGACGACTTGATCAAAGTTACAAAATGATCGATTTTATTCAAATAAAAAAATATTTGTATGAATGAATGAATGAATGAATGAATGATTTTTTATTTTCGTGTCTTGTCATTTAAGACCCATCCCTTACGGGATTATAAGACACCAACAACATAAATAAACAATTTCACGTTCACTTCCCACACAGAAGTTACACAATTGATCAAAACAAAAACAGAAATAAACATTATTATAAAATAAAATAATACATCACATAAGTTTTCTTTGTCCTTATGTCCCAAGCTTTCTCTATGTATATTATGTTCTTATTGCGAACTCAGTGAGCACTTACTATGAGACCTAGCAGATCATGTCTGTGCGTGCGTGTGTCCCCCCCTTTGTGCCCATATATGGAGCTGAGTGATTTGTTTGTGATTGATGCAACACACTCCATATTTGGACGTATAGCTGCTTTGGGGACTCCTTATATGGTTATGGCTGAGTCATGGTGACATGAGACTTAAAAAAATAATAACTTATAACAATTAGAATAAATTACGAATTAGTGTCACTCAGCTCCATATATGGGCACAAAAGGGGCCAGGTCCACAACAAACAAATCACTGGCCCCTTTTGTGCCCATATATGGAGCTGAGTGGACCTGGCCCCTTTTGTGCCCATATATGGAGCTGAGTGATTGCTGATGCAACACACTCCATATTTGGATAGCGGGACAGACACACGGACACACAGACAGACAGACAGACAGACATGATCTGCTAGGTCTCATAGTAAGTGCTCACTGCGTTCGCAATAATGTTCCGGGTTCAATTGTCTTCCCACTTTGTTTCATCACGTCCAATTCAACTTGTTTATCTAGTATCCTGTATGAGTTCTCTCTCCTGATTGGAAGAAGAATAAGTGGTCTCCCGGTCCTGCAAATTACCATCAAGGTATATTCTTAACACCAACAACAACAAAGGATATTTAACTTCAAATATCACTTACTGCACCTTTAATACGAGTAAGACGCGCAAACGCGGGAAGCGAATGCAGCTCGTACATTTTTGGGGTTTGGACGTATAGCTGCTTTGGGTACTCCTTATATGGTGCCCCTTTTGTGCCCATATATGGAGCTGAGTGGACCTGGCCCCTTTTGTGCCCATATATGGAGCTGAGTGATTGCTGATGCAACACACTCCATATTTGGATAGCGGGACAGACACACAGACAGACAGACACACACACAGACAGACAGACATGATCTGCTATAGGTCTCATAGTAAGTGCTCACTGCGTTCGCAAAAATAAGTAACTGATAGAGAAATCAATAAAAAAAATGACAGTTGTAGCTCTACCTTGAACTGATGATTGACAGCCAGACGTCCACCAGAGGGCTCACGCAGAGAGCGCTGTAATGTGGGGGTGTGGCCATAAACCACTGAAGCATCAATGAAGGACGTGATGGCGTTCATCTGTTGACGCTGCAGAGCTCCTTTAAAGTCAGTGTGGAATAGTGTGTCAAATATAGCTCTGTAATCTGATAACCATCATTGTTATAGATAGAGTTTTTGGTCATTAACAGCGGTATATACCTTATTTGTAAACAGAACATGCATTTTTATCAGGAAAGAGAACTCATAAGGATAAACAAACAAGTCACATGAATTAAACACAAAAATGGAAACTGGAATGTTCAATTCAAGCTGATCAATGGGGTTCTCTTAATTCTCTCCTGATGAAATTGGCGACCCGTCTGAAAATGTTTACTAAAGAGTTGAACAAACATGGTGTATTCTATCAGAATAATATAAAAAGGTAGGTGGCTAGCGCACATCCAGTTCCTGTCTGGTGCTGGACTAAGGTACATACAGTGAAGAGAAGAGAGTCCGCACACAGGTTTGCATATTTACTTTCCATAAATATGACACTAGTGTGTCGTATTTATGGTGTTTTGAATAAAAAGCAAACACCTTGGAGCAAACCTGTGTGCGGACTCTCTTCTCTTCACTTCTATCAGAATAGGTCTTTACTATTATTTATTTTTTAAAGGTTAGGTTTTTTAACCAAACACTTGCCTTTAATGTCTGATACAGCACTTGTAGGGCAGGCTGCTGACGAGCGGAAGAAAGGCATACATGTTTTGTCACCAGACAACACGCCACACGTCTGTAACACAGAGACAACATGCCACACGTCTGTAACACAGAGACAACATGCCACACGTCTGTAACACAGAGACAACATGCCACACGTCTGTAACACAGAGACAACATGCCACACGTCTGTAACACAGAGACAACATGCCACACGTCTGTAACACAGAGGACATTATACAACACGCCACACGTCTGTAACACAGAGGACATTATACAACACGCCACACGTCTGTAACACAGAGGACATTATACAACACGCCACACGTCTGTAACACAGAGGACATTATACAACACGCCACACGTCTGTAACACATGAGGACATTATACAACACGCCACACGTCTGTAACACAGAGGACATTATACAACACGCCACACGTCTGTAACACAGAGGACATTAGACAACACGCCACACGTCTGTAACACAGAGGACATTAGACAACACGCCACACGTCTGTAACACAGAGGACATTATACAACACGCCACACGTCTGTAACACATGAGGACATTATACAACACGCCACACGTCTGTAACACAGAGGACATTATACAACACGCCACACGTCTGTAACACAGAGGACATTATACAACACGCCACACGTCTGTAACACAGAGGACATTATACAACACGCCACACGTCTGTAACACAGAGGACATTAGACAACACGCCACACGTCTGTAACACAGAGGACATTAGACAACACGCCACACGTCTGTAACACAGAGGACATTATACAACACGCCACACGTCTGTAACACAGAGGACATTATACAACACGTCTGT
Organism: Protomyctophum bolini; assembly: GCF_963924005.1. NCBI lineage: Eukaryota > Metazoa > Chordata > Actinopteri > Myctophiformes > Myctophidae > Protomyctophum > Protomyctophum bolini. The sequence continues at coordinate 52,385,276 of NC_137864.1, forward strand.
AACACAGAGGACATTATACAACACGTCTGTAACACAGAGGACAATATACAACACGCCACACGTCTGTAACACAGAGGACATTATACAACACGCCACACGTCTGTAACACAGAGGACATTATACAACACGCCACACGTCTGTAACACAGAGGACATTATACAACACGCCACACGTCTGTAACACAGAGGACATTATACAACACGCCACACGTCTGTAACACAGAGGACATCATACAACACGCCACACGTCTGTAACACAGAGGACATTATACAACACGCCACACGTCTGTAACACAGAGGACATTATACAACACGCCACACGTCTGTAACACAGAGGACATTATACAACACGCCACACGTCTGTAACACAGAGGACATTATACAACACGCCACACGTCTGTAACACAGAGAGGACATTAGACAACACGCCACACGTCTGTAACACAGAGGACATTATACAACACGCCACACGTCTGTAACACAGAGGACATTATACAACACGCCACACGTCTGTAACACAGAGGACATTATACAACACGCCACACGTCTGTAACACAGAGGACATTATACAACACGCCACACGTCTGTAACACAGAGGACATTAGACAACACGCCACACGTCTGTAACACAGAGGACATTATGACAACACGCCACACGTCTGTAACACAGAGGACATTATACAACACGCCACACGTCTGTAACACAGAGGACATTATGACAACACGCCACACGTCTGTAACACAGAGGACATTATACAACACGCCACACGTCTGTAACACAGAGGACATTATACAACACGCCACACGTCTGTAACACAGAGGACATTATACAACACGCCACACGTCTGTAACACAGAGGACATTAGACAACACGCCACACGTCTGTAACACAGAGGACATTATGACAACACGCCACACGTCTGTAACACAGAGGACATTATACAACACGCCACACGTCTGTAACACAGAGGACATTAGACAACACGCCACACGTCTGTAACACAGAGGACATTATGACAACACGCCACACGTCTGTAACACAGAGGACATTATACAACACGCCACACGTCTGTAACACAGAGGACATTAGACAACACGCCACACGTCTGTAACACAGAGGACATTATACAACACGCCACACGTCTGTAACACACAGAGGACATTATACAACACGCCACACGTCTGTAACACAGAGGACATTATACAACACGCCACACGTCTGTAACATAGAGGACATTATACAACACGCCACACGTCTGTAACACAGAGGACATTATACAACACGCCACACGTCTGTAACACAGAGGACATTATACAACACGCCACACGTCTGTAACACAGAGGACATTATACAACACGCCACACGTCTGTAACACAGAGGACATTATACAACACGCCACACGTCTGTAACACAGAGGACATTATACAACACGCCACACGTCTGTAACACAGAGGACATTATACAACACGCCACACGTCTGTAACACAGAGGACATTATGACGGGGGTGGAAGAAGTAAAAGTAGCAATATCACAATATGCAAAACTTGAGTAAAAGTATAAAAGTACTGAAGTCAACATGATACACTTATATGTCAAAAAACGGCGTGGATTCCAAAAAAGAAATAGAAAATAAAGGTCGAGACATCGTGTAGCCCAGGGGTGGTGCAACTTTGACGATGGAGAGGGCCACTATATTTCCACACTAACTGCCTAGGGCCATATATTGCTGTCGTAGCAAAAATAGCTGATCTACAAGCTCAAAACGCGTCACGCTGCGACGCGTTTTGAGCTTGTAGATCAGCTATTTTTGCTGTGTTCGAATTGAAATCTTGAATTTTTGCTATTTTTGAATTGGAATCCTGAAAATTATTCATTTCAAATGCCTTCAATTATACGTGTGTTGAGCATTGAGCTACTAATTTAGACTGAAGTAAATAATGCGGGTCATGTTTGCATGTTGTGGAATTGTAAACAGCTGAAACCAATATTATATCAGTATTCTGACATTAACCTGAGGGCCGCATTAAGTGAAGGTGGGGGCCGCATGTGGCCCCCAGGCCGCCAGTTGCCCACCCCTGGTGTAGCCTATAGCTCAATCTGTTAGCAAGTTAAAACAGTGCACGTGTTAGTTCGTTTACCTGGATAGGAAAGCACGGATGTACATGTTCACATGTGCTCCAACAGTCAGCGCCTCCTTTAAACGCAGCCTTGCTGATGCTTTGAGGGGTGAAGGTCATGTCATGGTCCATGTACTGACCCCATTCCACCAGCATCTGAGAGTACATGCTGTCTTTGTGCTTGTGAGAGCTCTTCACTATGTTCCTGCTCACCTCCCGCACCTGTTTAATAGACAAACTATAAGGCTGTCACAAGATTAAACGTTTTAATCAGATTTATTTTAGCTCAATTCTGATAAATCAATATTCATAGCATAACGACGCCAAACCTAGACACCTAGATTCTATTACTATATAATATAAAATAAATAAAAACACGTCCCCCTCATGCATTAGAAGGACATACAGTCACCAGAACAATAAGTCTAACATGGTTCAAATGGACTTTGACGTTATATAATGGGCTTATAAAGGAAGAAGGGGGGTCAGTAAATATTGAATCAAGCAACTTAAAATCCAGAGTAGATTCAAATGACCCCAGATGTGCTTTTAAAGTGGAATGCCCTTTTTAGTTACCAGGGGCAGTTGGAAGCCGTTATGTAAGCGTCCATGGTTCCATCCTTTGGGCTGTGTCTCTCCGTCCTCATATTCAGCAGGAAGCCATCTGTTCAACGGAGTGTTGCTGGCGCCCCACAGGGGATTTAGCCTGCATTGCAACACAAATGTATAAAAAAAGGGTACATTTGAAGAGCACCGGCCGTGATGTATTTGTTTTCCCCTCCAAGTATAATTGTCCAAAAAGGCAGGACATGCACTGGTATATTTTCATTTTCAAAGCCATCTCAGGAATGGTCCCCTCTTACATTTGTTCTATGTTGGATCAGAACCCACGTCCGTATCAGACCCGCTCGGGTGACTTCCTGACCCTCAAGGTTCCTTTTGCAAAAACTGAACATGGCAAAGCAGCTTTTTCTGTCAGTGCTCCTTTTGATTGGAACAAACTCCAAAAATCCTTAAAAATCAGATCACTGCCTTCCCTATAGGTCAATTCAGGGAAATTATTTCTAGCACTTTTACTCAGCAATGTAACTGTTTTAATTGAGTCTCATCTATTTATTATATTTATTCTAGCTTTGGACACTTTCTGTTTTACATTTCATATTTTGATATTGCTGTATTGTAGAGTGTATGTTGTTGAGTTTGTTTTTTGTATTTTGTGCTTTGTATTTCGGCTACATTGAAAATGAGGGCTTGCCCCTCAATTGTACTCCGAGTTTAAATAAAGGTTATGAAGATGAAATAGGGTTACAGAGAAATGATATATGAGACATGATGGGAGACATGAACTCTGAACCCTCCCAACAAACACGTGATGATGTGGTCCACGTGTTTACTAATTGAACCACGGACCACAAAACGGTACATTTGGACCCCTGGCGTTCCCAGGGGACCACCCAACGTTGATAACCAGTAGGCCTGATGACCATGCATGGCATATTGCATGGAGGAATATTAAAGGGACACTTCACCCTTTTTGCAAAATAATATGTTAATGACGTTTAGAAACTTTAGATCACTTTCCTGGGGGTATTTATGTGTGTAATATGTGGTTTTAGATATTTTAGATTGTAGCAGTGAGCCTGTTGTCTCTGATGTCATGGACACTGGTCTCACTACCTTCCTGGACTACAATTCCCATAATTCTTTGGTGCACTGCTCCTCCTTGTGGATAGGGGGGAGAGCTGTCTTACTGAGACAACATGTAGTCCAGGAAGGAAGTGATCCCAGTGTCCATGACATCAGAGACACTGGGCTCACTGCTACAATCTAAAATATCTAAAACCACATATTACACACATAAAGACCCCCAGGAAAGTGTTCTAAAGCTTCTAAACGTCATTAACATATATTTTTTTGCAAAAAGGGTGAAGTGTCCCTTTAATAAGAGTCAGAACTTACCTATTGTTGCAGAGACCCGATATGGAGCGGTACTTGTTGACATGGTGTTGTTGGAGACACGTGGCATGGTGTGTGGCCGGTGGGCATCCTGACAGCTCTGCAATGAGCTCCACGTCCTCCCAGGACAGCAACTCTGGGACAGAAATACATGGCATTGCTGTCGTGGGATAAACCTTGTTGTATGTCCAAAACTTTTACTTTTCAGACCATTGGAAAAATAACCCATGGGCTCCAATTGACTATATTCACACACAGCAGCCATTTTGCTTTCACGTCATATTTGCAGGATGGGGAGAAATGCCACCCCAACGGGTTGACATTGCATTAACTTAATAGCAACATGTCCTCTGTGTGCTTACTGTATGGTGAATATATCTGAATGTAGCCTATAGTCATTGTACATATATAGTCAAAAGCTCTCGTTAATACGTTAAAAAAGCAGATCTACAAGCTCAAAAGTTTACATTGCGACTCGTGAGCATGTGGATCTGCTATTTTCACTACAAACTAGGCCTACTACAAAGTTTAAATATGGAGATAAAAGGCTTCCCGATAGCCAAGAATGAGAAACAAACCTGAAACAGACTCTCAAATGAAATGAGCAGTATAGCATACATACACCTCACTCCAAAACAGCGGTTCTCCACCTTTTCTGCATCAGGGCCTACTTAGAAATCCCTAAAGCGTTCCTGGCCGGACTCGCCCATCTGACCACGACAGCCGTGTTAAGTGGCCGGACTCGCCCATCTGACCACGACAGCCGTGTTAAGTGGCCGGACTCGCCCATCTGACCACGACAGCCGTGTTAAGTGGGCGGACTCACCCATCTGACCACGACAGTCGTGTTAAGTGGGCGGACTCGCCCATCTGACCACGACAGCCGTGTTAAGTGGGCGGACTCGCCCATCTGACCACGACAGCCGTGTTAAGTGGGCGGACTCGCCCATCTGACCACGACAGCCGTGTTAAGTGGCCGGACTCGCCCATCTGACCACGACAGCCGTGTTAAGTGGCCGGACTCGCCCATCTGACCACGACAGCCGTGTTAAGTGGGCGGACTCGCCCATCTGACCACGACAGCCGTGTTAAGTGGGCGGACTCGCCCATCTGACCACGACAGCCGTGTTAAGTGGGCGGACTCGCCCATCTGACCACGACAGCCGTGTTAAGTGGCCGGACTCACCCATCTGACCACGACAGCCGTGTTAAGTGGGCTGCATGCATTGAATGATCAATCAATGGATTGTGTTCCGGGCCGGCTTGGACCAATGGAACTAACACAGTATACTATACTTATCACAAAATAGTGGGCCCTAAAGGGATTAAAATAACATACTTTAAGTTTCTAGGTATCACAATAAAAAAAAAAGTCAAGGTTTTAAAGAACTAAATACCATAGCATAGCATACCAATGCTACAACAAATAGAGATTTAGGCGGAAGCATTTGAAAATGGTGTGAGCCAACAGTCTGGTTTCGAGAGACCAATACACCAAACCTGCCAGTGCTGTTTGACAGGATTTATAAAGTTGAGATCCCAACCTTCTGGTATTTTTAGTACTCTGATAATAATCATAAAATGCTTGTGAAAACCGGACTTCATGGTGGTGTTTCAGTAAACTGCACATTGCCCGTCTGTGTTTGCTTTCATGCCCTATTAAACAAGTGATATGACCACCACTGAACACCTGCTTTTTATTGAGCTTTATTATTGGTTCGATAAGAATTTCCCAGACTATTGCGTACGAAATAGGCTCTCCTCCCTCTCTCTCTCCCTCTCTCTCTCTCTCTCTCTCCCTCCCTATCATTCTATTCCTTTTTAAATGTGTCCACTTCAACTGTCCTTAATGTTATTGTAATATATAGTGTTTTGCCTATTATTTCAGGGCCCACTTGCAATATCCTTACAGCCTAACAGTGGGCCCTGCCCCACAGGTTGGGAATGACTATAATATTTAACTGGTTCTTTGATGCTGTGAACATGATGAAATGAAGATGGTGTAACTCCATGCTAGATGCTGAAAGTGTGCTCCCAGAACCTGATGCAGTGGTGTCTCTTTTATATCGGAGTGATGTTCTGTCCTTCAGGACTTGCAGAGTTGTTGTGAAGACTTCTGCTGCTCTGGAAATCTCCTGAGTGTCTGCTTCCGCTTGCCGGGGAAACGTAGACATCATACGCACCACAGACGTGGCCGTGTTGCGTCTACGGTGCCAAAAGAAAAATATAATTGTTCATAGTGGGGAAGTTATTTTATACATGGAGATGATAACTGCTGGATGAGAGGTTTATTACCTCTGACTGCTGTGGAACAAGGCTTTATCTAGCATTTGAAGACTTTCTTGATATGAAGATAAAAGCAATTCCTTGGTGATAGATGAAACTGTAAATAGATCATGAAAAACAAAATGTAAACCAGACAAACACATAAAAAGTCTCAAGGTTTACATGATGAATCATCAACTGCTTTTTCTTTTTAATAAATGTTGTATGAAACTCATAACTCATATTCTATGAATATGTGCATGCAGGTACATCTCAGATTAAGTTTATATCAATTAGTCTGACATTAAGGCAACATCACCTAATAATGTGACATGTGCATGTTAGTATCCTAACAACAAAAAAGATAACAAAATGTAGAGCCAACACACACACACACACACACACACACACACACACACACACACACACACACACACACACACACACACACACACACACACACACACACACACACACACACACACACACACACACACACACACACTAAAGTTAAACAAAAAACTTACAGTTTAAATGCCTGTCTTCAACAGCAGAGAAACTTGTGAGAATAATACAGCACACAATTCCTTGATTCATGAAGTTAAAGTAACCAGCCATGGTATGTTTATATAATATTACGGCATTAAATTCAAACACTATAGATGCAGCACTATAGCACATCTGCTATTTTTATATCAATGAACTATCTTTTCCGCGTGTTAACCCATTCTGAACGGGAACCTATTTTGGTGTCAGCATCATGTCATGCTTTAGCTATTGAAAAACAGCAGATCTACAAGCTCGTAGCGCGCCACCGAGTGGCGCGCTACGAGCTTGTAGGTCTGCTATTTTTGAAAAATCGAAGAACGACTGACATTTTTAGAATCTGATCTCAGGTCAGAATGGGTTAATCAGACCCAGTGTGTGTCCAGTGGGAAACCTCGTGTGAATCTGATCTCAGGTCAGAATGGGTTAAATCACAGGGAAGGTCGGCTTTCCACACTTTATGTTGTCTGGGCTCCCCTAGGCCGAGACAACACACCCACACCGTGCGTCGCTCCCACCCATCTCCAGTGGCCTGTGAACACTTTAGAACTTTTCTACTGGTTCAGAGCAACACAACCCAAATGAATACGTCAAAGACTTGGCTTATTATTATTGTTCTACTTCAGCGGTTTTAAAACGTGTGTCCGAATCTCACTAGAGCAGTACGTGGTTCTCAACATACAGTATCCAAACATGAATTCGGGGGGTCTCCAGATGACAGTAAAGTGACTTTTAATACCTAAAACCTAAAAAATTATTAACACAATGAAATGAAAAAAGACCATTATACTGCATCAAACGTAATCAACACTATGCTATAAAAACTGGTCAAATGTTAGCCAAATTGTCAAATGATACAAGACAGAGGCAGAAATGGTTATTATTTTTGCTCTACAAGCTTGTAGAATGTCTACTTTCACAATAATTATCTGTGGAACCAAGTCAACTCTTACACAAGTGCTTGTCAGGGTGGCGGGTCCCCAATTCAATTATTTGGGGGGGGGGGGGGGTCGCGTCCTGAAAAGGTTGAGAAGCACTGCATTAAAGAAGGACAAGTAAAAATCTCATGAAACACCAATTCATATTGGACGGACAACTGGAAAAACAGCCTCTATAACACATGTCATCACTCTCATCACTCTGTAACCAACCATAATGCACCGCAGCACCATGCAGTATTATAAGTTGTCTTGTGACGCAGGTCGTCATGGTTGGCTAGCTGTAAGGAACACTTCTTACAGCTGTAAACACTTCAGTTAGCGTTCACTAAGTCCACTGGCGCCGTCGTGACGGTATGTTCAATTGTCAGCGTGTCACGGCCCACATGACGGCTCCATCAGTCCACTTTGATTCTGGCTGATGATGACTTTATACAATACAAATATGAGGCTCTCTGGACAAAGGTCAAATTACCTTTTGTCACCAAATTAATCTAAAACTCTAGATCAGTAGTTTTCAAAGTGTGGTTCAGGGACCCTCAGGGTTCCTTTTTTTTTTTTTTTTTTTTAAGATATTTTTTGCGGCTTACACCTTTTATTGTTTATTTTTTGAAGGGACAGACAGTAGGCTGACAGGAAACGGGAGAGAGAGATGGGGGGGGAAGACATGCAGTAAAGGGACAGACAGTAGGCTGACAGGAAACGGGAGAGAGAGATGGGGGGGGAAGACATGCAGTAAAGGGACAGACAGTAGGCTGACAGGAAACGGGAGAGAGATGGGGGGGGAAGACATGCAGTAAAGGGACAGACAGTAGGCTGACAGGAAACGGGAGAGAGAGATGGGGGGGGAAGACATGCAGTAAAGGGACAGACAGTAGGCTGACAGGAAACGGGAGAGAGATGGGGGGGAAGACATGCAGTAAAGGGACAGACAGTAGGCTGACAGGAAACAGGAGAGAGATGGGGGGGGAAGACATGCAGTAAAGGGACAGACAGTAGGCTGACAGGAAACGGGAGAGAGATGGGGGGGGAAGACATGCAGTAAAGGGACAGACAGTAGGCTGACAGGAAACGGGAGAGAGATGGGGGAAGACATGCAGTAAAGGGACAGACAGTAGGCTGACAGGAAACAGGAGAGAGAGATGGGGGGGGAAGACGTGCAGTAAAGGGACAGACAGTAGGCTGACAGGAAACGGGAGAGAGATGGGGGGGGAAGACGTGCAGTAAAGGGACAGACAGTAGGCTGACAGGAAACGGGAGAGAGAGATGGGGGGGGAAGACATGCAGTAAAGGGACAGACAGTAGGCTGACAGGAAACGGGAGAGAGATGGGGGGGGAAGACGTGCAGTAAAGGGACAGACAGTAGGCTGACAGGAAACGGGAGAGAGAGATGGGGGGGGAAGACATGCAGTAAAGGGACAGACAGTAGGCTGACAGGAAACGGGAGAGAGAGATGGGGGGGGAAGACATGCAGTAAAGGCCGAGCGACTGGATTACCAGTCGGGTGCCCAGACGGTTACGCCACTGCCTGGGCCACCCTCAGGGTTCCTTGAGGGAGTTTCCAAATGGACCCTTACAGGTGCGTAACGCTGAGAGTTGGGGGGGTCCTTGAAATGGAAAAAATATATATAAATAAAACTAGATAAAGTGCCCCTTGGGGCACAGGTCTCCACCAGGGCAGGTCAGGTTGTGGCCTCCTGGTGGCACTATAATAGGCCAGTGTGAAAAGTGTGCCATTTCTTCTTATGCCTTGGATGGCAATTGGATGATTTGAGGCATCTTGTTCCAAATGTGTTTTGCAAAAATCCACCTGTTGGTGGCGCTATGACAGGCCAATGTGAAAAGGGATATATATTCCTCAACCTAGTAGGAAAGTCTGTGAAAGATTTCACGTAAATTGAATGCTGCGTTCATGATTTGAGGCTTTTTGTTCAAAGCGGGGCCAATCCTGCAAACGAAAGCCAATGTTAGCCAATTAGGATGGAATATAAAGTTTGGCATCGACCGGGTTAACGCCGGTGCCGGAGATTAGCTGGTCACACACACACACACACACACACACACACACACACACACACACGGAGTGCAAAACATACTCTCTCCCCATGCCTTCGACCTGGTGGAGACAATAAAGAAAACATTGTGAACCATATTTGTTCGTAAAAACAAACATACAACCTAAATATTTACATGCATAAATTAACCTGCCATTTGACTGCACGTTCATTTCCTGCTCGCCTCGTCCGATAATCCTTTGCATGTCTTTGTATATATTTGATAATTTATGCAAAGGCATTCGCTCACTCTTTACGACGTTCCAGAGGGACAGAAACGTCTGTCAATTTGAATAAAAAACTACTCCGGACCTATCTGATTAAAACACCAACTGCAGAATTTTGGTAGTGCGTATCGTTCGGCCGTAATCGTCGTCCGACGATAGTAGGAGGGGCCTATTTGACAATAAGATATTAATCTGTCCAACAGCAACACAGTTCCCTAAAAGATGATCGTCCGTGCCAACTCCTTTCCATTCACTGCAGTAAAAGTCTTGCTTCACTGCCATCCTTTGACCATGCACTGATATTCACAGTTTGACGTATAGGACAGTTAATAAAATTAACAATTACTTCATTACAGTACGTATTACGTATTACAAGGACGTTGGAGAATGGAGACAACCAGGTTTGGTGAGTGAAATGTGAGAAATAGCGATACTGTATTTCTCACATCAAGGTCTTTTGCATCATTGAAGTATCTGATATGGTCAGGATGCCATCCGTCGAGTGAATGAAGCAGTCAGAACAACAGGTTGCAAAGTGTAACAGGAGTCCATTTATTTCAATATAACAGGATTTTCAAAAGAATGAGGGCAGCGCCCAGGATTACTTAGATAATTGGCACTGGGTGAAAAAGAAAAACTGGGTTACAAAATCGTGGGATAAATATTTAAGAAAAAAAATGAGGGGAAGACAGGGTAGGAGAGACAGGTAGGGTGAGTACTGAGGGAGGACTAAGAAAGTACTGAAAACTATCCCTCTGTCTCAAACAATATATACTCCATGTTGTACATGTAAGACACTGAGACAGTCAACGTACATGCATTTGGACCGTGTCCATATTTGTCCAGGCGTCATTAGCTGGTCTGTGTGTCACCCTGGGACATCTCAGTTTTAGCTTTGTTTAGAATACCTGACCCATGTGCTTCGCTGTAACTTGACGGATTATGGGCGGGTGCCAATAGGTTTCTCAGTTTTAGCTTTGTTTAGAATACCTAGAATAACTTTTGATTGATTGATTGATTGAATACTTTATTGAAAATAGCTGTTAGGCTTGTTTCCATTGTGGTCCTCTTGGGGAAAGGGGAAGGGGAGCAAACTTGATGGATTATGGGCGGGTGCCAATAGATTGATAGAGGAGGCGTGTGTGTGTGTGCTATGCGTGTGTGCGTGTCTACGTGCGTGCGTGCGTGTGTGTGTTTTACAATGAATGTGTGTATGTGTGTGTGTGTGTGTGTGTGTGTGTATGTATGTGTGCGTGTGCCTTACAAATTAGTCAAAGGGAGTGCCAGGTGAAAGCACGCCAGGTAAAATGCGCATGGGGAGGGGCGTGCCATATCTGCACCGGCAGAGAGACAATCCTCTCAGACTCTGAACGGTACGTCGGTACTGTAAGTCTTGCATCATTTCAGTAGTCCTCAATCGGAGTATACAGTATATCCTGAATATGTGTGCCCTGCAGGAAGCAAAGCCGCTGCTGACTCTCGATTCCGAGGCCGTTCGCTCGCTGAAAGATGGGATCAATTTCAAGAAAGGCCAGGAAGATGAACGCTACATCATATACAAGAAGGAGGACAAAGTCCTGAAGGCGTGCAAGAACCAGTGCAAACACCAAGGTGGGTTATTCATACGAGACATAGAGGAATGCATTGTGAAATGCACAAAACACACCTGGAAGCTGGACGTGTCGACCATGCTATACGTCAATCCTCCAGACAGTTTTGTACAAGACGAGCTTGAGATAGAAATGTTGAACGACGGAGGGCTTCAGCTGTTGGAGCTGAGTCCTCCAGACCCCTGGCTGGCGGACCCTCGTGTTGCTGTGGACCTGCAGCCGGGGGAAGTGACCGTCACCTACCTGACCCACGCATGCATGGAGCTGCAGCTCGGAGAGAGGAGCATCGTATTTGATCCCTGGCTCAAGGGTCCTGCCTTCGCCAGGGGCTGGTGGCTTCTCCACGAGCCGCCTGCAGACTCCTTTGACAGACTGTGTAGGGCAGACGTCATCTATGTCAGTCACATGCATTCGGACCACCTCAGTTGGCCCACACTGAAGGCCCTGTCGGAGAGGAGGCCAGACGCGCCGATCTATGTGGGCGACACATCAAGACCGGTCTTTTGGTACTTGGAGCAAAGCCAAGTCAAGCTGACAAACGTCAACGTGGTTCCTTTTGGAATCTGGCAAAATGTCGACGAGCACTTGAGGTTCATGATCCTGATGGACGGCGTCCATCCGGAAATGGACACCTGCATCGTTGTCGACTATAAAGGTCACGTGATGGTGAACACGGTGGACTGCACCAGGCCCAACGGGGGGAGGCTGCCGCACGGCGTGGATCTGATGATGGGCGACTTTGCCGGGGGCGCCTCCGGTTTCCCCATGACCTTCCATGGCGGGAAGTACACGGAGGAGTGGAAGGCAGAGTTCATAAGGAACGAGCGGAAGAAGCTCCTGGTTTACAAGTGTGGTCTGGTGAAGTCCTCACAGCCCAAGATCTACTGCCCGATAGCCGGCTACTTTGTGGAGGCGCATCCGTCAGACGGCTACATCAAGGACACAAATGTAAAGAATACTGCAGGAGAGCTCAACGCTCGCATCAATAAGAACTCACCCGACATCAGGACCTGGACACCCAGGCCCGGCGCAGCGTTGGATCTGGCCCTCGCACTGAAAGACCCAGACCCGAGACTCGGCGGGTCCATCACCAATCCACCCGACGGCACGAAAGTCTACAAGGACAGTTGGGATTTCGACTCGTGTCTGGATGAGCTGAACAGCGCCACCAGCTGTGCGATCTTCAGACGTCCCAGTTGGATCCAGTTCTATTACAAGTGGGCGGGTTTCAAAGACTACAACCTAGTTGTACGGGTGATCGAGACAGACGACGACTTTAAGCCCACGCCCGGCGGCTACGACTACATGGTGGACTTCCTCCATCTCTCCTTCCCTCCCGAGAGGCCCGACAGGAACCACGCCTATGTGGAGATCCGAAACCGGATGGGAGTCATGAGACACGTGGTGCTGAACGGCCTCCTGTGGGACGACCTGTACATCGGCTTCCAGAACCGCATCAGCAGAGAGCCAGACGTCTACCACCACAGGTTCTGGAACCACTTCCAGACCCAGCTTCCTGTCACCAGGCCAGACTGGACACAGATCCTCCTGCAGACGCCTGGACCTGAAACCCGGCCAGCACCAAGTGGACCTGAAACCCGGCCAGCACCAAGTGGACCTGAAACCCGGCCAGCACCAAGTGAAAAGGGGGAGAGCTACTGTGTGCTGGCGTGATCTTACATAACCCATTCTGACCGGGCACCCATTTTGGTGTTGGCATCATGTTATGCTTTAGCTATTGAAAAATAGCAGATCTACAAGCTCATATCGCGCCACCGAGTGGCGCGATACGAGCTTGTAGGTCTGCTATTTTTGAAAAATCGAAGAATGACTGACATTTTTATAATCTGATCTCAGGTCAGAATGGGTTCTTCAGACCAGTGTGTTGTCCCAGTGGAAACCTCGTATGGATCTGATCTCAGGTCAGAATGGGATAATGTGGTCGGTGTCGGGTGCAAACCTTATATGTCTGCTGTCGGGCAGAAACCAGCTGTTAATCCCAAAATATTAACTTTTGAGGAACCCCCCCCCCCCCCCCCCCCCCCCATGGTTTTAGAACAACACAATCAAAGTTGGTATGGTGACTACTGACTTTATACATTGTCAGATAAGCCTACGGTGTCCTTATAAATATCAATTTTATAATTTACCCAAATTACCCAAAACACCTAACTTTTTGAACAATTTGAAGTTATAGTATGTGGTCTGCAAAGCCTAATGGAGTCAATAATAATAATATATAATATATACGATTTATATAGTGCTTTTCTGGGTACCCAAAGTCGCTTTACAGAAAGAGGTAGACATATTTATTAGAAAAATATTTAAAAAGGTTTAAAAGGTTAAAAACTAGAAATCAAAATCAAAAGAGGGACAAACAAGAAGGGGGTGTGTGTGTGTGTGTGTTTACGCAAGCTATTTGCTGTCACACAATGCAATGTCAAGTCAGAGAGACAGAGTAGAGAGTGAGACAGGCAAAGAGGTGAGAGACAGAGTAGTAGAGAGTGAGACAGGCAAAGAGGTGAGGGGGAGAATGAGGAGAGGAAGAAGAATGCAGGGAGGACACAACGCTATCTGTGCGTGAAGACCTTGACAAGTTTCCCAGACAAGTTTCATGTCAAGCCAACTTGACATGACATGTAAACAACATATCAGAATTATCTAACAATTGGTTGAAGACATGCACAGAACCAACACAAAGTAAGACAGGCCATCGAATAGCCATTCTGGGGTCAACATGACTTGATCTCAAGGGGCCCTGTGGGTGCTATATGAAACAAACCGAAGTAAGATGGAAAATTGGAAATTCTCTGTCAAGTACTGAAAAAGGTCAAGTCACAATCATTGATTTGATTGAATTCCTTGGTAAGAGATAAAGCGGTGTTTATATACCCGGTAGTTTCAGGTCAACGGCATGCCAACTTTTAGTCTAACGCTAGTCAAGCAGTTAGAAAGAAAAAGATCACAGGATGGCAAACTGTACCTCTTTAAAAATAAATACTGCCTCCGTTTAAATTAACGCCTATTCACCAATTGTAAGCTAGCATAGAATAGACTGTCGACTTAATGACTAAAATGTAATTATTAATGTGGAATTATGTGTTTGCATAAACCCTTGGTTAATAACAGTGGGATAATTTCATTCAAGAGAGGACATTTGCACCTGGTCTACAAGCTCATGTTTTGCATCACAAAGCGTTGTGAGCTTGTTGATCAGCCGTTTCCAAATAGCCCATAAAACAGCTAGGGCTTAAGTGGTTAGTGTACGTTTCGTAATTTGAATCTGTAAAGTAACTAATACATAAAGTTTAATTGTAGAAAATGTATTTGCCTCCAAGATGTAGTGAAGTAGCCTGGGTGGCGTCTGGCAGTGTGTTTGTAGCAACTGTGCCATTTGTAATTCATGTAAAGTTCAAATCGTGCCCACGGTTATTCCATATTGTCATTAGTAGACTAGATCAGAATGTTTGGACATAAACATATAGAATGGCCAGGTAGAATGTAGTATGCACACTATATAAAATAAAGTGCCCAAAACATTAGCTGTGGATATTTAGAATATTTCTAATAGTCAACAGTATCATAAGAGTCCCACACTTATTCCAGATTGTGTGATGGCTCCTTCTACTGAACTTCATAGACAGGGGCGCAATAAGCTAGGGGACGGAGGGGACGAATCCCCTGCCAGCGTCACATTGGTCCCCCCCAAATGAGTTTGGGCCTCATAGAACCAATATATACACTGGAAATGTTTAAAGTTAATTTGAAGTGTATAGCATTTGACAGAGCAACTTTCTTGTAGCAGAGTAATAGATAAAGAATTAATAGACAATATAAAAGTGAGTAACAATGAATATCTATCTGTAGGTATTGTTTAAAAGTGCACAACACACCTGGCTAATTGTCAGAATTGTTCAAGAAGACTAAATGATGTCTCGGCTATTACCTACACTAAAGTGAACTTTCTTTTGCTGGTTTAACAGCAGCAAAGATGGTGGCTATGAGATGTAAACCTTCGGACACCTTAACATTAGTCAATGGGCTTTAACGGTTTTAGATATTGTACCATCAATTGCAAAACTACATGGTGCGTGCGAGACAAACGCTACGTATGGTGTGTCACATTGCAGATTAAGGACATGATTTAGGAGGATCTTACACAGTAGTTGTAGCTTTGCATGGCGTTAAGCGGCCTGGCTTTTCGTCACATAGTTGGTCCTGGAAAGAGAGGTATAGGTGGGTTTACTTGTCATTTCATTCATTAGTGTTAATTTGATGCATGTTGTGTTTCTGTACCTCGTTTACCCCCCCCCCCCCCCCCCCCCATGTTATAATGAATAAAGACGATTGAAAAAAGTACAGAGACAAACTTAAGAAAACATTCTTTAATTTTCCACTGTATGGAAATATTAGATTTTTATATTCATCCGCATACAAAAAGGCAGACGTGTTCTTAACGTTTTACACATTTTGCATTAGAATACATCGACACCATTGCAGTTACAAAAACATCAATAACAAAAAACAATGAAAAAAATGTAAAGAAAAACACATTTCATACAAAATGAAGACCACTAAACTTGTCTTAAGAGTCAAAAATGCCATCAATAATAAATACTTTTTTTTTAATCATTGGTAAGCATATAGTTTAAAACAAAAGATGGTGATAGGACTTACATTCTTAAAAAACAAAATCTAAATCAAATGCATTTAAAACAGTACGGAACCCTGGTATCATTGTAAACTACAGAACTAGTCGAGTGGTGATTTAACTCGCTTGTTTCACTACAGAACTAGTCGAGTGGTGATTTAACTCGCTTGTTTCACAAGTGGAAATACTGACATACAAAGACTAGAGCAAACACGCAAAAGTAATCACTCTCTCTTACACACACACACACTATAAGACTGAGGTGACACGGTGATTAAAAACCAACAGCATTGCTGTGGTGGCATCATTCCAGGCTCGTTCACACATTACAAACAATGGAGACATTTTGTTTTGCCATT
The DNA here is from genome assembly GCF_963924005.1 of Protomyctophum bolini. Classification (NCBI taxonomy): domain Eukaryota; kingdom Metazoa; phylum Chordata; class Actinopteri; order Myctophiformes; family Myctophidae; genus Protomyctophum; species Protomyctophum bolini. Next base: position 52,402,000 of record NC_137864.1, read on the forward strand.
TTGACCGGAATTCAGAGAACGTCACTTTTAATCGTAGAAGAGTTGCCTTCTCCTCTTTGTTACAAGCTAAGAAAATGGCTGCTGTCGGTATGGCTTTTGTTTTCTCTTTCGAAAAACAGTGCAGTCAAGTTGACTGGATTGGCCGCCGTGGGAACGGACTCCACGGGGGTGGGGGGGGGGGGGGGTTTGTAATACCCCAGTGTATGCGATGCGTGGTCCATGGAGGCTTAAGTGCCCCAAGTGCTAAGGAGTAACGCACCAGTGGTCCAGCATTGGACATGGCCTCAGTAGAACAGTGGAGTGGACCGCCATTCATTACCACACTTCAGGGACGTCGAACAGGGATGTTGTAGGGGATGCTTCTAAACAAGGACACAGAACGACACGTTTAGACGTTAAAAGACATTAATCCACACCAAAAAGAAAAAAAAAAAAAAAAAAGGCACCAGATGCAATTGCCTTTTTTTCCACCCCAACGTGTTTAAATGCTCCTTCGAGTTGAAATGTTTGATATGGCAATAAAGCGTATTGACCATTATTGCAAAAGCCCAAATCTTAGGCGGATTAAGCAAAGCATTAAATATCGAGCCATTAGCAGCTCAGAAATGAGGCTCCCTGGTCAATGGTTATCAGTGCACCTGGTGCCCCCCTGTGGTCAGACACAGTACAGCTAGTACAGCTCACAAGCCATGCTTTTACCGCCAAATCAGACAAGCTCAACACTTACCAACTTGGACTTGGCATTGAATAACTAATTAACTCATTAGATTAGAGCGCCATCATGCCACCACACACACACACACCTTTGTGCATAAACCAACCCATTAGTACTTCTTGGTCAGACAAACTGAAAAATCCAAACATTTTCAGATCCTTCCAACACCCGTGCAGCAACACAGTTAGTCACAAAATCTAGTTTCCATGTTTCAATCTAGAGTTAGTGACTATACTATGATGTCAACTGTATAAGTCAAGAGTGTGATAAGTGTGAACCAACTATATTTGAACCCTGCCATTCCTTTATTTTACCTTTATCATAATATTTTTAGGCCTTTCAAATCTTGCGAAAATCTGTTGCACCTTTCCCCATCTCTATACGTCCTGATGCTCTCATTTGTGCCATTCCTGTTGTAAAAGAAGAAGTGACAGTTTTTTTTCTTTCATAATGGCACATGCCGTGGTTCTTGTCAAATGGTGGAAAACCATTTGTATACAAACAGTAAAGGGAGACGGCGGTTCAAATCCTTCACGATGCCTCTGGCTTGGCCGGGCACTTGGACACACTACAAGGACGTGGTTGTCTACAGTCTACACCCCTCCAGAACAGTAGGGCTTGGCAGTAGAACACAGGGGAATTGGCAAAACAAATTAATGAGAAAAAAAAAAACTGCCTTTTGCTTGTCCATTATCTACTGCCTACAGCTAGTGAGTAGATAAAGACTAGCTGAGCCCATTAGTTTCCATACATCAGACAAAAATGAAAAACATCTGAATGAAAGCAGTTCACAAACAGACATACGTTTCTTATTCTTTCGGCCGTTCTTGCCCTTCTTTGAAGGAGGTTGCTGCCAGGTCTCCATTCCTTCGTCTGTGTTGGTTGGCTCCGTGTGCTCGGGACTCTCCCCGTCCTCCTCCTCCTGCTCCGGACTAACCGCTGGGGAGTCCGATGTGGGTCTGAGGAGCACGGATCAAATCATTGTCGAGCCAATATGTCGATCTCTACAGGACTATTCACGCCACGACCAACCCCCAACTGATCACATTTGAACTGGGGAGCCCCCCATCCTGACAAGCACTTGGTACTGTAGGCATACCTGTAGATAAATATTGTGAAAATAGGAGATACAGGTCCATCTCAAGTAATTTAAATTGAAAAAAGGAATATTTTGTAAAAGTTCATTTTCATCAAGTTCATTGTGCATAAAGTGAAGTATTTAAAACCTTTGTGTTCAGTCTTATGTCTCACACCTTCCTCTTGACAATACAACTTAAATTCTGTGGGGTTCAGGTCAGGCCAGTTGGCAGGTCAGTTAAGCACAGTAATACCACGGTCAGTACACCAGTTACTAGTAGTTTTAACACAGTAATACCATGGTCAGTACACTAGTTACTAGTAGTTTTAACACAGTAATACCATGGTCAGTACACCAGTTACTAGTAGTTTTAACACAGTAACACCATGGTCAGTACACCAGTTACTAGTAGTTTTAACACAGTAACACCATGGTCAGTACACCAGTTACTAGTAGTTTTAACACAGTAATACCATGGTCAGTACACCAGTTACTAGTAGTTTTAACACAGTAATACCATGGTCAGTACACCAGTTACTAGTAGTTTTAACACAGTAATACCATGGTCAGTACACCAGTTACTAGTAGTTTTAACACAGTAATACCATGGTCAGTACACTAGTTACTAGTAGTTTTAACACAGTAATACCATGGTCAGTACACCAGTTACTAGTAGTTTTAACACAGTAATACCATGGCCAGTACACCAGTTACTAGTAGTTTTAACACAGTAACACCATGGTCAGTACACCAGTTACTAGTAGTTTTAACACAGTAACACCATGGTCAGTACACCAGTTACTAGTAGTTTTAACACAGTAATACCATGGTCAGTACACCAGTTACTAGTAGTTTTAACACAGTAATACCATGGTCAGTACACCAGTTACTAGTAGTTTTAACACAGTAACACCATGGTCAGTACACCAGTTACTAGTAGTTTTAACACAGTAATACCATGGCCAGTACACCAGTTACTAGTAGTTTTAACACAGTAATACCATGGTCAGTACACCAGTTACTAGTAGTTTTAACACAGTAATACCATGGTCAGTACACCAGTTACTAGTAGTGTTAACACAGTAATACCATGGTCAGTACACCAGTTACTAGTAGTTTTAACACAGTAATACCATGGTCAGTACACCAGTTACTAGTAGTTTTAACACAGCAATACCATGGTCAGTACACCAGTTACTAGTAGTTCTGGCTCTGTGGTCAGGTGCCAAATCGAGCTGGAAGGGAAAATTAGAATCTCCATGAAGCTTGTAAACATACTGAAGCACAATGTTAAGTCTGGTAAAATATTCCAATTCATGGAGATAGGATTTATATGAGCTGTACGCCATAATCATAAAGATTAAAACAAAAAAAGGTTTGAAATACTTCACTTTATGCACAATGAGAATATATGAAATAGAGATCAGCGGATGAGCTTTTTTGTCACCCGAATCAGAGTGTGCATATTTATAATCCGCCCGTTATCCGACCGCATTAATTCATTCATCCAATTTATATATCCGTAAAAACCACCCGCAATCCACTGCAGGGAAGCAAAAGCGTATATACTGTATAAAGTAGTATAGCCGATCTACAAGCTCACAACGAGTCACTGCAGGCTCGCTGCGACGCGTTGTGAGCTTGTATAGATCGGCTTTTTAAAAACTTGTCACTCACCACTGCCGACAGTTGACCAAAGTTACGGTTGTATTCCCATTTCCATGGCAACGCCAACAAGGCTGCCGTTCACGTTCTCACATCGCAACGAACGTCTTTTCATGTGGCATATATCCAGCCCTCGCTCCCACGCAGTCCTATGGCACCGAGGGAGTCCCACGCCAAACTAATGTTCTTCCCTTCCGTTTCAGTTAGTTGTCAAGTTTCTTTCACACTCAGCTGCCTGTTAGACCCATAGAGTATTAAAAGGATAGAGACTAAACTGGCGCGAAGCTCCGCCCCCTCCGCTATTCATGTCAGTGGAAGTTGCTCAGTGGCGTTTTGAAGCACCCGGAAGGCTGCCGGAAGTACCGTCTTTTCGCTGATTCAGCATTTCACTTCCGCATTTGGACACCAAATTTTGGTGTCCAAATGCGGAAGTGCACCCAGAGTGCACCTGGGCTTTACATTGGGCGCTCGGTTGCACGGGGTTTCCTCGTCAAGAATCCACGGGTCCGCCTGCAGTCCTTCCTCTTACCACTAGGGACCAGCACTTCAACATTGGAGTGCATAGCTGGCCCCTTGGTTAGACCACTCATTGTGGTCCTTCCTTAGCCAATATAGGCGTCTCTAATTTGTGCCCCATGGAAATTATTAAAATACTAACGCATCATAGATTGACGTCATTCATTTCCATTTCAAAGTTATAAAGCCTAAAGATAAGATGCCATTTATTTATTTCCAGCATTATTTCACCTGCGGTTTATCCACTATTAGTTTAATATATTTGAATGACCCATATTATGCACGCTAAACTGCGGTTAACCCGCGGCTAAATCCACGACCCGCTGGTCTCTAATATGAAGGTTTCACTTTAGAATATTTTGTAAAAGTTAATTTTCTTCCATAATATAATTACTTGAAATAGACCCGTATATAGTTTGTTGATTCTCCTTTTTCTTGGGTATTAAAAAAAGGTCTGAAAACTTGGCGTCCTTACCCACAGGTTGAGAACCACTACAAAACATGCACGACTAAACAAAGTCCATTTGGAGATGTGTTTTACGTACTGCGTCTTGAGCCAGCCTTCTGATGTCTTGCTGTCTACGACTCCCGCGTAGGTCTGCGCGCGCATATCTAGGGATGAGAAGCACCTATTAAGGCCCATTCACATTAAAGCATAACCATAAAGATAGTCAAACTCTGGACTATATCTAACCACCAAGTTAGACAAGTTGACAGCAGTGTTAAAAAAAATGTAAACTGCATATTTTGTGTCGCCGTTAGTTGTACTACGTCCAGTTGTTTGAGTGTTTTATGGACCAGAATGGAAACTAGCCTTTGGCTTTTTTCCCCCTGTCTCCATCATTTGGCAATTTGAACATTGTACTGCTGGAAACGGTAAAACTCTAATCAAAATCACAATGGTGAACAATATCTCCAAATCAAAAACACAATGGTGAACAGTATCGTTATAGTTCTAGGTGTTGGTAGTTCTTTACTGAAACATTTGTGTGAGTGAACCCCTGAGAGTGTCATCACTGACAGCGACCAATCACAATTCAATACACCAAAAAAAACATTCACATTCACACTAACCATCCGTCTTGATCTTCTTCCTACCCGTACTGTCTTCCTGTGCATAATGGGTCCAACCGTCCGTGATGGGAGTCTCTCCGGCACCCTGCTCCGCCATGACAGGGCTGATACTGCGTTTCCCCAAGGCCCGATAGTGGGGCTTCAGCCAGCTGTCCTCTCCCCAGTGGGAGTGGGAGGAGGCCTGGCCGCCCGTCTTGTCCTTGTCTCGCTGCTTGCCCTGCATGTACTCGGCGTACGTCTGGATGCGGTAGCTCTCAGCATAGCGGCTGGTGTTCATGGCTGTGGGTGGTGGGGCCAGACACACAGATCATAAAGGGAGGACATTCCGTAAAGCGCATAGCATATCGTTGCTGCCGGGCAGAATCCCCCAATTCTATTTTTTTTTCTCCATAAATTAATGCCCTGCTTGATCATACTACAGCATCACACAAAAGTGGATCAAAAGTAGCAGATCCACAAGATCAAAGAGACATGTTTTGAACTTGTGGATCTGCTACTTGACACACACACACACACACACACACACACACTTTAGGGATGCACGATCAATCAGTAGCATAATCGGAATAGTCCATAAAAATGCCATATCGGTATGGTCTAAAGATATTATGGTCTAAAAATAGAGTTAATCGGTTTTCACCGGGCAAAAAATGGAAACACATTCTACATTTAATTTGTGTACTCTTCTCATTCAGTTGTGAAAACAGACACAAAAGTATTTGGCTATTTATTGATTGGCTGAATACTTTATTAACAGGCTTCGGGTCAAGCCCCTATGGTGCCTATGCTCGTTTCCATCTTGGTCCTAATAATAATATCGGAATCGGCAAATTATATATATATATAAAAAAAGAAAATCAAATCGTTCCAAATAGACTCGGTGAAACTCACCTATCTGGACCTGCTCCGTCTGACTGAGGGAGACGAAGGCAGACGTGTCGTCCAGCCATGACACCTGGATGTTACCTGGATGGAACAAGCAACAGCGAGGACAACGGGTGAGGAACCGACAACAGGTTGAGGACAACGGGTGAGGAACCGACAACAGGTTGCAACTGCGTGGAATGTGAATAAGCAAAGCCAAACCAGTGTCTTACCGAAGGCACTGAAGAGCTGGAAGAGGTCACTGGTCTTCCACTCTTTTGGGAAGGTCACATACAGAACGTGGTCTCTCTTAGGTTGCACTGCAGGGAGAAGGACAAGGAGGGAGGTGAAAAGAGGACGAGTTACAAGGAGAGGGAGGGATACCATGGGGTGAAAGGGATGACGTTCCAGAACAAACTGAAGGTGACAATTTAAGAGCAGCAAGTAGAGTTGGATCTACTCACAGTCAGGTCCAGTAAGGTTGAGGTAGGGAATATCTATGATCCTCATTAGGAAAAGTCTGGAGTTGAGAAGAAAAAAAACAAGGTTGTTTAATTTTTAAAAGACTTAAATTAAAATAGTCAGATATGAGGGTGGCTTGATTGAGAGCCAGTTCCTTTACATCAGTGGTATGCCACTTCAACCCATTTTGGGCGGGAACCCCTTTTGGTGTTAGCATTATGTTATGCTTTAGCCATTGAAAAATAGCAGATCTACAAGCTCACAGCGCCCCACTCGGTGGCCAGCTATGAGCTTGTAGGTCTGCTATTTTGGAAAAATCGAAGAAACATAGCTTTTTCAGAAAACTGTCAGGATGTAGAAGACATTTTTAGAATCTGATCTCAGGTCAAAATGGGTTAAAGTTCTGATAAAAGTAGTGAGGTTTAAGGCATCGACTATAGCGAGGATCACAGTTGCAAATATGAGTAAATGTTGCCACTGTGCAGCGAGACACAAGATCCAAGAGTGCTTGTGTTTTGCTGACGCTGTGTGTGTACTAGTGCAAGTGACATTTTTGGTTAAAACAAAAGTTGTTGGAACTTTTATTTTGGCAATGGTAATAGACTAGTAATGGTGCTAGTCGAAGTCTGATGACATCCGTGATCAGCACAAGCCTAGCAACATGGCCTATATTGAATCAAATTAAACATAGACAGTGTTTCTTACTTGTTGACGAAAGGCTCGACTAGTTTGGAGCGAGCTGACAAGTGGGCTTTGGGTGGGGTCAAGAATGTGCCTAAAAACAAAAACAAAAAGGGAAATGATGCAGTACAGAGACCAAATATTCAGTTGTGGCAAACACAATTTTACTAATTTGTCAATTCAAATGATTAGTTGATAAACTAACTAGTCTTCAAAAAACTCAGTCACTCCGACAGCTTAACTAGTCTTCAAAGAACTCAGTCACTCTGACAGCTTAACTAGTCTTCAAAGAACTCAGTCCCTCTGACAGCTTAACTAGTCTTCAAAGAACTCAGTCACTCTGACAGCTTGTCACAGCTAAGCGAGTGTAAATGCATGCGTTACCGAGGTAGTTGGCCATGGAGATGAAACAGTGTAAATGCATGCGTTACCCAGGTAGTTGGCCATGGAGATGAAACAGTGTAAATGCATGCGTTATCCAGGTAGTTGGCCATGGAGATGAAACAGTGTAAATGCATGCGTTATCCAGGTAGTTGGCCATGGAGATGAAACAGTGTAAATGCATGCGTTACCCAGGTAGTTGGCCATGGAGATGAAACAGTGTAAATGCATGCGTTACCCAGGTAGTTGGCCATGGAGATGAAACAGTGTAAATGCATGCGTTACCCAGGTAGTTGGCCATGGAGATGAAACAGTGTAAATGCATGCGTTACCCAGGTAGTTGGCCATGGAGATGAAACAGAGGCCAGTGATGAAGGCATCGTAGCCCGCTTCGTGGAGCTGATCGTGGGCTGTGTCGTAGCTGGGGAAGCCTTCTGCCGCCTCTGGTGATGGAAGAGCAATGATGGAGAGAAGGAAAAAGATGTGAGACGAACTGAAGCGATGATCAGTCAAATGTTGGAGTGGGGGGGGGGGGGGGGGGGGGGACAGACAGCGCTTCTCTAGTGAATGTGCAAATTCTCACCGGTGGCAGGAGATTTGAAAGGCTTCCCCTTCAGCTGTTTCTCCAGCTCAGCCAGTGATGTGTTGGTGATCAAATCCTAAAAAAAAGTAATAAACCAATGCATATTGCATAACCAATGAGATGCAGCTTTAGGCCATCTCCCTGTCCATCAAATATCGGTTAATTCTTTTCCACCAATGGGACCCTTACAGATCCAACTCCCGAGTTACACGGTGGGACATTCAGTTAAAATCATTCAATTGAAAGTTACAGTACCTTGAACGGCTGTGTTGAGGCCATTAGCTTAGTGTCCAAAAGCCTAAGAGGAGAAAGCAATAAGAACTAGAGTTACTCACTTATACAGAGGGGTCACAAACTCAAAACCAGTACCAGCCCTATGGGATCCTTTAAACGGAAATGTCCATTAAACCGTCCTGCAAAGCTCCACAGTGCTTTCCTAATCCATTATAGCCTGGTTAATAAACCAGACCGAATCAGCCGTTGGCATTAGTCTGGTTTATTAACCAGGCTAAATCCATTATACAATTGCAAAAGTCTGTCAACTTGTGCTGTGATTGGCTGGATTCCTGTGCTGTGATTGGGAAGTGGGTGAGAGAGAGGAAGGGAGGGGAGCGAGAGAGAAAGAGGGAGGGGGGGGGGGGTCACCCGCCATTATTAGGTCGGAAAAATACGTTTAGTTTGGACGCTGCCTGCACCATCAGTAATTTAAGGATGACTGCAGTTTCAGGCCATCTTCATATCCTTACTGATTCTATTTGTCTATTCATTGCATCTCAGAGGGCGGCTGTGGACACACTGGCCAGTTCAGAAACCTGCCTACTAGTGACATCCAAGCCAATATGCAGGCTTTCTGTTCCTGTAAGTTATCATACTATAATAAGTTATGATCCTTATTAACCCATTTTGACCTGAGATCAGATTCTAAAAATGTCTTCTACATTCTGACAGTTTTCTGAAAAAGCTATGTTTCTATGTCCGTCGTTCTTCTTCGATTTTTCAAAAATAGCAGACCTACAAGTTTATAGCGCGCCACTCTGTGGTTCCCGCCCAGAATGGATTAACTGAAAGGCATTCTTTTCATCTTTATTAACAGGGGAAGGGCGCTCCATCTTAGATGCAGATGCCTTTGTCTCAAAAGTTGGCTTGATATATTGAGATTGCTTAAAGTCTGCTTGAAATTGCTTTGAATGAAAATTACTTTATTATTGACCGAGTAGTAGCACATCATACTATACCTTTTAGAAATAGAAATTCAGTTGTTTTCAATTGTGACAATTACTTTAAAATCAATGGCACAAATAAAAGTAGTTTCTCATTAACGACTCGAGCCAGACCCGTGTACACCGTTGTTTCACATTGCGATGAAACACATTATGCACTCATAGATGTGATTTAGTGCACAGTACAACAGTAAATTAAGCATACAAGACTACACGGTTTTGGGTAATTATCGACATGGGAAAAGTAGAACACAGTTATGTACCTTGGGAAGACATACTTGGTGACCTCTTTAAAGTCCTGAAGATCCTAGGGGAACAGAGAGAGAGACACCATGAAAATTCATCCTTAATTCAGTCTAGAATGACATTGAACCCTGACACACAGAAACAAAGAGACATTTTCCTAACATGCCCAAATAGTGACACCATGCTTAATTTGTATTTTTGTTACACTAGTAGACTCCTTTAATCTAGTAGTAAACATGTGGTGTGTGTGTGTGTGTGTGTGTGTGTGTGTGTGTGTACCTCTGGCAGCAGGCAGTAGAACTGGTGGATAGTGCGTGTGTGTGTGTGTGTGTGTGTACCTCTGGCAGCAGGCAGTAGAACTGGTGGATAGTGTGTGTGTGTGTGTGTGTGTACCTCTGGCAGCAGGCAGTAGAACTGGTGGATAGTGTGTGTGTGTGTGTGTGTGTGTGTGTGTGTGTGTACCTCTGGCAGCAGGCAGTAGAACTGGTGGATAGTGTGTGTGTGTGTGTGTGTGTGTGTGTGTGTGTGTGTGTGTGTGTACCTCTGGCAGCAGGCAGTAGAACTTGTGGATAGTGTGTGTGTGTGTGTGTGTGTGTGTGTGTGTACCTCTGGCAGCAGGCAGTAGAACTGGTGGATAGTGTGCATGACGTCCAACAACATGTTGTGTCCAACCACCAGCTTGCCCTGTGTGTGTGCGTGTTGGGCCAAACAAACAAAGTCACAGCTGGTCAACATCAGTGTGGATTCATTAAAACACAATTTTAAACTGGACTACAAAAATAAATAAATATTTATATATATCTATGTATAAAAACATCTAATAAACAAGCCCAATAGCATGCAGAGAATACAAGCTTAAAGAACACACAAAGTGTAACTCTAAAGGTGTAATGATGACATTCATTTATGGTTTCGGTTTGTTTTGTAGCATTTCATTTTTTGGTTCTCTCTTTGGACTAAAGTAAATTCAAACGGATGCTTGTCATTCATTTTGATCGGGGGCCACTGATTGGCTGCGTGTCAGTCTCTCTAGGTCGACCTCAGACGAGCCCTCTATCATCGCTTCCGGGCATCCCGGTTTTCCATATACTGGTCATACAACTGGCCAGTTCGTTAGAACTTCTGCGTAGTTGAGTAAATCTACGCATGTCGGGGATTATTATCAGACTAATGTCAAATCTGGGAATACATACAGCCGTCACAAAATAAACGTGATGAGGTCAGCACATTTGTGTGGCTATGGCCGAATTTACCTAAGGAGTGTTTTTTCGTGCCAAACTAATGCTTGGAATGGGTTTAGAATCATGAAAAACCCCTAGTTTGACACGTCACATGCTACTTAAAGTATCATGAAATTTAGAACATTGCCATATATTGGTTGTTGATGGTACCCCAACTTTCAGCAGCTGTCAACAATTCCCCTAGGGTGGTAAAGGTGTCTACTAACCTATCCCAAATTGGTTTCTATTCAAACACATTGGCGAAGACATTTGATAAGAAATGTATTCCCAGATTGTATTAATATCCCCCGACTATGCAAGACATCCTAGTGATCGATGCCCGCATTCTGGTTCCCAACGCACCAATTTGTCCATGACGGTGTCCTGCTAGTCTCATTCTCCTGGCTGCCATCGTCTGGCTCACCCTTGGTATTCCCTCATACAGAATCTTGTTGGCAACATGAACACCCTTGCTGATGTTAAGTACTGCACGGAACATTCTGGTGTAGCACATCAAGAGACTTCTGCAGGGTTGGCGTCAGGGTCCAGCATTCACCATATAATACCCCACCCGTTATCATTCGGTTGAATCGGGTTGACAAGCCATGCAAATAAAGGCTTTTTAACCTTTATTTTGTTCCATCCCTATTAGAGTACCTCAGACCCATCTGCTCACACTTCCAAGTTTCTCCACTCATTCATTTGAAAAGACACCCACCACAATTATTTTTGACAACATTGACCAACTAAATTGGAAGACGATGCCATGTGGCATTAATTTATGACCGATGGTCATTATAACTATCCATCGGATCACAGATTGTAATGGTGACAGCTAGGTGAAGGATTGAGGTTGCAGACTTACAGATTTGGCCATGGCATGGATCACTCTGGAGAAGCCTACAGCATCGTTCAACTCCTCCTACAAGGGAAAAATAAATAAACACATAGGTCATTACATCAGCCTACTTGGAACAGGGTTGGAGACAGTCATTAATGGTGCCAGAAGAAACTGTTCAACATTAACCCATTTTGGGGCGGGAACCCCTTTTGGTGTTAGGATTATGTTATGTTATGCTTTAGCTATTGAAAATAGCAGATCTACAAGCTCATAGCGCACCACCGAGTAGCGCGCTACGAGCTTGTAGGTCTGCTATTTTTTAAAAGTCGAACGTTTTAGATTTAAAAAAAAATCTGATCTCAGATTTGAGTTGAGACATACTGTACATTACAAGGACAGTTGAAAGACATCCTCCCAAACTCACCTGTTCCCTCTCCAGTTTCTGTTGCTCTCTCCTCTTCCTCTCCTCGTCATCTACTTTGCAGATCTGGATGAAGCGTTCCTTCTGCACACACACACGCAAACACTTTACCCTTTGCTCCAGCAGACAGACACCAAAGCGTTCCTTCTGCACACACACACGCAAACACTTTACCCTTTGCTCCAGCAGACAGACACCAATATGAAGCGTTCCTTCTGCACATACACACGCAAACACTTTACCCTTTGCTCCAGCAGACAGACACCAATTGTTAAAATGAAAATAAAAAAAGTTAAAAACACGTCCGTACCTTTTCTGTCTCAATGGTTTCCACATGAATGCCTTTGGGGAACCTGGGTTTGAGAGTTTGCAAATGTCAGACATATACATTGACACGAATAAAAGGCACAATAACCCATACAATAACCAATAGTGGCTATAAAATACACTCACTTCCAGTTCAATGTCTGATATATCAGCTTTCTCTGGAACCTGGTGTGAAAGAGGAATGGAGGGTGAAGATGACATGCTTGTGAAGGTTGAATCTCCACGCAGGTTAGAGACTTTAATGCCATTAAAACCGGGAAAAGAAAATCTCATTGGCCATTAAAAACAAATAGCTATACAAGCTCACATTGAATCAGTTCGTGCCGCGAGCTGGTACATTTGCCATTTTATTTTACATAAATCATGAGAGAAACAAAGACTGCCAAAGCAGAAAACCCTCTAACACTCCAATATAGCCAAAATACAATACAAATACAGCCAATGAGAAAACCAGCTGGACAACAGGACTACCGGTACTTGACTAGCTTGCACATTCAAAACGACTTTGTACATTACCCAGTACATGGCTCCAGTTCCACAGTCTTCTCAGTGTTGGTAAACAGGGCCTCAACCTTTTCCCTGTACAGACAAGATCCAAAGACATGAGGGGATCATGTCAGAGGGCACAAAACACATTAACCACTTTAGGACCTACAAACATCTTTGTACAACGAGTGCAAATATAATCACATTGCGAGCTTGTAGATTAATATAATGTTTTTGTATCATTATGTATTATCTTTGAAAGCATTTGCCCAATACGCCTATAATGCCATGCCAGAAGGCAGAAATAGGGATGCCAGGTTGAAAGTGGTTAACTGTAGACTTCCGATTGTCACAGAGGTAGTGCCGTGGGTCTACCCATTAGGTAGAACGAATCAAAGTGCAGACTGGTTCCGATTCCTTTCCAAAAGGTTTGAGATGGTTGCCTCCAAACCACCTGGTTCTCACAGCAGCACAGCCTTTTGGATCCCAACCAGCCTGGCTTAACCCATTCTGACCTGAGATCAGATTCCTACGAGGTTTCCACTGGACAACACACTGGTCTGATTAACCCATTCTGACCCGAGATCAGATTCTAAAAATGTCAGTCGTTCTTCGATTTTTCAAAAATAGCAGACCTACAAGCTCGTAGCGCGCCACTCGGTGGCGCGCTATGAGCTTGTAGATCTGCTATTTTTCAATAGCTAAAGCATAACATGATGCCAACACCAAAATGGGTTCCCGTTCAGAATGGGTTAAAGACATCCCGCTCAGTCTGGACATGATGCAGAGAACTTACCGCCAACAGGGATGCATCAAATCGGGAAATACCAAATATAGGAAATAGTTTGGCCGAAATCAGAATTATATAATTTATTTATTTGACCAGTTTTTGTACCATTGCTGTCATGGCTGAATCCTTGTTGTAGCGCTCCTGATAATGTCAAAAGACATGACATTACGTCATCAAAACAAAACAGTAGGTTACAGAAGGTAACCGCGGTTCTTTGACAATTCAGTTCCGGCTCTAAAATCGGAATGAGAATTTTTTTTGCCACTATTCTGCCGTCGAATATTCGGTGCATCCCTAAATTTCACTCTAAACGCAGAGTGCCAAGCAGGTACGCATTGTGTGCCACTTTTATAGTCTTAAGCTGGTATACATTATTCGAGTCTGGCTCAACCGGAAGCAAATGGTGTCTGTCAAGGATTCAAAACATTTTCACAGTATCAATCTGCAGATATAGCTTAGAAAATAAATCCAACGAGGCAGCATCTAATGTCCCGGACACGGGACAGGCAACAACGCCACCATGACCAGACGGCTACAAAAGCCAATAGAGCACCAAAGTCCTGACGTAACTCGCTCATCCCTTCGATTCCCCCGTTTCGCGGAAGTAATGTCTCTATATGGAGAATAACATGGGGTGATCTTAATATCGTCTACTATAAGCGTTGTGGTCCAAATATAAACAAGCTGTCTCTGCGTTATTGTCAGGGAGGTGTGTCTGTATCGTTTGCAACAGTCAGTCACTCATATATGATACAGTCTGCTTCTAGCGAAAATCTAACTAATTCAGCAGCAGTAACATTAGCGTTTTCTCTCAGTCAGTTGATTCTTCATATCCATATGAGTGAAGCGGCCGGGGTGACATGTTTATTTTTCAAACACAGTTCTTATATGAAGCAATCTAAAAATCCTCCTATGGCGATTTCAATGCAACTAAACAAATACATGAACCTGGGGACTGACGCCCTCTACTGAAAGTGACGTCAGACTTCGGTGCTCTATATGGGTTCCAAGTGTAGCACGTATGCCCCCTGGAGGATGAAAGTTAATGATTTTAGCAGCTTTTCGTGTAGTGACAAAACATTTCACTTCCACAAAACAAGCACAGGTTTATCACCTCCATGCCACACGCCATTGATGAAATAATTTGTTTAAAAGTAGCCTAGACCACGTATTGAGTGCATAAATATGTTTTTAGTGGTCTCAAAATATTCTAATATTTGGAGATTATACAGAGATTTGATTTTCATGAGCTGCATGCCATAATCGAGATGAAAACAAAAGGTTTTAAATATTTCACTTTATGCACAATGAATCTAGAATATGGAAGTTTCACTTTTTGAATTATATTATGGGAGAAAATGAAGATTTCCACGATATTCAATTTTATTTTGAGAAGCACCTGTAAGAAGCATGTCTTGAGTGTACAGGGTTTGATGAGGTCGTTCGTATTGAGGGTTTTATAAGCCACACAAAACTCAACCATTTCTTTTAACTTTGAGTCTGTCGTGTTAGTCTAAAGCACATACAAAGATGGCATTCAGTTGCCACAGTCCATTTCAAGTAGCCATCGTCTACTCTGACAAGTCTGTAAGGCTATAGTAATTGGGGTGCGCACGCTTTTCCGACACACCGAAGATCCGAAGCGGGGGGACATGCGATGCGATGCGAAAAAGCGATGGTCCGACATGCGCTGCTCCCGTGCTTGCGGTTAGGGTTAGGTTAGGATTGAGGTTTCGGATCAATAGTATGTCGGAACTAAAGCCTGCACTCCACCTGCGTGACAAAACAAATTGCATTGAAGTCTTCGAGGCCGGTCTAGAAGATGTGAGGAAAAAACAAGGCTTTAGGGGAAACTTACACCACCATGTTGATGAAATCTTTATGTTCTTCAGGTACACAAGTAACACTTTTTGGGGGCGAGATGAAGTTAGTTGATCCTACTCCGTTGGCCTGCTGGTTCCTGCGTTCCTCCGTCTGCTCTCTCAGCTGGGCTTCCTCTTCATGGTTCAGGTACGGGATGCCTACGAGCAGAAGTAAAAAATCAGGCTTTCTGCAGGTTTAGGCGATGATGTAAGGCTTTTTAATGCCCGTCGGAATTATATGTAAACCACTGACTTGGAACTGTAGCATACTTTCAAAAATAGCAAATCTACTCATGTCATGATGCCTGAGAATATCAACTATGAGACTCGGACAGCTTCTTCTTCTTACCGTGACGGAACACCTTGTTGAAGTCAAAGCCCTGGCTGGCCAGGAAGTCTATACTGGAACTCTGAGGACATTTAATTGATTGATCATTATTGATTATTACCATGTTTTGTTCTTGCTTACTGTAAATCGCTCTGGATTAAGAGTGTCTGCTAAATGCCTAAATTGTAAATATTTTAAATCAGCAACTCAGCCTTTTTGTAGTATAATGTTATGCATTTCAGAGGCATTTAAAAAAAAAAAAACTACTTTATTTTGGCAAAATGTATAATACATTACACTTTGTCACTTCAATTATGCCGTCCCCAAACAGCGGTCCCCAAACTTTTGTCCGTGCACCCCCGTTAACTCCTATAATCTAGCTGACATCTCCCCTAATCAGTCTTGTTGTATTTGGCCGAAAATGATACGTTTTAAAATATTATGGCAAATAACACAGAATGTCACTGCACTGAGAGACATGCAGCTGCTGTATAGTATACAGGGAGTCTGTTTTGCCGAGACGGCAATCGATGGTCGCTGAGGGGGCGCTTGTTTTACTGAGGTTAGGGATATAGTTTTACTGAGGTTAGGTTTAGGTATAGCTTTTGTGACGTTAGGGTTAGGCATAGTTTGTGAGGTTATACAACTAGCAGTAGCCGGCCCTGTTAAACAAGCGTCGAAACCCAGGCCCTGCAAAAAAGGTAGTCCATAAAACCGCCATTACCCTTTTCATGTCACGCATCCCCTAAAGGGCGTTCACCCACCACAAGGAGTGCGTTCACCCACCACAAGGGGTGCACGCACCAGTTCGGGAACCCCTAAATTACGGCAACCTTTCCAATCTTAAAACTGTCAAGTCTTAACCACCAATGGTACAAATGTCATTCTCAGCCTTTCAGAGACAACGGCACAATGACACATCACTGAGTGACTTACCTGACAGATAAATTTGATATCTGGTGACGTCCTGTTGAACGGCTTAGGGAATATATAAAAATTAAAAGCCTTTATGATATACCTGGAGAGAAAATGGTCAGAGTTTCATTAACAAAACAATGTTAGACAAGCTGATATATACCACATACAACCTACAGCCCTTAATGAGGCATTTCCATCACAATAAAATAAGTAAAACTAGAGATTATATAAATAGACTATATTGGATGTTAATTCCACTGTGGACAGCCACATTTCCCTCCCAGATATGCGTAGTCCAGAAATCATATTGCATCCAAATAGATACACATTAATCAACTTACTTTGACAGTGTTGAATCATATTTGAACGCGCACAGCCCAAACTGGAAGAGAAGAAAGTCCATGGAATGCTGCAAAGAGGAGAGCAGAGGGGAACAGATTTGTTGCAAGGCGCAAAACAGTAAAGTTTAATTCTTGGCATCCCTTATTATGGTCGTATATTATAGGCGAAGAAGAAAGCTTTAAAAAACAATAGCAGCTCTACACAATAAATAGTTGAGCTTGTAGATCACCAATAGGCCACGTATAAAAATCAGGCTTAAATGGTTAACCACACGACCCATACGCTGAATTCAAAACTCTAACCATCTTAACAAATGGTTAAGTCCCGGGACTTTGCTTTTGGAGGAGCCGAGTGGATAGCTGAGTGGGCTCTCTGAGAGCGCATAGAGTGAGTGTACATCAAGTGGAGCCTCAACAGGGGTTTTTGTCTCCTTACGGAAGATTTCCGCATCACGAATACAGTACACGTTTCCCCCCCCCCCCCCCCCCCCCTCTCCAGTGACATAAAAATGTGGCACACAAACACTGCTTGAAACTCGATGCTATGCTGAACATTCATGAATGTAAGTTTACAATCCTGGTGCATATTCACCATTTCAGGAATAAATAGCCTTGCACATTACCGGTAACTATAAAGAGAACGATGTGGCCATGCACATTGATGAATTGTACTATTCTAGACTATACCTGCAATATTCTATGAAAGTATATTTAGAACTTGACAGTTTAAGTGCAATTGTACAAATGTTCCATCTGCCCTAATTATTTGTCCACATTTCACATCTACAGTACAAGCATTATGGTAAAAAAAGAAAGTTAGAATTTAGCAGAAGCTATAAGCACATCTATCCATGCTCAGTGACATGAAATTAAACTATGCAAAAATCTATGTCAAATTAAATCAAAAGAACGAAAATAAAATAAAAAGGAAAACCTTTTTCAGCTTCATGTAGCGTTCCTCCGGTGTGTCTAGGCCATTGGTTAGTGCACTGACGTTGGGGCCATCGCTGATGCCTACATTTTAACACACTGCACATTAGCTGGATATACACATACACATACATGCTTTAATTCAGTAGTTCTCAGTCATCTACATGCCAAGGATACTCAAATTCAGAGTAGAGATGCTCCGATAATCGGCCACCGATCGGCAATTTACCCTATCTGGAGAAACCGATCTTTTACACCATTTAAGTGGTATAAAATTAATGCCAATCAGATACATGGTATAATACAATGGTTCATCTTTGTGACATGCCTCCTCTTCCTCCCCACACACACAAGAACAGTTGACATACTTTTGGAAATATTCAAATTTGCCCCTTAACCCATTCTGACCTGAGATCAGATTCATACGAGGTTTCCACGGGACACACACTGGTCTGATGAACCCATTCTGACCTGAGATCAGATTCTAAAAATGTCAGTCGTTCTTCGAATTTTTCAAAAATAGCAGACCTACAAGCTCGTATCGCGCCACTCGGTGGCGCGATATGAGCTTGTAGATCTGCTATTTTTCAATACATAAAGCGTAACATGATGCTAACACCAAAATGGGTGCCGGGTCAGAATGGGTTAAGCACAAGATCGGCATCAGGCCAACGTGAGAAAAACAATCAGTGATCTGTCCCAAAAACCCTGATCGGAGCATCCATAACCAAGAGGGAGCCAACAGCTTAGGCCTCCCCCATTTAAAAATGGTTTGTGCCGGGGAAAAAACCAAAAGAGAAGTTTGTAGAAGAATTATTACAACTGTCAATAGACGGCGACGCCTTATCAGACAACATCACACGGTCACTGATAAGCACCAGCATGCGCATGCAGGCCGTCAGCACATGAATGAACCCCCCACCTCTCATAAGATGCAATGGAAAAGTTCTAACTTGTCGTGGGAAATATGAAGACTCAAATGTCTTAATAGGCTATAGTATATGGTTCCATGCTAATCTGTCTGGTCGTGTCTGTGAGCAACGACACCTTGGCCTGAAAGCCTGTCTCAATCAAATCAAGTTGTATGTAAAAGGCTATGTCACACCTATTGTTTGTTAGGAGACCCTGCTGGGCCTGAATAGGTATCACTAGGTAGTTCCTGTCTCAGGAGGAGGGGCAATAGCCAAGACAACGATTGTATTGGGGTATAAGAAAGGACCTAGAGGGAAGCTCGGGAGACTGGTGGGAGCAAGACCAGGAGAGAGAGATGGAACTGAGAGATGTTGTTTGCTTGTTGCTGTTCTTCTGAATAAACTTCTAAGATATACATTCACCCGGATGGACATTATAGTGATTTCCATAACAAACTGCACTCAATTCAAAGCAGTCGTTCTCAAAACCACACGTCCGCCAGTCGCCGTCATAAGGTCACTGCAGCAGAGCCTGCTCGTCCACACTCAGCTGCAGCCTAGCCTGGGCACCATTTCATTTCGGTATATGATCCGGGCTGGAGCCGGATGATATGCTTACGTCATGTTGTAGGCAATGGTTTGCCTACAACTAAAAGCAATAAAAGCTCTCGTAAGCGAGAGCTTTTATTGAGAGGGAAAAGGAAGTTGTCGCCGCCTGTTCCGACTACAAAACAATACTACAACATGACGTAACCACATCATCCGGCCCCAGGCGGGATCATACGGACTTTTGAAACAGAGACCAGGCTTTCCTCCGAGGCGGTGGAAAGCCTGGTGAGGCGAGGTTAGCTGCAGCCCATCTGTATTTTTTTTTGCTTCGTCCCTCGAAGGTGTCGCGACACGCAGAGCACGGTCGAGAATAGCAGAGCTCTAAGCTCACAACAGTCGCATCCGCGACACAATGTGAGCACAATATCAGCCGTTCTGCGCGCAATGCTGTTGCACAATGAAGTATAAATGTCTGCCTAGTCTTAAGAGTGAAGCCCAACCTACGAACTAAATTTCTCTCAAATTGAGTTAACGTATAGCTGGTGAAATAGTAATTTTGCTGGGGACCCCTGGAACCCCCTTAATGATCCCTGCATTAATATTCACAATGTTTAATGTTTTTTTGTGGCTTTCGCCTTTATTTATTTTTATGGAGGGATAGACCGTAAGCTGACAGGAAATGGGGAGAGAGAGAGATGGGGGGGTGACATGCAGTAAAGGCCGTCAGGATCGGGAGTTGAACCCGTGGCACACTGCCAGACTGGATTACCAGCCAAGGTGCCTGGACCGCTGAGCCATGGCCCAGGCCTACAATCCACTTCTGTACATCAAATAAACACCTTACCTGAAAACTCCCCATCGATAGCCAGGAAGTCTGCCTCCTCTATGGCACTGTACACCGTGCTCAGACTGTCTTTAAAATCTGACACACACACACACACACACACACACAAAGTACAATATTTTCCTTTAAAATGTGGATGAGAGTTAAAGTATCCAAAAATATAATTTACTCAACAAAAGTACAAATACTCAAAACTGCATATTATTTATATGACATTACATGTTACTGATGAATTGAAAATTGAGGACCCCAATATAAACGAGCCATTGTGCAGTTTATGGGGGCATTTCAATCCTCTTAGTAGACCTCGTATTGACCTGTGCTTACTCGTCTATATCAATGTTATTGATAAAATGATCAATCTACTGCTCATCCAAAAGAGGGAATCGCCACATGCGTGATCAGGTGACATGACATGAGAGCTTAGCTTTAGGCAGTACTACTCGTCAGGCAGTAGCTGTCTGTCCTACATGGAGAAGATGTATGGACACCTGGCCTGAGACCACCACCTAGTCATTTGTATGCTTGCAGTTTGGTTAAAATAACTACTTTCTTACATTTATACCTTCTCAACATTCATGGACATAGGTTTGCACAGTTGTGGGTGTAGCGTTAGCTAGCAGACGACAGTAGCAGGACACACAAACCGTACGTTAACGAGATATTGGGGGGGGGGGAGGTATTTACATATTTTGCATAATTTACAGCGTGCCTTTTAAAGCCGTGCGCACGGGCCGTTTTTACGTGCACGTGTGGGAGTTAAAGATAGTAATGAATGTTAGTGTGAATGTTAATGAATACTCACTCGTACGTGTCACCTCCATCCTGCACGCAATCAGTGAAGTGATGTGAAGCTAACGTTTGGCTAGCCTAGCAACACCTCTGTTTGCCTTTTAACCCCTTCTTCTACAAACACTTCCGGGTGCTGGCAGACAGTGTTGCCAGGTTTTGCGAGAGAAACAAGCAACCAGGTAAACAAGCCCAAAATAAATTATTATTATTATTATTATTATTATTATTATTATTATTATTAGTAGTAGTAGTATTAGTAAACATAATACATATTATGTACGATATAAGTATAGTAAACCGTACCATTATCATATATATTATATGGTTTCATTTATAAAATTATACGACAAAGACATTTATGTGAAGAAACCTCCCCAAACAAAGATAAATGTTATTTTTAAAAGACTCACCAGCGTCTGTGTTTTGGAGTCCTCCATCTCCCCCGGCCTCCTATCCAGGACGAGGTGCCCTGGGCAGGTGGTACCAAGGTTATTATACCAAAAAATAACTAAATACCTAATCAAAAAAGAAAAGAAAGACATAACTAACTGAAGTTTGTGGATGGTTGGTCATCTATAATCTGAATGAATTTTTAAGTGTTACACAATCCGTTACTCCGGTACTATACTCTGCCAGTACTAGACTGGAGAACCAAATTATGCAGGCGCGTGGAATTTAGAGTAAAGGCGTGGACGGACTAGGCTCTGTGGGTTGACTCCTGTCCAATATAATTTACACGCAACTTTACAGAAAATATATAATAAGCGGACATGGCAACACGGTTGGTGGAGCGTGAGCGACGGTTTTATTTTGGACGTC
Source organism: Protomyctophum bolini (assembly GCF_963924005.1). Classification (NCBI taxonomy): domain Eukaryota; kingdom Metazoa; phylum Chordata; class Actinopteri; order Myctophiformes; family Myctophidae; genus Protomyctophum; species Protomyctophum bolini. Next base: position 52,423,864 of record NC_137864.1, read on the forward strand.
AACTCTGGTCAACTCTCGAACACTATAAAGATCCGGCCTGTAGTGGATACGGAAACCACGCACTAATGTGACTTTGGAAATGACCGGATACAGTAGGCGGGTCTTAGGCCGGATACGAGTCATGAATGGTAAAGGTTAAGGTTATAATAATAATAATAGTACTGTAGGTGGCGGTAACGCACAGATGTGTTTGCAATGTGTCAGCAATAAACTCCAACACCAACAGAAGAAAAATAAGTCCAAAGTGGAGGGATTTCTGAGTTGTGTGAACAAGCCGGGGCTAAAAGTCTATTGTAGCCGTTCATTTGAAATCACTCTCAACATAAATACAGAGTCACAGCCTAGGTAAGGACTTCATTCTGCAACCAAACGACTTTCTAATAACCTGGGTTAGCTTTAAAGCTAAGGCTTCCAGCTATACATGCTGCTGCTGCGGCTGCTGCCAGTTAGCATTGGCTTATATTTGCTACAGTTTATAAACATTGTTTTGAACAGTGGCTCTCAAATAAATTGTAATTCAATGACCCCCACAATGTGGTATACATTTAGGCCACGGACCCCCATGACTTACCTGTAATTCTGCAAACTGTTAATACATACTTCACTTACAATCAATGTAAACAGGTCCATTGTTAGGTTGCATTTGGTACTTTGTAGTTGTACACTGTCAGAGTCACATCATTTATGATATGTGCATTGGCTCCATTGCTTTTATATGAATAATTTAATTTGCGGGTGGGGAACCTTTGAGAACCTCACATTTAGCACAGGCTCATTAAACCCAGAGTATCATCATGTGTTTATAGTTTAACGTGATTATACTGTCACTCACCACTCCTGAATCAACTGTCGTGCTGGGGCTCTGGTGCAACGCACAGGTCCTGGGCCTGGTGAGAGCAGGAGTGGACCTGGTGAGACGTAGGGCCCGGATAGGAGTCGAGTTACAGTCAACATAACAGTGGTGGAAGAAATACTTTAGTCCTTCACTTCAGTAAAATAAACAATACAGCAATGTCAAAACACACACAACAAGTACCGGTAAAACTTCTATTATAGACCAAGGGTTCCCAAACGCTTCAGGCAGTGACCTGACCCCCCAAATAAAATAGCCTATTATACACAAATAAATCAAATGTGACTTGGCGATAACAGTGTGATCATGACAGTCAGTCCTAAAGATTTGCAGGCATCATACAAGGCCTTATTTGTAAATGATTTTCTCATTTGTCTTTGTGATGTGGTTTTGTAAAGCAGCGCTGGGCTAAAACGGTGACCATGGACATGGACGATGACACCACCGTCTTTTCAACCCTCAAGTCCTTTAACTCCTTCATCTCCAGACCAGATCCCCCTCAGCGTTTACAGTCCACAGGCTCCGAAAACCTGCAGAATACGTTCAAACGTGGCATGGAGGTATATACATACAGCACTGTTTCTCAACCTTTTTGTGTTTTTTTCAGTGACCACCTGTTTGATATAGTTCCTCTCGGGCAGAAAACTCTTATCGCCGTATTCTTACTTTGTTGTTTTTTTTTCTCAAATCAACGCCATACTAGATCACACTACAGCGTCACACAAAAGCACCAAAAGTTGCATGTACAGCTTGCTGCATTTGGACTAGAGCCCGACCGATATGGATTTGTGTGGCCGATCCGATAACCGATAAGATAGAGGGGGACAATCACCGATAGCCGATTTGCCACCGATATAGTGATTTTTTTTGCTGGAATGAAAATAGACCTTTTTTCTGTGTGAATTGTGCAAAGATGTTGTGCCGATATGATTATGCAATGGTACAGACACAGTGACAGTAGTAAGGACAGCTGCTTTCTTAAACCAATGTCTTTATTCGAGACTTTTTTCCAACTTATTCAGTCAAGTGAGCTGCTGGGCAAAACATATCACTGCACCAGTAGTAGTCTATTTCACCAGCAACATGCTTTAATTCATATCGCGTATATCTGCGAGAAATTCACCGATACGATCCAATCGGCCAGGCCCATATATGGTCATATCGGCGGCCGATATATCGGTCGGGCTCTAATTTGGACCTTGTCAATCTGCTACTTTTGCTACTTTTGAATTTGAACCCTGAAAATGGACCGTTTTGGACATCAACACAGACCGTACGCGGACCTTCATTTGAAACCATTATCCCTGGGACCCCAATCTACAGTGTTAATTTAACCCATTCTGACCTGAGATCAGATTCACACGAGGTTTCCACTGGACACACACTGGTCTGATTAACCCCATTCTAACCTGAGATCAGATTCTAAAAATGTCAGTCGTTCTTCGATTTTTCAAAAATAGCAGACCTACAAGCTCGTAGCGCGCCACTCGGTGGCGCGCTATGAGCTTGTAGATCTGCTATTTTTCAAATAGGTAAAGCATAACATGATGCTGGCACCAAAATGGGTTCCCGGTCAGAATGGGTTAATTTAACTCTCAGATTGTATAGATGAAACCAAATGATTATGGTTCCATTTGTACACAGAGGTACAGACCTATAAACGGGTCCAGTTGGACCACTGCTTGGTACCCAGACCTGTCGTTGAGAAAAAGTGTTACTACAGCATTGGTTCTCAAAGTGAAGATGTGGTGTGTAGGGCAGTTAGTTAGGATCATAACATTTTTGTTTTTACTTTAATTTGGTTAATGATTAATATAAGTTAATAATGTACTATGGCCAAAAAACTATGCCTATACGCTAACTACATATAACAAAGACACTTCATAACTAACAAAGTTATGTCACGTATAATGTGCTATTCCACTGAGCTTATAATGCATTATGAACAATACTTATAATAAGTTAAATGTCATACGTTGTCATGTCACAGATGATTATAACACATTTTTAACGAGTTATAAGGCATTATAGACCTGGCCTTTTAGTAAAGTGTTACTCCTTTTAGCTGATGGAAGCAGCAGAGAGGGTCCACTCTAGCCCTGGTCCAATGCTTACAGCGAGTGTCTCTCTCTGACGCCCTGTGGAAGTACCTTCCACAGCCCACTGGTCATATTTCCACTCCTGTGCCCTGTGTTTTTCTAATACCAGCAAATAAACAAAACGACGTAACCACTCACCGAATGCACTTTGTGTCATTTTAATAACGCAATGTACCCTGAATTTACCGGGCAGAGTCATTTCTTCCACTATGGCATTTCCGGGTTTTACCCGAGCCGATCTGGCTGGATTCATTTTATTTAATGATTAAAATAGTGCATTTTAGAGAGAAACTGGGGACCTGAGACGCTTCCCAGGTTCGAGAATAGACTTTTACCTTAAGGTCTAGCAGGCTTTATTTCGGTAAGTGGTTACGTCGTTTTGTTTATTTGCTGGTATTAAAAAAACAGCGCATGGGAGTGGAAATATGACCAGTGGGCTGTGGAAGGTACTTCCACAAGGCGTCAGAGAGAGACACTCGCTGTAAGCATTGGACCAGGGCTAGGTCCACTCTAAACCCTGTCGTCTCCTTTTAGCTGATGGAAGCAGCAGATCGGGTCCACTCTAAGAAGCAGTTTATTCAGCTGGACCAGGAGAAGAAACAGATGGAGATGAGCCACAAGCGGGCTCGTTTTGAACTGGAGAGGGCTGCCACCGACAGCGCACGAGACCTGGAGGTACAGCACACTGTTTATAGATGCACCCATATTACATACTGGAAGGAGGAGAAGTGCCCCGGGGCCGGAATGTTAGTTTGTTTCGGACAATTCAAAGTAGGGGTGTACGATTATGAAATATATAACTGATATCCGATCTCCGGTTATTTGCAGGGCCATATCTGCCGATAGCGATTCTGACCGATTCCAATATTATACAGAGGATGAATTGAACATGGTGGACCCTATTGTAAACAAGTGTAATGCTTTATGATGTCGTCCACAGTTGACAGTTTTGTGTTGAGTGAGTTCTGCTTGAAATGTACTGTAATTATCCAATCTGTTAATGAATACTTCAATCAATCAATCAATCAAACCACAATGGAAACAAGCCTAGGCCATAGGCCAGGGTCTTAATACAGTAAAATATTCAATCAATCAAAGTGTCTGTTTTCACTACTGAATGACTACTGAATGGAATGAGTACACACATTTAATGTAGAATTCAGCCATTGATGGTTGTAGCGCCTAAATCCCTGTATTAGGTGCTACTGGCTGCTGACGGATGAGGAAGTTTAGACGTGTGCTGAAAGAACTGAGGTCCAGAATGTTCGTAGAGTGGATATTAAATTATATTTATTTTCCTTACAAAATCCTATACTTTGAAGGCAAATAACATAAGTAACAAACAGTCAAACGTGGTGAATGCAACAGTCCCTGTCTGCACAGTCAGAAAACAGTTTGCCTCCTATCAACAACACCTGCAATTCATTAGGGACAGGGTTAAATACCCTCCCTGTAACTATGGCAACCTGAACCTGAACACACCCCTCAGTGGACATCATTGGCCACAATTAGGAGACTCAAAATGGCGCTTACAATGGTCACATTATTATTGCATCATCAATATCAGTGAAAATAATGTGGATTATTTTGAGTCCGATATATGGTATTTTTATGGTCGATTCCAATTATGCTACCGATTTATATCGTGCATCCCTAATTAAAAGCTCATATTAACTGTTATCATAGGGCTGCAAAATAGCAAAAGTGCTTCTTTTGATAAGTTTGTGTTTGTGTCACACTGTATTATGATGATCAAGTAATTTACGAAAAAAAATACCAGAATAGAGATAGAAACAATAGACCCGACAGCAAACATATATTGTTTTTCTTAAACTGTATCAACCACCCACCATGTTGTGAGTTTGTCTGCTAATTTCACTTCATTATATCAGCGCTATTGTATGTAACTTGCTTTTAATACATACATTTACATTTTGTCCAATCTGTATGGTATTATATTAATACAATATAACTTATACAATTAGGGGAGGCTGTATTTTATCACCCTGCTCTTTTCTATTGAGGCATTTAGAAGGTCATGTCAAGGTCAAGATTCAATTCATCCCCTGAGCAAGGGCAGGGCATGCTCTATTAGCTCAATGGTAAAAATGTCAGTGCTTGCGGTCCTGGGATCGTTCCCACTGACCTAGGTTCCCTGCAGCCATATGTGAAACCTGTGGTTTCAAACCTTGGCGTCAAACTAGACAATGCCCTTAAACTTGACAAACAAGTCAATGCGGTAGTTAGCTCTAGTTTCTATCATCTGAGGCTGCTGGCCAAAATCAAGTCTGTGCTATCTTTTAGTGATTTTGAGAGGGTTATACATGCCTTTATATCTACGCGGTTGGATTACTGTAATGCCTTGTACGCTGGTTTAAACCAAGCCTCCCTTGCTCGACTCCAGCTCGTCCAAAACTCAGCCGCTCGTCTGCTCACAGGGACTCGCAGACGTGAGCATATCACACCTGTCTTGGCCTCCCTTCATTGGCTCCCTGTCCGCTTCAGAGTGGATTTAAAAATTCTTCTATTTGTCTTTAAATCTATAAATGGTCTGGCTCCTCTTTATCTGTCTGAACTTATTGAGGTTTATACTCCTACTAGGTCACTGCGGTCTGAGGGCCAGCTAAACCTCAGGGTCACAAAGAAGACCCGCTTGAAGTCCAGAGGCGACCGAGCCTTTTCCGTTGTAGCCCCTAAACTTTGGAACGCACTCCCCTCCCACGTCAAATCGGCCCCCTCCATCGAGACTTTTAAATCTGGCCTAAAGACCCACCTCTTTACCTTGGCTTTTAACCCCGCTTGAGTTCCTTCGGTCCTTGTATATGTTTGTCTCACTGTGATGCTTTTTCTGTTGTTTTTCTGTAAATGTGTCTCAGTTGTTTTCACTGTTTGTACTTTGTTTTCTCGCTGTTGTTTTTCTGTGTGGTAGCTGTAGTGCATTTGTTTTTATTTTTCTCCTGTACAGCACTTTGTAAACTCTGAGTTTTGAAACGTGCTAAATAAATAAAGTGGATTGGATTGGATTGGAAACGAATCATCCCCTACTGTATAACTCTATGCTTTTCATATCCCAGCTACTGTAGCCTCCTACTGTATAACTAACTAACTCTATGCTTTACATATCCCAGCTACTGTAGCCTCCTACTGTATAACTAACTCTATGCTTTTCATATCCCAGCTACTGTAGCCTCCTACTGTATCACTAACTAACTCTATGCTTTACATATCCCAGCTACTGTAGCCTCCTACTGTATAACTAACTCTATGCTTTACATATCCCAGCTACTGTAGCCTCCTACTGTATAACTAACTAACTCTATGCTTTTCATATCCCAGCTACTGTAGCCTCCTACTGTATCACTAACTCTATGCTTTTCATATCCCAGCTACTGTAGCCTCCTACTGTATAACTAACTCTATGCTTTACATATCCCAGCTACTGTAGCCTCCTACTGTATAACTAACTCTATGCTTTTCATATCCCAGCTACTGTAGCCTCCTACTGTATCACTAACTAACTCTATGCTTTTCATATCCCAGCTACTGTAGCCTCCTACTGTATAACTAACTAACTCTATGCTTTTCATATCCCAGCTACTGTAGCCTCCTACTGTATCACTAACTCTATGCTTTTCATATCCCAGCTACTGTAGCCTCCTACTGTATAACTAACTCTATGCTTTACATATCCCAGCTACTGTAGCCTCCTACTGTATAACTAACTCTATGCTTTTCATATCCCAGCTACTGTAGCCTCCTACTGTATCACTAACTAACTCTATGCTTTACATATCCCAGCTACTGTAGCCTCCTACTGTATCACTAACTCTATGCTTTTCATATCCCAGCTACTGTAGCCTCCTACTGTATCACTAACTAACTCTATGCTTTACATATCCCAGCTACTGTAGCCTCCTACTGTATAACTAACTCTATGCTTTTCATATCCCAGCTACTGTAGCCTCCTACTGTATCACTAACTAACTCTATGCTTTACATATCCCAGCTACTGTAGCCTCCTACTGTATAACTAACTAACTCTATGCTTTACATATCCCAGCTACTGTAGCCTCCTACTGTATCACTAACTCTATGCTTTACATATCCCAGCTACTGTAGCCTCCTACTGTATCACTAACTAACTCTATGCTTTACATATCCCAGCTACTGTAGCCTCCTACTGTATAACTAACTCTATGCTTTACATATCCCAGCTACTGTAGCCTCCTACTGTATAACTAACTAACTCTATGCTTTACATATCCCAGCTACTGTAGCCTCCTACTGTATCACTAACTCTATGCTTTTCATATCCCAGCTACTGTAGCCTCCTACTGTATAACTAACTAACTCTATGCTTTACATATCCCAGCTACTGTAGCCTCCTACTGTATCACTAACTAACTCTATGCTTTACATATCCCAGCTACTGTAGCCTCCTACTGTATCACTAACTAACTCTATGCTTTACATATCCCAGCTACTGTAGCCTCCTACTGTATAACTAACTAACTCTATGCTTTACATATCCCAGCTACTGTAGCCTCCTACTGTATAACTAACTAACTCTATGCTTTTCATATCCCAGCTACTGTAGCCTCCTACTGTATCACTAACTAACTCTATGCTTTACATATCCCAGCTAGCCTCCTACTGTATCACTAACTAACTCTATGCTTTACATATCCCAGCTACTGTAGCCTCCTACTGTATAACTAACTAACTCTATGCTTTTCATATCCCAGCTAGCCTCCTACTGTATAACTAACTCTATGCTTTTCATATCCCAGCTACTGTAGCTCCTACTGTATAACTAACTAACTCTATGCTTTTCATATCCCAGCTACTGTAGCCTCCTACTGTATAACTAACTCTATGCTTTTCATATCCCAGCTAGCCTCCTACTGTATAACTAACTCTATGCTTTTCATATCCCAGCTAGCCTCCTACTGTATAACTAACTAACTCTATGCTTTACATATCCCAGCTACTGTAGCCTCCTACTGTATAACTAACTAACTCTATGCTTTACATATCCCAGCTACTGTAGCCTCCTACTGTATAACTAACTCTATGCTTTACATATCCCAGCTACTGTAGCCTCCTACTGTATAACTAACTAACTCTATGCTTTACATATCCCAGCTACTGTAGCCTCCTACTGTATAACTAACTAACTCTATGCTTTACATATCCCAGCTACTGTAGCCTCCTACTGTATAACTAACTCTATGCTTTACATATCCCAGCTACTGTAGCCTCCTACTGTATAACTAACTAACTCTATGCTTTACATATCCCAGCTACTGTAGCCTCCTACTGTATAACTAACTCTATGCTTTTCATATCCCAGCTACTGTAGCCTCCTACTGTATCACTAACTAACTCTATGCTTTACATATCCCAGCTACTGTAGCCTCCTACTGTATAACTAACTCTATGCTTTACATATCCCAGCTACTGTAGCCTCCTACTGTATAACTAACTCTATGCTTTACATATCCCAGCTACTGTAGCCTCCTACTGTATAACTAACTAACTCTATGCTTTACATATCCCAGCTACTGTAGCCTCCTACTGTATCACTAACTCTATGCTTTACATATCCCAGCTAGCCTCCTACTGTATAACTAACTAACTCTATGCTTTTCATATCCCAGCATGAGCTGAGCCGGAATCAGGACATGCTGGGCAGAATCAGACGCATGCAGGAGAGAGAGGTGGACGCGGCTAAGAGCCACACTGAGCAGGCGGAGGTGAACCGGGCTCTCCGCACCAACCTGGATAGCCTGGGCAAAAGACTGGAGGACAGAGAGACCATGCTGAACACGGCTAACGAGGTAAACCATTCACATGTACGGTACGCCTTACATACTTGTGGTGAAGACATCAGCATTTCAGTACGACATTTTTATGAATGCAATTATTGTAATTATTATTACAATTATTAATAATTATTATTACAATTGATGGCATTTTTAAAACCTAGCTTAGGTTTATGCCCGACAGCAACAATAATAGTAAGTCTTTGTTATTTAATTGTACTTCTTGTACTTAACTCATTCTGACCTGAGATCAGATTCATACAAGGTTTTCACTGGACACACACTGGTCTGATTAACCCATTCTGACCTGAGATCAGATTCTAAAAATGTCAGTCGTTCTTCGATTTTTCAAAAATAGCAGATCTACAAGCTCGTAGCGCGCCACCGAGTGGCGCGCTACGAGCTTGTAGATCTGCTATTTTTCAATAGCTAAAGCATAACATGATGCTAACACCAAAACGAGTTCCCGGTCAGAATGGGTTAAATAGAAATGTTTACTGTGTATCGTATCGTTGCAGTCGGGCAAAGCATCAAAAGTAGCAGGTCCACAAGCTCAAAACACTTGTAGGTCTGCTGCTTTTCATACTTCCGATTTAGAATCTTGAAAGGTAACCGTTGAGGTTTCCATCCAACAGAGACGATGTATCACTTATTATTTATATCCACTATCCAGACCGACTATTTTGACCAGTGATACTTTATTGCTTTTCTTTCCATACGGTGTTGGGTTGTGCAGACCATCAGTGCTTTGAAGGATGAGATCCGAGATCTGAAGCAGGACGTTCAAAATAAAGACTCCAGCATCTCCTCCAAGACCCTAGACAACCAGTCTCTGCAAGAACAAATGGATGTTCAGCGCAGGCACGCACGCGCCCACCCACGCACGCACGCACGCACGCACGCACGCACGCACGCACGCACGCACGCACATACAGTATTTGCACACACATCTTTCTGCTATGATTGCCTTTGCAACATTGCATTTAATCTCATTCACGAAACATTTCTCGTGAGAAAAGAGACAAAACAATGTGGAATTCATGAAACATGCATAATCTCAGTTACAGACGTGTGTCCATTTGGCCCCGACTCATGAAACCCTGAGGGTCTCTGGACCCCACTTTAAGAACACTGTCCAGACCAGTAGTTCATGTTAAGGACCCCCAGAAGAGAAAAATGAATTGTGTTAAAATATGCACATTTATATTAAAAAAAACCCACAAAAGATTTTTCAAAAACGTTCAAAGGAATAGCAGATGTTCAAGCTCGCAGCGTGGCACAAAGTGGTGCCCTGTATTAAAACAACATTATATACAGTATCTGCTACAGTATTATTTTGCCAAGGTAACACATTTTTCTGGGGACCTCTGAATAAGTGCAATTGTGAAAAGTCTCAGAGTGCAAAATGTTCTAATCAATTTGAAAAGCATCTTAAAATATTCTCTCTCTCTCTCTCTCTCTCTCTCTCTCTCGCTCTCATATTAATCAAATGATCAGGAAGTACCAGGAAGTATCACAGCTTTGCCAAAGTCTCCAGTCTGCACAGTCCACATGTTCTGAGCACATCATCAAGATTAAGGTACCACACACACACACACACACACACACACACACACACACACACACGCACACGCACACGCACACGCACACGCACACGCACACACACACACACACTGTCCCTTGTGGGCAATAAAGTTTACCATGACCTTGATATATTGGCTTGCTGTCTAAACACCCCACATTGAAAGTCCGACCAGTCACGCATGAATGTAATGAAGTTGGTGAAAAAGCAAAAAGGAGGGAGGGGGGGAAGAGGGCATGGGGGGGAGGAGGGGAAAAACAAATTTGAATATGTAAAAACATCAGAATATCTACATATACACTGTAATATACGGTAATAGTCATAGCATAAGATAATCAGATGCAGTGTGCACGTGAGGTTACGCGTAAGGTGCGAGAGTGGTTTACACCTCGGTGGGTCCACATTAGCGGTGTGTTTAGACAGCCATGCGTGGCAGAACGCCGTTAGTTAGACGCTGTTGTTTGTGTCCTTGTGCCACCAGGAGCTAGAGAGGCGTCTGACCCTGCAGGAGCAGGACGTGGCCATGGCCAGGACCATGAAGACGGAGGTGGCCAGGGTCCCAGACCTGGACAAGGAGGTGCGGCGCCTCCGAGACGACAACGCCTTCCTCAGGTCATCTCTTTAGGACAGTGGCTCTCAGAGTGGGGCCTGGGGACCCCCAGCTAAATGCCTGTCTTTAGGACAGTGGCTCTCAGAGTGGGGCCTGGGGACCCCCAGCTAAATGCCTGTCTTTAGGACAGTGGCCCTCAAAGTGGGGCCTGGGGACCCCCAGCTAAATGCCTGTCTTTAGGACAGTGGCCCTCAAAGTGGGGCCTGGGGACCCCCAGCTAAATGCCTGTCTTTAGGACAGTGGCTCTCAGAGTGGGGCCTGGGGACCCCCAGCTAAATGCCTGTCTTTAGGACAGTGGCTCTCAGAGTGGGGCCTGGGGACCCCCAGCTAAATTAGTTTAACCCATTCTGACCTGAGATCAGATTCATACGAGGTTTCCACTGGACACACACTGGTCTGATTAACCCATTCTGACCTGAGATCAGATAAAAAAAATGTCAGTTGTTCTTCGATTTTTCAAAAATAGCAGACCTACAAGCTCGTAGCGCGCCACTCGGTGGCGCGCTATGAGCTTGTAGATCTGCTATTTTTCAATAGCTAAAGCATAACATAATGCTAACACCAAAATGGGTTCCCGTTCAGAATGGGTTAATAATGTAGCCTATTCAAAAATAGCAGATATACACAAGCTCATATCGTGTCACTTCGTCACTATGGGCTGGTCGATCTGGTATTTTTGAAAGATCCTCTGGAGGTCCCTGACACAAAATGATGTTTGAGATGATGGGGGTCCGGCCGGTCCGCCGTCAAATGCATATCGTTTTCTTGAGCTTGTTTTGGAAACGCAGCACTAGTCTATAGGAGGTGTCCTCTCAGGCTTATATTCACAAGCCTGTGTCTTTTGCTTGAATCCTGACGCTGCAGGGAGAGCAGGGAGAACTGCAGCCTGCTGAAGGAGGAGGTGGAGGGGCTGAGACGGAAGCTGGAGAGACTGGAGAAGACCAAGGAAGAGCTGGTCAACATGGAGCTGGAGAAAGAGGTACACTTATTGGCACATCAGCGGCTGTTATTTGAGATCGTCTTCATAATCGTTTCCTCATAATATTTGTACTTTCAAAAGAAAAGACATACATGAAGGATAAACATATAGAATAGAAGAAATAACAGACTAACAAAAGCAAAATGGAGCATAGTGTCAAAACGGTGACAGTCATTACAATGCAGCATGAGAACAACGCATTCTTAAAACCTGCCAGTAAGGTTTATAATTAAACTCTGAACACTGTAAATGTTGAAAATAAGGTTGTCTATGATTGTGTTGCTTATACTTGCTTTCAGTAACAATATCAGCATTTATATTAATTTGTTCCCTCTTTATTGTTCCCTAAAACTTTAGAGACAGTATGAGAAGCTCCAAGCCTGGGAGAACCTTGGACTGTCGACTGGACTAAACATCAGGTGTGTGTGTGTGTGTGTGTGTGTGTGTGTGTGTGTTAAATGTATCTCTATACATGGTACAGTCTTAGATGAAAGTGTTCAAATTAACATTAATATTATAATAATATAACATTATTGTATTGTATCTATTCTTGGCTTTATAGTTAGGGTTATAAATGGCAGAAAATTGAGGGGGAAAAAATGGCATTCATAAAATTTCTGTTTTAAAACGTCCTCACAAGTATAGTAATACAAACGTGTGTTAGTGTGTTCAGCAGAGCCCTGTAGGGACCTTGCAAAGTTCTGTGTAGTTTAGCAGTCCGTTGCATCATGTAATGCACTGCAACAACACCAGGGGGAGCTGTGGTCACACTCATGAAATGGCCACTTCTACTCTCTCTGACATTGTTTGTGTTGTGCCTGTTTTTATGTTGTGTGTGTGTGTGTGCGTGCTTAGTCGTACCGTGCGTCCGTCCGTCCGTCCATCAGCCCGTCTGTCTGTGCATGCTTTCAAACCTGGTGATTTGAGATTGCATATCTCCTGAGCAGAGGAGCAGATCCAATAGCTTACTAAAAATCACACCTGTGTGAACCAAGTGGTGCAACTCCCCTCTCTAAAAGCTGAATAACTCCTAATGTACAGAGCTCTCCATGGTTTGGTCCATTAGCGCAATTTTCGGAGGTTTTTGCTGATAATCCGGTGGTCTAGATGGAAACATTGGTGCTTTCTAGAGCAAGGATGGCTATATTTTAGCTCGCTAGCATTGACACTATTTATCTAGCAACAACATCCACACACGGGTGCGGGTGCGTGCGCACACCAGTGGTGCACGCGCACATGCACGGCACTACACACACGCGGGTGCGTGCGCACATACTTCTGTCGTTCCAATTTCACGCATGCGCACACCACTCGTGCTCATTTGACGTACATCACAAACAAACAGGAACACGGACATTGCAAGCTGGTTGTAGAAGTGGTTGCACCACTTAAAAATGCAGACTGCTTGTCCAATGGCCTCTATGCACACATGCCACTTTGGCCCACTTCTCTACTTCTTTCACTGGTGTTACCGATGATACTAATGAATACCGGACTACTCGCCCCGGTGCTTGCCCGGTTTTCCTCCCGGAATTTTCCCCAGTGAGGGGGATAACTTTGTAATATGCTATTGGCTGTTTGTATTCTTTTTGGAAAAATATAAAAAGATACTCCTGTGGAAAGGCTATATTATTTGACTTATATTGAACCTATAAAGAATTTAGTATTATTTAGTATATGTAAGGTTTTGCCCCCTCAAATGGTACCTCGTCAGATAATCCCCACATATCCTACAACAACTTCTGTGAACAGACTTCACTGTAGTAGCTTTTCATAAATTATATTTGTACTTTGGCTGTTCTGCTGTCATGAAAGTTTATAGTTAGAGAAATTCAAAGTCCAGCCGTCTGCTGTCCAGCCTCTCCCACCCCTCACTGGGGAAAATTCTGGGAGGAAAACGGAAACGGGGCGAGTAGTCTTGTTACCGTACTAATGAAGGCTCTGTTTCATTCTGGTCAAACACAGTCAGGGTGCTGTTGTTGTGCTGATGTTGGCTCACTCTGCTACACCAGTGGTCTCTCTAAGTGATCTTGAGTGGGTTCCAAATGGCCCCTTATTATGGGTGTGTGACTTAGGGGTCCATTTGGTTCCATTTGTACACTCTCAGAGTTATGGGGGGTCCTTGAAATTAGAATACGTTTGAGAACCACTGCATACTAAATGGAACAGTGTATTCTTAACCCATTCTGAACGGGAACCCATTTTGGTGTCGGCATCATGTTATGCTTTAGCTATTGAAAAACAGCAGATCTACAAGCTCATATCGCGCCACTCGGTGGCGCGCTATGAGCTATGTAGGTCTGCTATTTTTGAAAAATCGAAGAACGACTGACATTTTTTTAATCTGATCTCAGGTCGGAATGGGTTCATCAGACCAGTGTGTTGTCCAGTGGAAACCTCGTATGAATCTGATCTCAGGTCAGAATGGGTTAAATGGTAACAACGGTAACACCGGTGAGGGAAGTGGGGAAGCGGCCTGGACGTATATAATAGTGCTTGGGGTAGTGACATCACATATTGTGATTGTGATGTCACTATATCACCGTTTTCTTTCATTGGCACGTTTGAATGTCAAGGTTTCAGCCTCCAGGAAGAAACCCTAAATACAAATGGAAGACATCATTGCACATAACAACCACACCACGGGTGTCTAATGAAGTAATGTCACCTCATAAACACAAGCAAAACTGGGAAAAAATATCACGGCACTTGACTCCATCTTTAAACTCATTCAAACTGAAAAAAGCATCTAGGATTTTGAATATTTCTTTACACAAATGTTAAACGGACATATCATTTTGGTGGTCCTTGGCACAAAAAAAGTCAAGAGTAATTTCTAAACATAATTTGTTTATTATCATCAACATCATACTTCTTTTTTTTGACAAATTATTTGTGGGCCCACTTGATATACCCTTTTCTAAGGGGTGGGGCTGCTAGATGACTTAACTCTACCTGTGAGGTACAGAATATTTGAATGTAACACAATGCCCTCCCAACAATACTCTTTTGGTAATTTACACCATAAAACCAGTGTGTCTAATGTGTTTGTGTGTATGTGTTTGTTTGTGTGTGTGCGTGCAATTGCATGTGTGTGTTTTTGGCATCATTGCAAGCCTCCTTCAAGGAACAGTGAGACAAATTAGGCCTTGAATAAATAATCGCATGCCTTTGATGATATTTTATTTTCTTCTTATAATAGAACGGGAAGGGAATTACTTGGGGAGCGCATAATAAAGCATTAGCGCCGCGTCAGTCCCGACATTAAAATTGGAAGTCAAACCAGGTCAAAATCGTCCCGGGGAAAAGGGTTGAAAATGCGAAATGCTATCCTAAATGAATGCGTTCCAACTCTGCCTGCAATTCGCTTGTTCGTCTTGACGGTTGCTTGATAAAGCACATAGAATGGAGCCTGCAGCAATGCTGCAAAAGAGGCAGCCTCCACATCGATAAAAAAAAAAAAAAACGAATGTCTCCACACACCGCTTTATGAAAAAGTAATTGTTTCAACCAAGTCCTTGGAGCGATGCTGACCAAAAAAGCAAAAGGGTTTGATTCAGCAACCAATTTACATCGATTGTATGCCTCGCTATATAACAATTGAATGACAATCAGTGATGTCGTCTCGGGTTTTTGAGAGCATTTACTAGTGTTGTAATCACATGGTCCCAGGGTTCTCAAAGTGGGGTCCGCGACGCATAGCCAATGACAATCAGTTTTTTTTTGGATAGTGAATTATGGTATGTGTGGTATAGTATACTACTATTACCAAAGCTTACCATAATTACAGTAATCCTTAATCATATTCCATTATATTCAAAGGCTTTTGGATAGGAATGGAAACCGACTCCACACCAGTCACTTTCAGTTAGAGCACTGCAGCAACGGTGGACAGAACTATATACAAATGCTTTGCACCGACATACAATTTACAATTTAGGCATTTAGCAGACGCTCTTAATCCAGAGCGACTTACATTAAGCAAGAACAAAAAGCATGGGGAATACATCACATAAAAACATTTATCATGAAACATGCGTAAGCTAAGAAAGTAACAGTGGAATATCTATAATGAAACTATACATATAAGCTATACATCTATACTACTATGATATACATTATGTACTATGACGTGCTATGACTACATACAATGCACTTATGCTGTTTACATAACATGCTATAAGTCTGTATCAAATGCTATCTAAGTCTACAGAATTGCTATCTAAGGACATAGAGACTAGTTTTGCTGCTCATAAATTATATAGTTGCAGGAATTATGTTAAATATTATGTAACCTTGCGTGAACGAGCGGGGTCCATTTGGTTACTCTTCCAAAGTTAAATTACTATGTCTACAACCATTCGGCGCATGACCCGAGCGAAGGGATTTTTTTTGTTTTGTTTTACCAACGCTGACCTGCGCAACCAAAGTAAAGAGATCTGGAAAGTGACTGGAAACAAATATATCTTCAGGTTTGAACGCACCGAACGCCTGGGGTTATTTAATCCATTAACCCATTCTGAACGGGAACCCATTTTGGTGTTAGCATCATGTTATGCTTTAGCTATTGAAAAATGGCAGATCTACAAGCTCGTAGCGCGCCACTCGGTGGCACGCTACGAGCTTGTAGGTCTGCTATTTTTGAAAAATCTAAGGAACGACTGACATTTTTATAGAATCTGATCTCAGGTCAGAATGGGTTAATCAGACCAGTGTGTGTCCAGTGGAAACCTCGTATGAATCTGATCTCAGGTCAGAATGGGTTAATCAGACCAGTGTGTGTCCAGTGGAAACCTCGTGTGAATCTGATCTCAGGTCAGAATGGGTTAAATCATAGCGCCCAGCGATTTATAGCAGCGGAGCACATTTAGCGACGGACCGGATGTTATCCCGGATGTGGCTGAAGTAGCTAGATGTAGCTAGATGAGGCGATCGACAACAATAGGAGGTATGATTCATTCTATCGCGACCAATGACAGGGCAGCGGTGGGCCGTCTAACACACAGTCTTTTCTTAGAATTGGACGGAATGATTTAGATCAAGAGTTATTCGAATTTTAAGATTTTCCATCTCGTCCGCTAAACAGGGGGGGGGCATTTCCGATGACGTCCCACTGTTGTGCAACATTAAATGTTGCGCAACAGACGCCTGTGGAGTGTTGCTATCGGTTTTGAATTGATATCAATAATCTCTGTCCTTTTGATCAATCTCCGTCTTGAGCGCTGGGCGTTACTAATTGATAGGGCGGAGAACTCCGTCCTGTGCGATCAGGGTGTTAATACAAATAGTTCCAATGGCATCTAAATGTAAGGTTGTAAGTATATGCTTATTGTTGTCGCAACTTGCGAGGATGAGGCGGTACTTGGAAAAAAATGATCCCCTCCAAGGGGCCAAACAGGTTTGAGAACCCCTGGCCTAGGCTGCTGTTGTGCAGACTTATGGCTCTCTTGCCGTGAACTGTGCCGTGTGTTTCACTGGTTCTGGATTAGCTTTCATAAGCTTACGGCTTGGTTTCTGATATAAGGTTCTCCGAACTTAATAGGCTCTATGCTCAGCAGCTATATTGGAAAGAGGATACCAATGATATGACCAATTCAGGCTCTGTTCCATTTAGTGCAGGGGTGGGCAACTTTGACGATGGAGAGGGCCACTATATTTCTACACTAACTGCCTAGGGCCATATATTGCTGTCGTAGCAAAAATAGCCGATCTACAAGCTCAAAACGCGTCACGCTGCGACGCGTTTTGAGCTTGTAGATCGGCTATTTTTGCTACGTTCGAATTGAAATCTTGAATTTTTGCTATTTTTGAATTGGAATCCTGAAAATTATTCATTTCAAATGCCTTCAATTATACGTGCAGTGTTGAGCATTGAGCTACTAATTTAGACTGAAGTACCGGTAATTAAAGCGGGTCATGTTTGCATGTTGTGGAATTGTAAACAGCCTGAAACCAATATTATATCAGTATTCTGACATTAACCTGAGGGCCGCATTAAGTGAAGGTGGGGGCCGCATGTGACCCCCGGGCCGCCAGTTGCCCACCCCTGATTTAGTGTATGACAGTGGTTGGTTAATTTCAAGGACCCCCAACACTGAGTGTATACAAATTAATTAACTAATTCTACAGTCAGAGTTACACCCCTGTAAGGGGCCATTTGGAACTCCCTCAAGGAACCATGAGGGTACCTGGACCACACTTTGAGAGCCACTGGTGTAACATGGTGTTTCCAGTGAGCCAACATGCACAATGTTATAATCACCACCCTGACTCTGTTTGACCAAAATGGAACAGAGTTAGTATAATATTGATAAGACCTGTAAAGGAGGAGGCCTTATTACTACTACTACTACTACTACTACTTTATTTGTATAGTACTAAATTATTTGTATAGCACCTTTTTAGAGCAGTGCTTATCAGAAGAAATCAGAATACAAGACATGACATAAACCAATCGACATGACCGGGAACACGGCACAAGAAATAAATTGATAAACACAACAATGGATACAAGGGTTGAGGTCTGTTTTAAAAGCACATTTTTGTAAAGGTGAAATTGATTTTATACGAAGTGGGCTGCAGCCAGTGGAGGGAGACCAATATATTATGGCTGCTGTGCCTATTTGGGCCCTGCTCAGGGGGGTAATACTAATGCTGGGTTCTGGGAACATAGAACTCAGAACTATGTGAGCAGAACTCTGTCTGGAGTGTGCATGCAAAGTCGCACGCAGATCGGTCCAGCTGTGCTAGAGATTAGTTGTTGACAGACAGACAGACAGACAGACAGACTAAACAGAATCCCTAGCTCTCGGCCATTCTGGCCTCCATGTTAATACAAATTAAATCATAGGTTCTGTTAAAGTTTCGGGTTCTGCTGGGAGGTTTTGGCTTAACCCCCTGGAAAAGAGCCATCGTTTAATTGGTAAGAGGCTGTGTGTAGGAGTGGTTTTTCCAGAGACAATTTGACCTTCCTGAAACACTGACTCCTTTCATTCATCATACTGTACAGCAGTGGTTCTAAAAGCTTTTCATGCCAAGGACCCCCATACTGATGTCATGTGTATTTGGTGGCACCAGGAAAGAGTTTGTGCCACGAACCCCCAGAATAGAATGTTTTTCAATTCTAAATGATTCAACATAATTCTTTCAACATTTTCAATATTTTGATTTTGATTTCTGCTTGCCTTGCCGTCTATGAAATTCAACAAAAAAGGACAACTACTAAGGAATACATAAGGAATGCAAATAAATAATACGAATTAGCTGAGGTGTGCGTCCTCTGGATGGATGGATGGATCTTTGTTAGGCACTGGGTAGTCTCTCAAGACAGACAACAGGGGAGGCGCTGTTTTCCCGAATATTTGACGATGGGATTCTCAGATTGGGCACTGGGTAATCAGCTGTTTACAGAGGGTGGCTTTTTCCACTTATGAAAAAGAAAAAAGAAAAACAGTGCCTTTCTTCCATTCTATCTATTCATTCAATAATGTATGGTGATAAGATTCAAACCACCATGGCAACCCTAGTTTAACTGCATGTTTGCAACCTCTGCAGAGTACAATCATACGATTCTAGTTACTCGTTTAGTTTTGCCAAGGGCTTTGTGAGACCAAAACATTGTTACTTGAGAATGTTTCAAGATGGTTTCATTCCATGATTATCTCCTTGGAGTATCTGTTTGTTTTGCATGTTTTTGTATGTTGCATACTGTGTCACAAGCTGCTGAGAACCAGTTACCCCTCGATGGGATTAAAAATTAAAGTTGTTGAAGCAGAGCCCCACCGATGCCACATCTTTGGGCCTTATATACCAATTTGAAAACTATTATGAACATGACCGGTGTTGCCAAGTCGGTAAGCGACTTTGGGTTTGTTCTTTTGTGGTTGGGCCTTTTGGGCCAGAATGCAGACAGTGTATCGCGAGATGTGAGCTTCTAGATCGTCTATTTTCAAATAGCTGATGGGCTGTATACACTATACAGTATAACCCATTCTGACCTGAGATCAGATTCATACGAGGTTTCCACTGGACACACACTGGTCTGATGAACCCGTTCTGACCTGAGATCAGATTCTAAAAATGTCAGTCGTTCTTCGAATTTTTCAAAAATAGCAGACCTACAAGCTCGTATCGCGCCACTCGGTGGCGCGATATGAGCTTGTAGATCTGCTATTTTTCAATAGGTAAAGCATAACATGATGCTAACACCAAAATGGGTGCCTGGTCAGAATGGGATAATGTAGCCTACAGTTGCTTCTTTTGGGCTTGTTTTCTTAGACCTTGTTGCTTATTTCTCTCGCAACATCTGGAAACATTGAAGCATGCCTTGTGCAGGGTTAGACACACTGATAAGAAGACAGGATGATTACAAATTGATTCAAAGATTTTATTCAACACTGTCGTGGAAATTTAGAGATTTAGACATATAATAATACTCTTAGCTGTTCTGTGCTGCTTGTTTGCTTGCTTCATGACGCCACTGTCCCATTTAGTGAATGCCTGGAGGCTATAACACCCAGGAAACGGCCAAATTAAAATACTACAAAGACCTCTATGCTCACTATGTCCGCAAAAAAACCCCATCGGAACATTCATACACATGCTGTGGGAATGCCCAGGAGTACTAACCTTTTGGGCAAAGGTAGCATTATTCCTGTCTGATATACTCGAGACAAACATACCGTGCTTACCACACATTCTGTTAATAAATGACTCTCTCTAGGTCGTCCTCAGACGAGCCCTCCATCGTCGTTTCCAGTCATCCCGGTTCTCCATACATCTGGCCAGTTCGTTGGTACTTTGCGCTCCTGCGTCGTTCTTGAGTACATCCATGTATGTTAGCGTGGGACGTCCTCGTGACCGGTGCCCGTGCGTTGGTTCCCACAGCACTAGTTTACTGGCTGGCAGCTCTTGGTGTCTTTGGCAGTGTCCTGCTAGTCTCATTCTCCTGGCTGCTATTTTCTGGGTCACCCTTGGCATTCCATCATACAGAGTTGTGTTTGTAACATGTGTGCTCTTATTGATGTTGAGTACTGCCCGCAACATTCTGGTGTAGCACCCATCGAGAGACTTCTGCAGGGTTGGCTTCAAGGTCCAGCATTCACTGCCATATAGGAGAACGGACTCTACCGTTGCGTAGAAGAAGCTTAGTTTGGTTTGACGGGGGAGGTTGGAGTTCCATACACTGGCCATGCCGTTTAGGGCCCTCCATGCAAGGGCCTTCCTCACTTTCAGGTCTTGTTCGGTGGAGTTGACCCATGAGCCCAGGTACTTGAAGTCATTGACTTCCTTCAAAGCAGTGCCTTCTGTTGTTGTTAGAGGTGGATGCTCTGATGGGATGTTATAAGTGATAACTTGAGTTTTCTTGGCATTCAGCCGGAGGCCAACCTTGGCACATTCTGACTCCACTCCACTAATAAATGACGATTCATCTCTAAGCCACAAACACTTCACAAGAAGCCACATTTGACACTGTAGTATGATAGAGCATTAATTTACAATAAAACACAGTTAGAAAGTGAGTTAACACATTCTGAACGGGAACCCGTTTTGGTGTCAGCATCATGTTATGCTTTAGCTATTGAAAAATAGCAGATCTACAAGCTCGTAGCGCGCCACCGAGTGGCGCGCTACGAGCTTGTAGGTCTGCTATTTTTTGAAAAATCGAAGAACGACTGACATTTTTTTTTTAATCTGATCTCAGGTCAGAATGGGTTCATCAGACCAGTGTGTGTCCAGTGGAAACCTCGTATGAATCTGATCTCAGGTCAGAATGGGTTAAGAGGTTTCTGCCTGACAAGCGATGATATACAATTTCCACCCGACGGCAACAGTATTCAGCATTCACAGTTGAGCGCATCGTTCACATTCTGGAGCAAGTGGTTAACCCATTCTGACCTGAGATCAGATTCATACGAGGTTTCCACTGGACACACACTGGTCTGATCAACCCATTCTGACCCGAGATCAGATTCTAAAAAAATGTCAGTCGTTCTTCGATTTTTCAAAAATAGCAGACCTACAAGCTCATAGCGCGCCACTCAGTGGCGCGCTACGAGCTTGTAGATCTGCTATTTTTCAATAGCTAAAGCATAACATGATGCTAACACCAAGATGGGTTCCCGTTCAGAATGGGTTAAAGAAACAGCAGACAGATGAAGAAATAATGTCACAATATCTGCATCAAGACAGATGGAGCATCTATCCTTCTGTTTACAGCAGCTTGGCTGACATTCATGCTGTAATTTTTTTTTAAACCGAGGAGAATTTCATATAACTTTTGAAAGTAGTTATTGTGCAGTGGTGGGTGGAAGTTATTCGAGTAAACTTAGCCATGCTCCTCCGCGTCATCAGTGCCCATACCCGAGGCGCGGGTCGGCGAAAGGGCCTTTCTGTGTGGAGTTTGCATGTTCTCCCCGTGTCCCCTAGGGTAGGTACCCTCACAAAAACATGCAGTAATCCTGGTCTCTAAAACTACCTCCCCCTGGCCAGCCGGGGCGCCTGATAGAGGGGAAAGGAACTGGTCGGAATAACGTGTCCCTTCCACGCGCTACGTCCGGCCGGGGAAATTCCCCTCTGTCAGGTGAAAAGAAGCAGCTTGGACTCCTCATGCATAGAAGGAGGCATGAGGTCAGTCCGCTGCCCCCCCCAGGTTGGCAGAGGAAGTGTAGCGCCCAGGATTACATTAGATAATTGGCACTGGGTGAAAAAAGAAAACTGGGTTACAAAATCGGGGGATAAAAATTTAACAAGTTAAACTTAGCCATGCTCTGTTACTTTATTTATTGAATAAAAGTACCAAAGTATTGGCCTTCAAAATATACTTGCAGTACCAAAGTTAAAGCATTTCGCCTGGTTTTGAATAGCCAAAGTAAGTAATTGAAAATGTGTAATTTGAAGGTGTAAAAAGTATAATAAGTGTAAAGTGTAAGGAAATGTTAAGTAAAAATACCTTTAAAAGTTTACATAACCCATGAAAACTGGAAAAGGCATCGGTGCCATTTTAGATTTTATTATTTATTATATATATCTTTTAGTGTTTTAACCCATTCTGACCGGGAACCCGTTTTGGTGTCAGCATCATATTATGCTTTAGCTATTGAAAAATAGCAGATCTACAAGCTCGTAGCGCGCCACTCGGTGGCGCGCTACGAGCTTGTAGGTCTGCTATTTTTGAAAAATCGAAGAGCGACTGACATTTTTAGAATCTGATCTCAGGTCAGAATGGGTTAATCAGACCAGTGTGTGTCCAGGTGGAAACCTCGTATGAATCTGATCTCAGGTCAGAATGGGTTAAACATTAGGAATAATTTATAATGATTTGAACACAGATCTTCTCTTCTGGGTGTAGGTCCCCCTGCAGCACAAAACATTTTCAGATGGGCGTACGTACGCGGCCACATACTGTACATAGCATACTGTATCATGTTGGAGGTCCTTTTGAGAACTACTCATTTAGAAGGCTTTTGTAGAATCTGCTCTGTACAGTACAGTACAGTACAGTACAGTACGTGAGTAAATGTACTCGGGTTACTTCGCACCACTGCGAATAAGGCTGAATGTTACCTCATGGCACAGAGAAGTTTCCATTAGATGCACTTTGGATCCTCAACCTGTCTCGTCACGCAGTTGTGGTTGACACATGGAAAAAAAAGAAAAGAAGAAAGGCGTTTGATAGAAACTAAATGGAAATATCTCTTAACCCATTCTGACCTGAGATCAGATTCATACGAGGTTTCCCACTGGACACACAATGGTCTGATTAACCCATTCTGACCTGAGATCAGATTCTAAAAATGTCAGTCGTTCCTTCGATTTTTAAAAAATAGCAGACCTACAAGCTCGTAGCGCGCCACTCGGTGGCGCGATATTAGCTTGTAGATCTGCTATTTTTCAATAGCTAAAGCACAACATGATGCTAACACCAAAATGGGTGCCCGGTCAGAATGGGTTGAGAACTACTCATTTAGAAGGCTTTTGTAGAATCTGCTCTGTACTGTACTGTACAGTACAGTACGTGAGTAAATGTACTCGGGTTACTTTGCACCACTGCAAATAAGCCTGAATGTTATACCTGGCACAAAGACGTTTCCATTAGATGGATCCTCAACCTGTCTCGTCACGCCGTTGTGGTTGACACATGGAAAAAAAGAAAAGAATAAAGGCGTTTGATAGAAATTAAATGGAAATATCTCTTAACCCATTCTGACCTGAGATCAGATTCATACGAGGTTTCCACTAGGACACACACTGGGTCTGATTAACCCATTCTGACCTGAGATCAGATTCTAAAAATGTCAGTCGTTCTTCGATTTTTCAAAAAATAGCAGACCTACAAGCTCGTAGCGCGCCACTCGGTGGCGCGCTATGAGCTTGTAGATCTGCTGTTTTTCAATAGCTAAAGCATAACATGATGCTGACACCAAAATGGGTTCCCGTTCAGAATGGGTTAAAACAGTTTGTTTGCTACTCCCAACACCCCTGAAGACAGTGGAGAGACGGATGGCTTAGTACAACCACAAATGAACACTGTGTACGTGGGTCAGTGACGTGACACCCCAAAAAAAGTGTTTTTTAAAAACCTTTAAATAACAGGAATAAAAATGATTTACTTTTGTTCTACTCACTCTCATCTTTATGGAAACATATTTTGTTTTTAGATATTTTATTGGAATCAGAGTTTATTCAGCATTTTGTTGTACTTGTGCCTAAAATCGTCATATGGTGTGACATGACAATAATTGTTTATAAAATGAAAATGGAGTACACCTTTCTTAAGTTGCTCACTTTATCAAAGTCCTTTATCATAACTAACCTGTAATCCACTATAGTTTTGTGAAAATGTATTAAATCTGTATATTATTTCCGTAATCAACACTCAATGTGAGGCCCATGTTATCGGTCTTTCAATATATTTTGTATTCATTGTGACAAAACTTTCTCTAAAATTACACAAATATTTGTGACTCTTCCTTAGACTATTTGCTATGTAATCCATGAACATTAATGGTTTCATCATTAATAAAGGTATGATTTTTGTCACTATTTGGAACGTCACACCAAATGATTTAGTGTCACACCGTATGATCATATCTTCATTTTTCAAAGCAAACTGTGTTTTAACCTACTTATTAGTGAGTACTGAACTTTACAGATTGATTTAACAATTACTCAGGAAAAACAGCAACAGGAAAATTGCTTTAACATTGAATAACATGGCAATGACTGAATAAAACGAAATTAAACACAATTTATTGTGGATAGTTGCAGATTTTAGGTGAAAATGTTTAAAACAAATGTTTAAATGGACAAAAGAAGCATGGGACTTTGTTATTTATTGTTATATCTGTAGGAAAATACAGTTTGTACCATATGGTGTGACAAAAAACTCATATGGCGTGACAGGAAAACAGTCACACCATTATGATAAAGTGTCACACCATATTACGTTTTCTGCACTTAACATAACATTGAGGCTACTAGCTACACATTAGCATGCTAACAACATGCTAGCTATAACAAAGCAACATAGATTTACATGTAATTATGACCAAAAAATCTAATACCTTTAGCTTTTTTAATGAAAAAGGTGTCACACCCACAGACACTTGGAAGAGTCGCATTGGTCAGCGTTCCAACAAGATCGTATTTCATGAAAAGGTTAAAATGATAATTCACCACAGACACCTGTCATGCTATTGTAATGCAAGTGCTGAACAGCCTTACTGAAGAAGTACCTCTCTATCCCAATGGGTGTCCAAACAATTGCCTGTTGAAATGTCCCAAAATGGTGTCACACAATATGATTTTGGTTTGGGGGACAAAATCTTTTTGATCAGAAATGACTGAAAACATTATGCTTGGACTTTGAAAAGATTAGGCTCACAAATAGACATCTATATTATATTTATGGAATTTTTAAAATAATTTTAGCATTTTTTTCCTTAGTTTTATTTAAGTTCCTACTTTGAGAAACAAGGCCGGGACAGTCGCACCATATGATTTTTGCTGTGTTTGGTTGAAAATTCTGAAGAAATGAGGAATGAAATGTTTTAATCTTGAGTATGTTCACATGGAGCATAATGTCCTGCACAATATTCAGAAGGTTTTTGACAAATATATGTTTTATTTATACATGAGTGACACTGAGGACAGCCAGGGACACCATGTCACGTCACCCACGGGATGTTTTTGGCTTTGATACTCTTGTTGAGTGTCTCACTAAACTGAAGGAAAATCAATGTGATTTGTCTGTCCAGAGTTTACTATACTTTTGTGTGTGTGTGTGTGTGTGTGTGTGTGCCTCACTAATTGGTTGTTTGTTCCATTATATTTTGTGTCTCCTAACCCTCTCCTTCACCGCACTGGATGGTTCATGACATCGCAAACGATCAGACATGTATTTTGGCCCTAAACCATTCAAAGCTTTATAGACCAACAAGTAGTATTTTTAAATCAATTCTTTGACACACAGAGAGCCAGTGTAAGGATTTAACAACTCGAGCGACATGCTTCACTTTTTCTTGGTATTATAAGGACTCGAGCAGCAGTGTGTGTGTGTGTGTGTGTGTGTGTGTGTTTGTGTGTGTGTGTGTGTGTGTCCCTCCCCATGGAGGGAGGTGTGTGAGTCAGAGCTGTGAGCAGTGATTATCCCACCAACGTTGGTCTCCTCACTTCCCCTCGCCTCTCTCCTGTGGTCTTATTCCCCAGACCCCTCCCTCTGACTGCCTAACCAATGAGAACACACTGTTGTCTTCTCCTTTTCCTTCCCTCTCTGCTCCGTCTCTCAAAGCACTATTGATTGCATTCTGTTTTATTTCATTTGTTTAACTTCTGCATGTGTTCTGCCGTGCGTGCCTTCGTGTGTTTGTCTTTGTATTATTGCTCTTGTGAGTGCTGTGCCCCTAAAGTATATAGTTAGTATTTGAGAAATTAGACATTTTGAGGACAATTTTCCTGTTCCTCACACAAGATAAATGGTTGGTTTTATTTGCTTGGTTTATTTGTTTATTTAGTCGGGACAGTGACAGTGTATATTGATGAACATTACATTAAAAATGCAGTGTAAATATACCAGATTTAGCAAAACATGCTAATTTCCATCTGCATTCCCCAGACATCAAACATCAAACAATGCAAACAGGACTGACATACAGGACATAGAATACTAATACCTAGTACATTTCAAACGTAATACAACTACTGTAGTAAGAATAAAAAAAATAGAAAATATTAAACTATTATTAGGGTAGGTTTACGCTATTTTGGACTAAGCGTCATACATGATCACAAGACTGGTTATTTTTTAACCATTGTTTCAATTGTCCTTTAAAAGCTGTGAAAGTGGGGATATCCCTTAGTGTGGGATGGAGCTCATTCCAGTATTGACAACCTTTTATGGACAGTACATTTTGACTGCATTAGTGTTTGGCTGTGCGCTAAATGTATTGTGTTGTGTTGTGTGTGTCTGTAGGAAACCAGAGGATCTTTCCAGGGAGGTGATTCAGATCCAACAGAGAGAAATCGCTCTGAAAGAGCAGAACTACACGCTTACCAGCAGGTATGACTGACACACACATACACACACACACACACACACACACACACACACACACACTTCTATATTGTGAGGACATCAACATTTTAGTACGTATACAGCATTCATTGCATTTTTTTCCCGTAAGGCCGGAAAATAGCACGTCTACACAGTACAATACGTTGTGAGCTTGTAGGTCGGCTATTTTCCGGTGCATTACACCAGCACGCAATTTGATATAAATCAGGCATAATTCTAAATCCCTAAAACTAACCTGTAAATATCCTAACCTCCTAATCTCAAACTGAATCATTTTAAAATTGTAAATCTTATGACCAGTAAAATGGTCCTCAGAACATCTGTTGTGCTGCATCCACATGGGATCAGGCAAGCGCTAGACGGCAAACTGGAAGTCATTTTAGTGGACGGGACCACACACACACACACACACACACACACACACACACACACACACACACACACACACACACACACAGAGAGAGAGAATATTGTGTGTCTGCGGTCATGCGTGTGCACGTGCATTTTGAGCATGTTCACACTGCAGTTCAGCGTGGACAAGAAGACTGCTGCTTCATTAGCTAACAAGCTTCTCTTCTTCCTGCTGACGAGTGTACTGAGCTCATTAAGAAACATGTGAGACGTGTGTGTGGTTGGCGGTAGGGCTGTCAAGATTACAAATTTAAGTTGACACTTCCGATTAACAATTTAATTGTGTTTTTTGGCGTTGAGCTCCATGGACTACAATGATTACAATGTTTTTTTAGGCCTAAACTTAATTGACTGCGACTGACATGCCGCATGTCAATCCAACGAACAGTGGGGACATTTTGACCGTACTAAACTTAGTACTTTAACAGATCGCGGTGACATCGTTTTTCCCCCGCTGAAAGCACAGACACACCTCTGTCTTTTGCAATGCTCGGGGGTCCATCTTGCTGGAGCTAGATACAATTAACCCATTCTGAACGGGAACCCATTTTGCTGTTAGCATCATGTTATGCTTTAGCTATTGAAAAACAGCAGATCTACAAGCTCATAGCGCGCCACCGAGTGGCGCGCTACGAGCTTGTAGGTCTGCTATTTTTGAAAAATCGAAGGAACGACTGACATTTTTAGAATCTGATCTCAGGTCAGAATGGGTTCATCAGACCAGTGTGTGTCCAGTGGAAACCTCGTATGAATCTGATCTCAGGTCAGAATGGGTTAATGTTAACATTATAGCATGACACCGTTGTGCCTCAAAGTGTAAAATAACGGTCAAGTTGTACATTGATTATTTGATATAGAAATGCTCATATTAAACGATATATAATTATCACTAAGAAAATACTAAAGTTTGGAAACTTAACTTTGGTCCATTTCTTCTCCACTTTAATAATACCAAATGGTATTGTATTTTATATAATTTTAATTGTTGACTACTCAACTTTGCAACGAGGTCTAGATTGTAAGGATCGGGCATTCCTGGAATGAGCCACACAGCAAACCCTTGCTTTGAGTTGCTTAGTGGATTGGATGATCGCATTCTCACAGCAATATGGAAAGAACAACACATAATTCTCCACTCAGTGTTATGGAACATGGTAACGGGGGGAAGATCCAAACGCAGCCGCAGCGCTTGGCACCTCCTCCTCATGCTGGTCACCAACCTATAGCCACATGTTGCTGTGGGATGGCAGCCCATTCCATTCCTCAACCAGGTTTTGTTGCAATTCATCCACCGTGGTTCTGTTCACTATAGCACGTATAGCACGCTGAAGCAGATCCCGCAAAGTGTTCAATTGGGTTGAGGTCTGGACTCACGGCATCCTCTTCTTCACTTCTAAATTCTGGAGACACTCTGTGATGATGCTGGCTCTGTGGGGGCGAGCGTTGTTATCCTGGAGGATGGCGTTCTCCATGGCGGTCCCATGAAGATTGGCTGGCTCCAGAATCTGGCTCAGTATCTGATACAGTATCTCACTGGATTTAGATTGCCTTCAATGATGACATGTTCTGTCTTGGCTGTGACAGATACTGCCTCATACCAAGTGTTGTGGCTGTGTATGGATCTTCCACATGCTACCTACCGAGTGTAAAATTAATAATGTGTAAAAATAGCCATTATGTGTTTTTTATTATTTGCCATTTTGACAAATGTTTTGGAGGCGCTCTCTCCCATGCGTTTAGCTGTGTTGCTCATTCCACCAACGCCCAATCCTTGCAATCTATACCTCGTTGTAAAGGTTACTAATCAACGATTAAAATGATAACAATACAATGCCAATTGGTACTATTAAAGTGGATAAATAATGTACCAATGTTAAGTTTCCAAACTTTTGTTGCCGAGTTTAGATTCAGCCGTGTTTCTAACCCATCATCATATGATCCAACTGCCACCAAAACGTGATATACTCTACCCAGACTCTAAAACTCTACCACTTCTCGTGTGTGTGTGTGTGTGTGTGTGTGTGTGTGTGTGTGTGTGTGTGTGTGTGTGTGTGTGTGTGTGTGTGTGTGTGTGTGTGTGTGTGTGTGTGTGTGTGTGTGTGTGTGTGTGTGTGTGTGTGTGTGTGTGTGTGTGTGTGTGTGTGTGTGTGTGTGTGCGTGCGTGCGCGGCCCCTCAGTGTGCGGGCTGTGGAGCGCAGCCAGGCGGACCTGCAGGGGGAGCTGTCGCAGCAGCGGGCCAAGGCCCTGGAGGAGCAGAACAAGAGAGAGTCGCAGGACGCGATGGTGCGTCGACTGCAGAAGAGAACTCTGCTGCTCACCAAGGTAGGACACAGCAGGCACACACAACGTTGTTCGGTGCATGACACCAGCGCATAACTAAGTGTAACTCCATCTTTAATCCCTAAACCTAACGCCAACCGGAATCTTTTCCTAATTGTCTAAACATATCTTTTAACCATAAAACTACAATTTCTCTTTTGTAAATGTCCATTTCTCTAATTCTACTATGCTTGTGGTGAAATTTGGCCCTCACAAGTATAGTAATACACGCACACACTCAACAATGTATATTTTGTAAGATTTCCTTTGACTGCATTCGCTACATGACCCTCGACTTTATCTTGAACCTTAACCCCAGTTATAGACAGTTTCAGGCTCTAATCAGTCCCCTCGCTGCCCTGAGCTTTCCAACCGGTTTGTGAACAACACACTACCAAAGAAACAGCGGCCATTTAGCTCAGGGGGTTCCAAATGTTTCCATGCCAAGGACCCCAAAATAGCCACGGCCTAACTAGGTTGATGCCCGCTGGGAACGATGCTTGTTGGAAAGCAAGCCTGTTGTGAACACATGCCCCTTCCCTGTTCCCTGCCCCATTGTGAGAGTATCAGTAGTAACCTGTTGTATTTGTTGTCAGAGTACTTTGCAGTACCTATTATTGTCAATACTTGATGGTCAGTCTATGACATCAGCACTCAGACGTCATATTGATGACATCAGGGATGTCGTCATAAGATGGATGGATGGATAGACCCTGGTCAAATTATGTTTTTTTCTGGACTCTTTATCAACCACAACAATATCTGGTGCATTAGCTGTCAGAGTTGTAAAGGTATCTATCTGGGTTATAGCAGAGTTGGAACATGGATGGAATGACACAGGAATGTTTGTACATTCTCGCTGTCCTCGCTATGAGTTCCACTATTCTAGCATGGCGTGCTACTACTGTATATACATTCCTTTGTATGTATGCATAACAGCCGTTCAAGATGTGTGATCACTGATACACTGTACTCAGTGATCTGTTCTGTGGTGTGGCGCATGCAATGAGGGACCTGAGTGACACACACACACACACACACACACACACACACACACACACACACACACACACACACACACACACACACACACACACACACACACACATCATCATAGATCTATAAGACGGGCTAAAAGCACATTATCCAGGCTTGTGGAGGGGGGGAGAGGGGTAGTGGAGTGCTTGGCCCAGAGATTCTCTTGGCAGATCCCGTTGCTTGACGCTGACGGGCAGTTTTTCCGCACGTGTGTGCACGCCACGTGATGGATGCTCAGCGTTCAGGGATGTGAGTAATATTTGTCCGTCATTCAAAGCGCCGGCGCATTGTTTGACTAAAGCTTGGAGCCGCAGCGGCATCGCTGAACGGACCGGCGTTGCTGAACGCTCATCAATTCCATTCACCCACCTTCATTCATCACAAAGGGGCAGGCGAGCAGGCCGCTTTGCTGACTGCCAGGGTTCTGCAGTCTCTCTCTCTCTCTCTCTCTCTCTCTCTCTCTCTCTCACACTCACACTCACACACTCTCTCACACTCACACTCTCTCTCTCACACACACACACACACACAGGTCCACTGTTGCAATGGCCCCTTAGCACTGGTTTTGGGACTAGGTCTGGGGCCATGTGATGTGATTTAACAATCAACATCACCATTATTCCAACACATAATTTGCCTCAAATTAAGATTCACAGTGAAGATACTGTAGCAAATCAATGTTTTTTACATTATCTTGTAGATCTGCACAGCAGTGCCCTCTATCAGCTCAGAGAGGTGACATTGATGTCATTTATTGCATTTTTAAATCCCTTGCGATGGAAGCAACTGCTATTGGCTGCCAGCGAGGGCAGGTCTTCACTCGGTAGTACCAGTAGAAGCCTTAGAAACATACTACATCAACTCTAAAGCAGTGTTGTTTTTGTCGACTAAAACTACCGTAATACCCAAAATCGTAATACCCAAAATTGATTTTGGTGTTTAACCCATTCTGAACGGGAACCCGTTTTGGTGTCAGCATCATGTTATGCTTTAGCTATTGAAAAATAGCAGATCTACAAGCTCATAGCACGCCACCGAGTGGCGCGCTACGAGCTTGTAGGTCTGCTATTTTTGAAAAATCGAAGAACGACTGACATTTTTAGACTCTGATCTCAGGTCAGAATGGGTTAATCAGACCAGTGTGTGTCCAGTGGAAACCTCGTATGAATCTGATCTCAGGTCAGAATGGGTTAAAAGGAACCATGTTTAAAAATGCACCGACCTGCACTGAGCCATTATTTGGTTCCAGTTCCAATTAGAAACTGCAAATAATGGCCCGGGCGTTTAATACACAAAATGGTTTCAGACCCCGGGCGTTGTGCAACATTCTTACTCAACAGTAAACAAACCAACGTACTGTACCAGTAAGACGCGCTGAGGGAGAGAAGCGTGCACACATCCTCCTGGGTGACTATTGGGCGAGCGTTGGCTTTCTGAGCGTTCTGTATTGGCCTTATATGGAGCATGTCTTGAGTGTACAGGGTTTGATGAGGTCAGATTAACATATGGAATGTCGGAACAGGTCAGCTCCATATTTGGAGATCTAAGGGTGACAGCGGGGGCAGTTTCTTGAGTGTACAGGGGTTGATGAAGGCCCAGGTAGGGCTGGTCCCTTACATTTCGGGCCCGTTTTTTCGCCAGCTGCCGGGCGTGGCAGCTGCACTAATAACTTTGGGGCAGGCGGCACAGCCCCAAAGAGTTTGAATCCAGTGATCCAGTCTTCTCCATGTATGGTTATCCAGGGTTAGATGAGCTCAGTGTCGTGATCTTCATATATGGAGATGGCCATATAATATATGGCGGTGTGATGTGTCACAAGACGTGATGTCACGCGGCGTGACCATATATGGAGGTGTGATAAAAAAAATCTACATTTTTAAATATAGGAAAAGAAAATGGGATTTGCACTCGAGTGAGTCGTGACCCATACAAATTGGTTGGAATTAACATTCTCATTGGTCCCACAATTGGATGGATTATAAGGTCCTGGGATTTGAAATGGCAATCAATTATGTCAATGTCATCTCTCTTTCTTAGAGGGCACTGCTGTGTGTGCGCGCACACACATCACACACACACACACACACACACACACACACACACACATTGTGTCCATTATTGGACACGAACTAACGCAGGCACACACACACTCACACACACACACACACACACACACACACACACACTCCTAATAGAGGCATAGTGGCATTTTGTCTAAGAACGTTAGATAGAGTTGACCAAAAGCAATTTTTCCCTTTTACTCAAACGTAACAGAAAATGATGAAAAGGGTAATGACAGATTTATCTTCCCTGCCCTTTATTCGGTTTCTCATGTGTCTCTCTCTCTCTCGCTCTCGCTCTCGCTCTCGCTCTCTCTCTGATGTATTTAAAATTAGAGCTGTTATCACTTATCAGTGAGGAAGTCACAGATTTTTATTTAGATAAATTGTGTGAATTTCATTACACTTTTAATAGACTGTAAATGTCCAAAGGGTCACACAAGCGCATGCACATGTACACACACACACACACACACACACACACACACACACACACACACACACGGCAGCCGCATTGCTTTTGTAGGTCATACCGTTTTGAAAGATGTAGTAAAGTCTTTTAGAGTCTGGTAAAAACTGCCACCGCGATAATCCATTCCATAGTTACGGGCTGTTGAATGTGGCTTGTTTACGTCCAAAACCATCAAAAAGTGGATTTTTATGAATATTTTAGCATTATCCTACACCAGCCAAATCTTTTTGTGATCACATGATTTCTGGGTGTACACTTCTCCGTTGATCCTGGGATCATTCACGTATAGCGCCCTCTGCCCTAAACCACTAAAAACACATCGTGATGAGAATCTTGTCATTCGCAAGCAATGAGTTAAAGGCGCAGTGAAATGAAAAAGACGTTTTTCACACTTTTAGACCATATCCGTGGTCATCATATGGGCATACCTAACAATGGATGCCAAAAAAATGGGAAAATTCTCATTTCTGTGTGTTTTTATATCAAAGGTCCATAAAAACGATTGTATTATTTATTTATTAAAACGAAAACGTGCTGCGTGATGACGTGTAGAGATACACATCGATAAAAGCCAATAAAAATAAAGCTCACCCGTTTAATTCCCCATGTCTGCGCATCCATGCAACACAGCTGCTTCTGATTACAGATTACTCCGTTTTTATTTCCATTCAAGATAACATCCAGACAGTGTATTACTCGGTTTCAACTTAATCATCACGCTAAAATATGTATCTGATTATAGGGTAGAAATAAGCCACATAACAGTAAACTGATCCAGCTGGCCGACAATCTGATTTGTAAACAAACACACACCATGCGTGTCGCGGATAGCATAGCTACCGTCCCTAGCTACCGTCCCATCGCCTGAAGGGATGCGACACTCTGATTGGTTCAGAAACTTCAGACCGGTGTTTCATGTGGAAACACCATTTTCATGTTGTTCACCATTTCCGTTTCACTGCGCCTTTAAGACCTGAGGCTCAAACACAAGCTTTTTCGAAAAACTGAACTCCATTCATTCATTGAAGGAGGAGTTCAGACAGCTTCTAGGTTGATGCTCTAATGAACAGTGACAGAGGCTGACACTTCATTCACGCTGATTAAGTTGCTCTTCATCTAATCATGTTGTTTTCTAATTCTAGCCTCTGAGCTAATACAAATTGCTACTATGATTTCAACACAGTGTTCAGGTAAAATCACACCCAGTAACATTTTTCTAATGCGTTGGTTCTCAAAGTTGGGGGTTCAGGGGATCCTCAGCAAAGGTTGTTAACCCATTCTGAACGGGAACCCGTTTTGGTGTTGGCATCATGTTATGCTTTAGCTATTGAAAAACAGCAGATCTACAAGCTCATAGCGCGCCACCGAGTGGCGCGCTACGAGCTTGTAGGTCTGCTATTTTTTTTAAATCGAAGAACGACTGACATTTTTATAGAATCTGATCTCAGGTCAGAATGGGTTAATCAGACCAGTGTGTGTCCAGTGGAAACCTCGTATGAATCTGATCTCAGGTCAGAATGGGTTAAAACAGCATCGTTTGTAGTTTGTTCATATCAACCTCCCGACGAGCTTTGACAATTAACCGAAAATATAATATATCGAAACCAATATTACTGTAACTTCAATGATAGAGAAGTGGCTTTATACACGTACTGTACGCATGCACGCACACGCATTAAGGATGCCGCCGATTAATTGCTTTTTTTGATTAATTGCAGGAGTCTCCTGAATCGATATCGATAATATTGATAATCAATTATTTCAGATTTTCTTTTTTTATAATGGTGATATTTATTGAAGTCACACATCACCTTGCTTGCCTTCAGCAGGAGGAGATTGGCATAATCCTCCTCCCTCTCTCTCTCTCTCTCTCTCTCTCTCTCTCTCTCAATTCAATTCAATTCAATTCAATTCAATTCAATTCAATTCAATTCAATTCAAAGGGATTTATTGGCATGAGAAAACATACGTTTACATTGCCAAAGCAGAAAGAACAATACAGCAATACAATCAAAACAAAAAGTATGTACTTTGAATGTCAGAATCTTCAATAGATCAACTTCTGTGTACCAAGATCACTCGATGCAGGTATAGTGCAGGAATATACACAATGATTAGTCTTTAGGGTGGTTGTGTTCCATTTGATATCCTTCTCCTATCACAGCAACGCACAAATCTTGCTGCTGTGTTTGCACATTGTTGTATTTCGCCCAGCAGATATGGGAGTTTTTTGTCATTGGTCATGTTTTCAAAATCTCCGTGTGTTGGTTGTGATCTGTGGGAAGTATGTGTCTCTGATGTCTTGGTACAATGGACAGACAGTATGTGTCTCTGATGTCTTGGTACAATGGACAGATGGTTAGGAAGTGTAGCTCGGTTTCCACTTCGTTTAGTGTGCAGTGGGTGCATATAGTCTGTCTTCTCTCGGGATACAGGTCTGCCTATGACGGCCTTTCTCGATCGCGAGACTGTGCTCATGAGTCTATACCTAGTCCCTCTCTAATCCTCTCATTGAAACTTGTTTTGGACCAGAGCTGACCCTACACCACCTTGGGCCTCCACCGGGACCTCAGTTTGGGGATGAGAAGAACGGAACACTGGCTTTGTGTTCGCAAAGCAGCACAAATTAACTGGATCTTCCCCTGGCACTGTTCCACAGAGCTCTGACTTTATTAGCTCAAGCAGGCGCGCACACATATAGCACAGGGGTGGGGGAGGAAATGCTGACTCACCCTCGCTCCGGATTGAACGGAGGAAATATGGGCTGTTAGCGGGTATATTCAGGGTCCATTTGTGCCGTGTCGGTGCTGTGTGCACATATCTTTTTCTCTCTCGCTCTCGCTCTGGCTCTCTCTCTCTGAGGCCTCAACTTTTCTCCAGTCAGCATTCAAGAGTCTTTATTGCATCACATTATGTATGTATAGGAGAGGGAAATTATTGACATTGAACAAGGCTGAAAAGAAGAAAGATAATTTATAAATAACAATACAAACTACAGTAAGTGTTCATGGGTCATACCTATACATAAATAAACAAATATGCACACACTCTCGCGCACATGCTCACACACACACACACACACACACACACACACACAATATCCCAGCAAGTAGCAACTGAGGACTTGAGCACATTCATTCAAAGTAATGAGACATGTCTTTCCAGTTTACATATTCAGTGCAAGCAAAAGTAGAATCTTAAAAATAATTGACATTCATTAAACAACAGCCAACCACTCAACAGAACAATCACAAACACTCAAAGGTTCAAGATGGGCCCAAAACATAATGACAAACAACAGTAAGTGGATGTGAGCCCCGGGGGGATGAGATCTGAATTGTCAAATAATTACATTACGTGTTCAAGTGCCCTGCCCTGTTTATTCAATAACTTTGTTTCTGCTTCGACTTGTTCTTCTTGGTTCTTTATGGGAAATTATGTTAATATCTCTCTGCGGGAGTCTGATGTCTTTGAGATTGCCAGCTGTCACAGGCCATGACCCTTGACCCATACAGTTAAGGTTATCAAACCTTTTAATTTCAAAACGGCACATACTTCTGTAGGACGATCCGCCATCTCGATTGTCACCACTGGGTGCAAAATGGTACACAAAATAGTCATTGATCTAGCAGATCTCCCAAACATCCTATATTTACTGGTTCTAGATCTCACGAGAGTGCATTGCTGGGACAGAAAAGGTCAATGGTAGATTTATTATAAGATTTTCTTCCTGATTTCTCTCCAGCCATGTTGGTGTCAGAATGCTGGCAAGATTGTGTGGCTTGTGACGATTGGGTCCAATATTTAGTTCAGTGACCACTGGGGGGGGGGAACACAAACGAGAGAGAAGCATAGAGTCATACGAGAGGGAGATTCATGTGTTTTGTTGTGTATAATCTATGGTTGTCTGTATATGTTGAGTATGAACCAAGACACATTCCTGTCAACTTGTTGACATGGCAAATAAATGATTGAATCTTGAATCTTGACGAGGATAGTTTAACACAATAATGTATCATGGAATTAACACCGACACAACTCTTTAAAATAAGAACTGACCCTGACAAAAGCAGTGGAAGAAGAGATAACGCCAACTAAACCAGTCGTAGAAGAACAATCGACACGTTGTTTTGCTTGGAGTAGGACTTGTTTTGGCCGCTGCAGTGGATGCGTCGCATCCTCTTTATCACTTACTCATGGAAAGAGCTTCCGTTCTCCAGACTGTACGACGGAAGCATTTGAAAATTGCGAGAGGCAAGTGGCAACAGTCTGGCCACGCAAGACTACAGATCCTCCTGAAGAGGCAGCCACCTACGTAAAGCAGATAGGGGAAGTAAACCTGACATGGCCCCGGCCTCTAGACGCTACCATATTTGTATCAAGACAGATTTTCCTTTGCATATTCCTATGATATGAATGTGTTTGCTGCAAAGTTGAGCTAAAATAATATGCTATCGTGACTTAAGTCACGATAGCATATGAATTTAGCTGTTGTTTGACAAAACGTTATCAAAGTTATGGGTGATACAACACGACTCGGTTTTCTCCAAATAACATACCGAATACACAATCAGCTATCTGTATGACACTGTTGTGCAACAAAGTATAACTTAAAGGGGAATACCACTCATTTTGAACATTTTACTATGTCATTAATATATCTTCGAGTTGTGTTGCCTAGAACTGGAGGTCTGGAAAAAAATCTGTAACATTTTGAAGTACATCTCAGTGACCGGTTGATCTGGCACAATGGCCCCTCGCCATAGAGGGTATGCGCATGCTTAAAGTGAATGGCACATCGAGTGTCAAATCGAGTGGCAAAGCAACATGCAAAGTGAGTTTAGCATTGTTTAACGTTGTTTAATGCAATCAGACAGGACTTTTCTGTTTTGATGCATGGGCTGTCAAGGCCAGAAAGTTGTTTTTTGCCACTCTGTAAGCATTCCTGCATAACTTCCGAGTTTGATGTCACGTGCATAGCCTCTATTGTGGGTGTCATTGTAAATCCTCAGGGCCACTAGCACAAAGGACCTGCCAAGTCTCATACAGTTCAGAGGTGAATATGAGCACAAAGGACCTGCCAAGTCTCATACAGTTCAGAGGTGAATATGAGCACAAAGGACCTGCCAAGTCTCATACAGTTCAGAGGTCAATATGTTGTTTCCTCTCTTGCTCAGATGCCCTAGCCTGGTTAATAAACCAGACCGAATCAGCCGTTGGCAAAAAGAAAATTGCCTGCCGGCGGATTACGGTCTGGAGAGGCTCAATTGTACGCCCATTTCCTACACCAGAGAAATGGGGCGGCCAATCGGGACACGGTATGCAATATGGGCGGGCTTTGGTACAGTGACTTTCAATGCTTGAGACCTTTGACTGACAGCAGCTCTGACCAATTGCGTCAAAGAGAAAATGTTTCAACCCGCCGCCCTGGAAATGAAACCCAAGCTGAGCCTCCCCAGACTAATATCCCGCGGTCCGTGCCATATTAGTCTGGTTTATTAACCAGGCTACAGATGCCCCACTATATCTAGGTGTAAAGCTTGATTTGTGCTTCGCCACATGGCGGTGCTGCACATTGCAAATATCAGACATACTGATTGACTGATATCTTCAATGTGTCAAATAGCAAATAGTCTGATCTATCAGACATATGATTAACTGATATCTTCAATGTGCGGTAGCAAATAGTCTGATCCATCAGATATAACTGCAGCGCACACTAGCACCAGGCTGTCGGGAATTAAACCACACTTACGTTAAGTCATGATGCAAACTTTCAATGATTATCTTTTAATGGTTGTTAACTGTATTGCAATGTTGTTACCTTATCCAAATAATACTAGGCTTTAAATGATACAAAAGTCTAATAACTGCATTTTCCAGTTGGCCAGGGCGGCCGTCCGGTGGTGTTTATAATGAACTGCCAATTAAACGGTTTATCGGTCAGTGAGCCGGCTAACAGAAACCTTGACACACACGGCCATTTAAAAAAAAATACAATACATGAATTTAAATCGAGCCGCACCACTGCGGAATACACATGGAGACACCGTGTGTGTGTGTGTGTGTGTGTGTGTGTGTGTGTGTGTGTGTGTGTGTGGGTCAGAAGGCCTGATGGTGGAGATGAGAACAACGTAATGCTTAATTTGTAAACACATTTTGTCTGTCATGACTTGTGATTTAATTACATCAGCTCTCCAGTTTGTTTACTGGGGACTGGGTCGCCATTCGATGTGATTGTTTGCAACAGGGAAGGGGAACCGGAATGAATACGAGACCCCCTCCCCTGCTTTTCTTTTTTTTTTTGCTTGACTCATTCCCTAGATGAGATACCCCCCCCTCCGCCCCGCCTTCCCACAATGCTTCATGCTTAATTCACATAGTATGCATTGTCTGGCACGTTTACTGATGGTGTACAATGTGATAAGGCACATTAGAGGGAGAACATTAGAGAGAGACCTTGATGTGTTTCTGTTGACACACAGACACACCGCCACAAACACACACACACATAAACGCTGCTATCAATCACATGTCTGATGAACGGAAAGACATTCGGTTCCACCGTTTGGCTTTTAGTGAAATGTGTCAACATGTCTCACTGATTTGGTTTGGTACAATTATATGAATGAATGAATGTATGACTGTATGTATGCATTCAATCGTGTGTTTGTGTGTGCGTGTGTGTGTGTGTGTGTGCGCATTACTATTACTTGTGAGGTCCTCACAAGTATAGTAGAATATTAGAAATGGAGACTTTTTGAGGACAATTTTCCTAGTCCTCACAAGAAAAAAAATGTGGCCAGATTTAGGGGAGAAAAATAGCTGATCCACAAGCACACTATCTACACTATATCCACATGCTTGTAGATCAGCAATCATTTTTTCGGTTTTAGAACACATTACAAAAAAAACATTACAAAGTGTGTGTGTGTGTGTGTGTGTGTGTGTGTGTGTGTGTGTGTGTGTGTGTGTGTGTG
The DNA here is from genome assembly GCF_963924005.1 of Protomyctophum bolini. Taxonomy (NCBI): domain Eukaryota; kingdom Metazoa; phylum Chordata; class Actinopteri; order Myctophiformes; family Myctophidae; genus Protomyctophum; species Protomyctophum bolini. Next base: position 52,464,666 of record NC_137864.1, read on the forward strand.
TGTGTGTGTGTGTCAGGAGCGTGATGGAATGCGGTCCATCCTAGAGTCCTACGACAGTGAGCTGTCCCCCAATGAATACTCACCACAGCTCAACAAGAGACTCCGCGAGGCAGAGGAGACACTGCACAAGACCCAGAGCCACCACACCGAGATGGAGGTACACACACACACACACACACACACACACACACACACACACACACACACATGTATACAGCATGTCTGTCTCACACCATGCTGTAGAGCTGGGTGATATATATATTCCTTTGGGGTGTTTGTGATATGAAATGTAAGGTTAATAATCACAGTAAACATCATGTCTTAAGTCCATATTCAAGTGACGTCAGTCACTTCAGTTCAGCACAGCTGTGGTGTGTGTCTGTCACTGTCCAGCTGACCCTCGTTGACAGACCCCCCTCTTTAGTGTGAGTGTGTCTGTAGTCTCTGTACACTAAAGGCCTATTCATAGTCTGGATTTTCGGTGGTAAGGTGACCACCGCTCCGGTGGTGAGCTGACCACCGGAACTGAAATAACGTTGAGCGGTGGTGAGTAAAAACAGAGAGAAGGGCTGGAGCGGTGGCGGTGGTTTGCTCTTCACCGCGGCTCGTGACGTCATGTTGTAGTTCGGTGGTCACCCCACCGCCGTAAATCCAGACTATGTATGAGCCTTAACAGAAGTTAGTGAGTTCAACAGTACCTGTGCAATGCATTATGGGTTTCTGCATACCGTGAATGTGTGCATTTTTACTACCAGCTAGCCTAACCCTACCAATTGCATTTATTTTACAGACGTTTTGACTTTAATGTATTGTTCTGATAACTGAGTGAGAAAGACTCCGTCAGAAGTTAACCCATTCTGACCTGAGATCAGATTCATACGAGGTTTCCACTGGACACACACTGGTCTGATTAACCCATTCTGACCTGAGATCAGATTCTAAAAATGTCAGTCGTTCTTCGATTTTTCAAAAATTGCAGACCTACAAGCTCGTAGCGCGCCACTCGGTGGCGCGCTATGAGCTTGTAGATCTGCTATTTTTCAATAGCTAAAGCATAACATGATGCCAACACCAAAACGGGTTCCCGGTCAGAATGGGGTAAAATAATAGTTTTGAATAGAGAATCGTTTTGAACGGGGTGAACATATTGCTTTTGAATCGGACAAAATCAAGTTTGAATCGATAATCGAGTTGAATTGAAATAATCAAATTTTAATCGAATCGTGACCCGAAGAATCGGAATCGAACCGTGGTACAACCAAAGATTCACAGCCCTACTATAGCGTCACACAAGCATCACAAGTAGCTGATCCACAAGCTCTGAAAGCGTTGTGAGGTTGTAGGTCTTCAGATTTAGCTGGTTTTGAATTTCAATCTAGAAAAGTAACAGTTTTGGACATAAGGAGGTTTCATATTGGATGTGTTCTGACATGAGGAACCAGATACGTGCCCAGTAGAAGCTCGACCGTCATTTCATCTAGTAGTTTGGTAGAACGTAACGTCACAGACCTGTGGCTCTAACTGTGCCTTTTAACAGCGGGAGAACAACGGCGAGCAAAACAAGAATTTCATTGGCTATCGCCTAATCGCCCGCTATTGCCTGACGTTGTCGCCCAATTATTTTCAGGCGACGTTCCTCTGTCCACTTTTCGGCCACCGCCTGTTCGCCTGCTATCGCCAGTAGTTGCCGCGTCCCGTTGACAAATAATGCACTTCCGGATTTCTTTCCTGGCTGTCGCCCGCTGTTAAAACGCACAGTCTGGTGCAACTGGAAATGCCATGTTGTGGTGCCTCAATTTAATAGTGGGTTTTCTATCTGTAGCACCACAAAATGGCCCCCACTGCTATGCCCTATAGCTCAATTCAAAGAGGCTTTACTGGCACAGGAAAACGTATGTTAACATTGCCACAGCACGTTTGAAATGATACTAGAATAATAGGCCTGCTTTACTAAGCAGTAAACGGCTGTATAACATTTTGCAATGATATGATATATAGTGGGTAGAAAAATGTAATCAATCTCTCTCCCTCTCTCTCTCTCTCCTTCCACAGGCCCAGTTAACCAAAGCACAGGAAGAGACAGGATCCCTCAAACTGCAACTCCAAACTGTTAGTAAAACACGCATGCATGCACGCACGCACAAACAGTCTCATGCCTCTGAGCTACAGTACTGGGTGTTATGTGCTCCACCTAAAGCTCTGCACATTTATAGCTAATCAGGAACCTACCCTTGATCTCTGAGACACACACACTCTCTCTCTTTCTCGTTCTCTCTCTGCGCGTGGCCTCTCGCCCTCTCCCAGCAGCCAGCACAGCGTGTCCGTTGTTGCCGGGGAGACGTCAACCCAGGCCGCGCCGATGAGAATTGACTCTCGGAATCCAACCTGTCTGGATGGAGCAGTATAATTACCTCTCCTGTCTTAAGACCGAGACGCGCTGACGATGAGCAGACACTATGACATCGTTGCTGTCGGGCAGAAACCTCTTATCTTCATATTATTTTAAACTTTTTGTGTATTTTTTTGAGGGGCGTTAAACTCGCCTCCTATGCCCAGCTTTGTGTGTTCGTCTGTACCCCATAGCGATTTGATTGGCTGAGCAATGTACTGTGTACCCCATAGCCAGCTTTCTGTGTTTGTGTGTACCACGGATTTGAGGATAAAAATCACACCCGTGTGAAGTGAGGGGCGCTCTAATCAATTGTTGACTTTATACCAACCTTGAAACATACCTTAGTTACGACACCAAGAATGGTATTCCCTTATGGGCCAAGGGTTACTTTCCACCGACATACTGACAGACATGCCGACACATATTACGTACATTCTCCATTCATTGTCAATTTAATGTTTGCATTTAATGTTTGTGTTAGCGTCAAAATGTGAGGACAGAAAAGTGAGGATGCCTATTGTGATTGGCCGGAATGTGATGTATGTATGATGATAAGAGCGCCCCTCACTTCACACGAGTGTTTTTGAGTGATGCAACCACTCCTATAGACAGCTATGTGGGTGCCGGGGGGGGGGGGGGGGGTCCCTGCAGCTGGCTGGGTCTGTCCGTCCGATCACGAAAATAGCGTTCGGTTGGTTTTCACAACCAAGTGTCACAGCTGTCACTGACTGCTGCGCAGCCTAACACACACACACACACACACACACACACACACACTTTGTGATTTGTGGTGTTACAGTACAGTGATGGTACAGTCACTGTCATTTCTCCACCGTTTCGGACACGGGTGGCTCGCCGGGCCTCGTTCCTGTGTTTCTGGAACTTTCCGCGGACCCCCACATGGGGTTGCACCACTCACTTCACACGGGTGTGATTTTCTTCTTAGCGAATGAGCGCACAAATTGAACAGAATACATCGTCACACAAAAGCGTCAAAAGTAGCAGATCTTCAAGCTCAAGTTTTGAGCTTATGGATCTGCTACTGTTGCAATTTTGAATCCTGAAAAGTAACACTTTTGGACATAACGTTTTCCACCCAACAGAGACATACTGTAAAATGCTAAATTTACTCGGTATACTCAAGTGTACAAAATGTAACCAAATGAACGCTAATAGGTCCATTTGTACAGGCAACTGATCACTGTTGTCCCATATTTTGGTCATGTCATTATAGGAGAAAATTAAATGGATTTCAAATTATTTTAGAAAAATGACAATAAAACAACCAATCTACAATGACACTGCGTTACAAACTACCGTAATGATACTTCCATTTGAGGAAACCTATAATACTGGACAATATGCAAGGTATTATTGTTGATCAATTATTAACCCATTCTGACCGGGCACCCATTTTGGTGTTAGCATCATGTTATGCTTTACCTATTGAAAAATAGCAGATCTACAAGCTCATATCGCGCCACCGAGTGGCGCGATACGAGCTTGTAGGTCTGCTATTTTTGAAAGATTCGAAGAACGACTGACATTTTTAGAATCTGATCTCAGGTCAGAATGGGTTCATCAGACCAGTGTGTGTCCAGTGGAAACCTCGTATGAATCTGATCTCAGGTCAGAATGGGTTAATGATCTCATTGTTGAGATATCTTCTCACCCCTCATCTATCACCCCACAGGGGGTTATTTCTCAACGATGACCACAGCTCGATGTCAATTATCCCACTTATTATTAATAGATGTAAGAGCTTCAGTATAACACTATTGATGCTTTCATGTGAGGACTTTCCTTTTCAATAAAGCATTCGGTTTAGCAATTCTGGTTTTATCCTCGGAGGCTTTTTGCCCTATGTTTTCGTGGATACATTAACCCATTCTGACCTGAGATCAGATTCATACGAGGTTTCCACTGGACACACACTGGTCTGATTAACCCATTCTGACCTGAGATCAGATTTTTCGATTTTTCAAAAATAGCAGACCTACAAGCTCGTAGCGCGCCACTCGGTGGCGCGCTATGAGCTTGTAGATCTGCTATTTTTAAATAGCTAAAGCATAACATGATGCCGACACCAAAATGGGTTCCCGGTCAGAATGGGTTAGAGGAGAAGGGAACAGAACAGCAGGGCTGGTTGGATAGAGATTGATGAGGGACATGACAGAATTGATCTGTTTGTCCGTCTGTCTGATGAGGAGGAGGAAGAAGGAGAAGATGATCAGATTCAGGGCTGAAATGGAAGCGATATGATCATGTGGATTTCTCTCTGCAATGTGAGACGCGTCTCTGCTTCTTAACCCATTCTGACCTGAGATCAGATTCATACGAGGTTTCCACTGGACACACACTGGTCTGATGAACCCATTCTGACCTGAGATCAGATTCTAAAAATGTCAGTCGTTCTTCGATTTTTCTAAAATAGCAGACCTACAAGCTCGTAGCGCGCCACTCGGTGGCGCGCTATGAGCTTGTAGATCTGCTATTTTTAAATAGCTAAAGCATAACATGATGCTAACATCAAAATGGGTTCCCGTTCAGAATGGGTTAAACCATTTCGTGCAAAAAGACCCCCACGATGATATGTATTTGACCGTGGACCCCCATATGAAAATGTTTTGTGACTGCAGGGACCCCCAGAAGAGAAGATTTGTGTTTAAAAAAAAACCACATCAATCAAATAAATGAAGTCGCTCACATTTGAATGCGGTACATCCTGCACATACTGTACATTCATTAACCCATTCTGACCTGAGATCAGATTCATACGAGGTTTCCACTGGACACACACTGGTCTGATGGACCCATTCTGACCTGAGATCAGATTCTAAAAATGTCAGTCGTTCTTCGAATTTTTCAAAAATAGCAGACCTACAAGCTCGTAGCGCGCCACTCGGTGGCGCGCTATGAGCTTGTAGATCTGCTATTTTTCAATAGCTAAAGCATAACATGATGCTAACACCAAAACGGGTTCCCGGTCAGAATGGGTTAAAACTCTGATCAATGACTGGGGGAGAGAGTCTGGGAGCTAGGGTTTATTATAATGATGCAGAAGAAAATATTTAAAAAGAAGGGAAAAAGGTATATATTCATGGACAATCAAAATACGTTTTAGACTTTTTGATGGTGTCATCACAATGTATGTTGACATGTTGGCACACCAACTATCTAGAGAATAAAAACATGGCACTTAGTTTCAGAAAGGTTGCAGACCCATCCATGCCTTACACACTAGAAGGTTGCAGACCCATCCATGCCTTACACACTAGAAGGTTGCAGACCCACCCATGCCTTACACACTAGAAGGTTGCAGACCCATCCATGCCTTACACACTAGAAGCGTAACAAAAAAAAACAACTCCTAAAACGAATCGCATAATATTTCACGTCTTAGTTGACCTTTCGTCCTCTTACGTTTCCTTCACTCTCTCTCTCTCTCTCTCTCTCTCTCTCTCTCTCTCTCTCTCTCTCTCTCTCTCTCTCTCTCTCTCTCTCTCTCTCCCCCAGGTTGAGGCGGAGCTGGAGTCGGTAAAGAAGCAGCAGGCCTCTGTTGCTGATGGCACCTCTGTAGTGTCCAAAGAGGAAGTCAACTCACTCAGGTAAAGGGCACCCCACACACACACACACACACACACACACACACACACACACACACACACACACACACACTGTCAGATAGCAGAGATTGATGCCCACAGCTGAGCTTGGTTCTGTTCTGCTACCCCACCCAGACCTGACATCCTGTCCGGTGCATCTATCGTCGGCCTGTACCGTCAACACAAAGGACAGTCATCATTTAACATGATGGCTGGCTGCGTGTGTACTTGTATTACTATACTTGTGAGGGTCTCAATGTCCTCACAGGTATAGCAAAGTTTGAGTAACTACTTAGGAACAAATGCAAATAGGGGATGGAGGGGGCCCCACCCTGTTATATTACCCGTTGTCAGAGTATACCTGAAGGTTATATAACAGTCTCACAGCACGTCACAACAACGCGCTGTGAGCTTGTAGATCTGCCACTTTTGACGAATTCCCAGCATTCTCCTAAATATTGATCGTCCTCACAACTTAAGTATTGTAACACAAACGTGTGTGTGTGTGTGTGTGTGTGTGTGTGTGTGTGTGTGTGCGTCCAGGTTAAAGATTGAAGACTTGGAGTCCTCGCGGCAGCGCTTGGAGGAACAGAACAACATTCTGGAGATGCGTCTGGAGAGAAACAACCTACAGGTGCGTTCTTCTTTTCTCTTTTTGCCGACATGTCGGCCCCGCCCGTTCTCCCCCGTGATGGATTGACTCGCCCCGCCCCGTCCGTCAGACAAATCTGACAGCTTGTCAAGCACAATTGGACCCAGGTGTGACTCCAGCGGGAGTCTGTTGGGAAAAGCTATGGGACGGGGCCGGGGCTTTTTAACCACCTCCTCTCATTGGCTGAGGGGATTAGCCACGACTGATTTCAGTATGGTGATTTTTTTTTAAGATTAAGGATTTTTAGAATGGGTCTTAACTAGCAATATAATGCACATCCTATTGCTGCACGCACCCAGAATCACGCTCTGACACTAGTGGCATGTACTGTACATACAGTACACACACCAGGGTGTCCTTGTTAATTTAGCATACTGTAACAACCCTATTTTCTACTGTTGCTATTCAAACATACAGTAGCACATTTCCAAGCTCACAATGCGCTGGCTCGCGACACATTGAAGCTTGTACATCTGCTATGTTTTAACCTTTTTTTTTTTTTTAGTTTTAATGATTTAGTACACTATAGATTTGCAGGCCGCTGTTCCGGTGGTCAAATCAACTTCCGGTCGATTTGAGGTGGCATTCCTTTTACCCACAAATGGAGGCTGAATTTCGGGTTTCTATTGGGTTTCTATGACCTCTTACTGGTAAAAACTGAAAGTGAACAGATCCACTTCCACCCCTACTAGTTTCTGAGTCTGTAGCATGCTTGAAAATGGAGCTATGGCTGTTTAAACCCCAGCCAATAGGAACACAGAGGGGACGGAGCATCAGCAAAATGCCCATCCATGTTTGGGGACTTTAGGCTGCTGGGAGCTGGAGTTATGGCTGTTTAGTGGCTCCCAGGCGCACCATGGCATGGTGGCTATTTTGATGGCATAATTATATTGGGTTACAACTCGGACAGTGCACGCAAACTTTGCAACGTTCGACACGACAACTCCATCACTTTAGCTCACTCTGTGGTGTCTCTCGTGGCTCACAAGTTTGCTTGAGACGGCGGCGCTTCCGTCACAGTCTACTGTAGCGGAGCGCTCCCTGAGCCACTGACGGCACTCACTGGGGAAAGTATCGGGAGGAAAAGATGTCCTTGGCGCGGAAAAGTTTGAGAAGCACTGATTTAGACACATCTTCTCGTCTGGGGGGTCCATGTGGCACAACATATTTTCAGATGGTGTCAAATTTGATCAGTTTAAGAAACCAATTCTTCACACATCCACACCAACCATTTAATCCTGCCCACTTTCATCTGGCAAACTTGCTCAGCCAACTGAATTATGCATACCTGATCCCATTTCTCTCTTCTTAAATTGGCTGTGTTGAGCATATGTGTGTGCGTGCGAGTTGTGTTTTTGTATTTTTCCGCCTCAAGAACATTTCTGTGTGCGTTTCACACAGAAACCAAAGTTCTCGCTGCCAACTTCCCTGTTCTGCCATGGACTCCCCACTGTGCCCAAACCTCACCCTGCTGTGCCCAAACCTCACCCGCTGTGCCTAAACCTCACCCCACTGTGCCCAAACCTCACCCGCTGTGCCCAAACCTCACCCCGCTGTGCCCAAACCTCACCCCACTGTGCCCAAACCTCACCCCGCTGTGCCCAAACCTCACCCCGCTGTGCCCAAACCTCACCCACTGTGCCCAAACCTCACCCTGCTGTGCCCAAACCTCACCCGCTGTGCCTAAACCTCACCCCACTGTGCCCAAACCTCACCCGCTGTGTCCAAACCTCACCCCGCTGTGCCCAAACCTCACCCCACTGTGCCCAAACCTCACCCGCTGTGTCCAAACCTCACCCCGCTGTGCCCAAACCTCACCCTGCTGTGCCCAAACCTCACCCCGCTGTGCCCAAACCTCACCCTGCTGTGCCCAAACCTCACCCCGCTGTGCCCAAACCTCACCCGCTGTGCCCAAACCTCACCCCGCTGTGCCCAAACCTCACCCCGCTGTGCCCAAACCTCACCCCGCTGTGCCCAAACCTCACCCCGCTGTGCCCAAACCTCACCCCGCTGTGCCCAAACCTCACCCCGCTGTGCCCAAACCTCACCCGCTGTGCCCAAACCTCACCCGCTGTGTCCAAACCTCACCCCGCTGTGCCCAAACCTCACCCGCTGTGTCCAAACCTCACCCCGCTGTGCCCAAACCTCGCCCACCAAGAAGAAAGTTTAATGAAGTGTGTGTGCATGTGTGTTCTCGTTCCATTTAACATGTGACCCGGGTGGTGTAAAATAATCTGTGGGTTTTCAAGCGTGAACGGTACTCTTTAGGCAATTGGCAATTTTGTGTGTGTGTGTGTGTGTGTGTGTGTGTGTGTGTGTGTGTGTGTGTGTGTGTGTGTGTGTGTGTGTGTGTGTGTGTGTGTGTGTGTGTGTGTGTGTGTGTGTGTGTGTGTGTGTGTGTGTGTGTGTGTGTGTGTGTGTGTGTGTGTGTGTGTGTGTGTGTGTGTGTGTGTGTGTGTGTGTGTGTGTGTGTGTGTGTGTGTGTGTGTGTGTGTGTGTGTGTGTGTGTGTGTGTGTGTGCACGCGCACGCGCGCGTGCGCGTGCGTGTGTGTGCGCGTGCGTGCGTGCGTGTCAGGGCAGCTCTTAAAGAGTGGATTTTTGAGTCCTCCGTGGTCCAGCACACGCGGACAGACTCTTCTACATCTCACAGAATGTATACTAGCCTCTCTTAGTTTCAAAAGAAGACGAAAAAAATGAAAGGCCTGGGCGAACGACCCAGGGAATGACACACAGGAGTGGGAGTGAACCTTGTACTGCCCAGGGTTCCCCAATAGGAGTGGGAGTGAACCTTGTACTGCCCAGGGTTCCCCAATAGGAGTGGGAGTGAACCTTGTACTGCCCAGGGTTCCCCAATAGGAGTGGGAGTGAACCTTGTACTGCCCAGGGTTCCCCAATAGGAGTGGGAGTGAACCTTGTACTGCCCAGGGTTCCCCAATAGGAGTGGGAGTGAACCTTGTACTGCCCAGGGTTCCCCAATAGGAGTGGGAGTGAACCTTGTACTGCCCAGGGTTCCCCAATAGGAGTGGGAGTGAACCTTGTACTGCCCAGGGTTCCCCAATAGGAGTGGGAGTGAACGTTGTACTGCCCAGGGTTCCCCAATAGGAGTGGGAGTGAACCTTGTACTGCCCAGGGTTCCCCAATAGGAGTGGGAGTGAACCTTGTACTGCCCAGGGTTCCCCAATAGGAGTGGGAGTGAACCTTGTACTGCCCAGGGTTCCCCAATAGGAGTGGGAGTGAACCTTGTACTGCCCAGGGTTCCCCAATAGGAGTGGGAGTGAACCTTGTACTGCCCAGGGTTCCCCAATAGGAGTGGGAGTGAACCTTGTACTGCCCAGGGTTCCCCAATAGGAGTGGGAGTGAACCTTGTACTGCCCAGGGTTCCCCAATAGGAGTGGGAGTGAACCTTGTACTGCCCAGGGTTCCCCAATAGGAGTGGGAGTGAACCTTGTACTGCCCAGGGTTCTCCAATAGGCGGCCCACGAGCTGTGGGAGTGAACCTTGTACTGCCCAGGGTTCCCCAATAGGCGGCCCACGGGCTATTTGCGGCCCGCGAGGCGCCCGCTTGTGGCCCTTGGAAGAAATTTAAAAAAATATATATATTTTTTTTTCCCTTTTGACAATGATTTTACAATATATAAATACACGTTATAATAAATTGAGTTCCCAGATATAAATGCAATTAAATGGGGTTCAGTAGCCTATGCATGTCAAACTGGGAATCCTTCAAATGATGAGAATCACTGTCAGAGATCTTTTCAAATGGGGTCTTGCCCTGAAAATGAATTCATTTTACACAAGAGTTAAAGATCTATAAGGATCTCCATTTGGTTACCAACTCTCCATCATTTAGCATGGGGACCACCTGGAACCCCCTCAAGGACCACTGGTGGTCCCCGGACCACTTGTCTCACGTAGCCAGACAACTATTCCACAATCTCTGAATGCTATATAGAGTCTGGGACTACACCTCCCAGAATGCTATATAGAGTCTGGGACTACAGCCCCCATGAGCTGAGTAACGGAAGAAAAATATATTTCCGTTTCACGAAAATATATTTAAAAATATCTTTACAGCAACAAGTGTTATTGGGGAACCCTGCCCTAGGCAATAGCAGTGCAGAGGTTTGTCACTCCAAATGTGGTGATGCCGTGTTCTCCACGGTGTTCTAACAGGGAGGGTAAAGTATAGCAACTTGTATTATTTTCAGAGCAGCTGCTTAGCGTCAGGCAGCAAAGCTTTGCTGAATGAGAGCGAGATGATGTTGTGTTGCCTCAGGTTCCGCTTTTGAACTTGAGCTTTTTAATGTTTCTTTTTTCCCCTAATGAAGTGAACGTCCCTGCTGTGTGACCCACCCACCGCATACCCGGCAGATTAAACAAAAGATGAAAGTGATGACTGTATCATTTCCTCCGCTTAACGCTCCGGTGGACTGGTGTTCTTTGCTCCATTAGCCACACCGACCCTATACTGGCGGGGGGAACTAGCATGCTATATCATCTGCACTGTATAGATGATATACAGTAGCATGCATGATATAGCTGAAGACCACCCGCCAAGTTTCGAGCCTGTAGATTATATAGGATTTGTGCAAATCTTTAAAAGCGAACATTTTTAACACAAATCTTTGTCTCTGTGGTTCCCTGGCACACATTTTTCAGATGAGGGTCATCTGGCCAAATACTTTGGCCAATGGTTTGAGAACCACATGCTCGTTGATCTGTGTAATGGCCCCTACACACTGCAGGAGTTTTAAAGTTGTCGGCGAGTCATCAGATCTTTTTTCTTTTTTTTAATCGGCTGTCATTATATCTTTGTGGCTTTCACACTAAACGATTGTTCGCCGACCAGGGATCACACACTGCAAGAGTTCACCTAGATGCGATCCAGACCCGATACATACTGTACAGGCAGCGGCTCCATCATTTGTTTTTGTATTCTAATACAAGCACGAGACCCACACAGGGCGCATCTCTCTCTCTCTCTCTCTCTCTCTCTCTCTCTCTCTCTCTCTCTGCGCCACACACACAGGAATAGCTGCCAGGCTACACAGGCCAGGGCGACAAGACAGGACGTTATAATCTTGAGTTTCATTAAATAACTCTGTCTCTCTCCGCACAGACACACACACACACACACACACACACACACACACACACACACACACACACACACACACACACACACAGCACACGAGGACCAAACGTTTGCTCTGCACTGTTGTTTCCGATGCGGTTGTATCAACATTATTCGAGTGAAATGCGTAACGGCAATATTGGGCTAATATAGGCTACCGTACGACACGGTTTTACTGACGGAATGAAGGTTATATATAGGTATATATATATATATATATATATATCTGATCATCTATACAGTCGACAGACAGACAGACAGATACTGTAGACAGCAGTGCTGTTAGCAGTGTGTTCTCATTGGCTGTAATACAACCCAGTTCATACTGTATGATATCCAGCCGGTGACAGAGTCAAATATCAAACTTGCTAGATATTCAGAAATGATCGGGGAGGCGTTGGCGAGCGCTTTTATCGGCGCTGGATCTTCTCGCAGCTCCTTTCACACACAGCGAGCAAAACCTCTCCGATCAAAGCCCAATTTTACGTTGGATCGGGGGTTTTGTCGGCGAGCGCCAAAAATGCTCCCCGACAGCATAATCGGAGCAAATATCTGGCAGTGTTTTACGAGCATTAGTCACGCCTTCCGTATTCTGCTCTCAGCTCTCACAATAGGCCAAGTTCACATCCCGTAAAAATGCTAATTAACACCTTCAATTTGGGGAAATGGAAACAAATCTGCTCTGTTAGTCTCTGCCTTTGCTCAATGCCCATGTGTAATTTCACATCGATTTGGCCAACTCATTGAGGAGAAAATCGCATTGCAGACAGAATTTTCTCCATTATAGTAGGGTAATAATGCATTTATTTTACCTTTTCTTTAAGCTAAATGCAGAGGTTTTCAGGGCTGTTTTTTAGTGTTTCAAAGTATTTGTCACAGAATAAAATGCATAGATAGGCCTGTATTACATCATGTAATCACAATTCTTGGAGATAATCACACTACTTACTTTTGCATAATCCTCCATAATTTCCAATCTTATTCCCTTTATCAAATGTTGACAACTTGACATACAACAGCTGTGGGCGCGGCTTCAGTTCATGTGAAAACCAGGCATACTTAACTATTTTATTGCCAACTATGTATATATTAGTACCCCCCCCCCACACACACACACACACACACACACACACACACACACACACACACACACACACACACACACACACTTTCTGAGTATTAAGCAATTAAATATTATTTATTTGTCTTTTCAGCCCTGTGCACATTTTGTTTTTACAAAGCCTAAAAGCCAAACAGAAATGTAATTTTTATTCATAATGTTACAATAATGTTCAACCACAGAAAGGCAATTAAATCGCTAATCACAATTATTTGAGCCACAATTAATCGTGAAGTTATTTATTTCCGTCACGATTTGGGTGACAGTCAGTTTGGTCTTCTCCTGTGCACCTGTTGTTTGCTACGATTTGGGGCTTCAGTTTGGTCTTCTCCTGTGCACCTGTTGTTTGCTACGATTTGGGGCGTCAGTTTGGTCTTCTCCTGTGCACCTGTTGTTTGCTACGATTTGGGGCGTCAGTTCGGTCTTCTCCTGTGCACCTGTTGTTTGCTACGATTTGGGGCGTCAGTTTGGTCTTCTCCTGTGCACCTGTTGTTTGCTACGATTTGGGGCTTCAGTTTGGTCTTCTCCTGTGCACCTGTTGTTTGCTATGATGTCATGTGTGTGCCAAGAGGCTTTTCTTTTCAAAGTATTATCCGTCACCTAAAGTTTGTGCCGTCTAGCTTCCCAAAGCCGGCACCGCTCCGCCAGCCTTGTCCGTGCCAGCAGGGCATTTGAGAAAGGGAAGGCTCACTTTGTGTGCGTGCTTTCAGAGCCAATCAAATGCTATTCTGCGCCATCCATCTCTGAACCCCCCGCCCCACACACACACAGACACACACACACACACACACACACACACACACACACAGACACACACACAGACACACGCACGCACGCACGCACGCACGCACGCACGCACGCACGCACGCACGCACGCACGCACGCACGCGCACACACACACACACACACACACACACACACACACACACACACACCTACCTACATGGCTTTCCATCAGCCCCCATGCCATTTAGCCCTTCATTGACTCGGGTGCTCTTGTGTTCTTTCTGGCGATAAATTATATTCATAGCCTTTTCTGGCAGAGAGAAAACGAAAAGCGCCTCGTGGGTTCTGATGACTGCTAGATCACTGTTTCTGAACACATAGACTTCGGTGGCAAATGGACCTTTAACCCATTCTGACCTGAGATCAGATTCATACGAGGTTTCCACTGGACACACACTGGTCTGATGAACCCATTCTGACCTGAGATCAGATTCTGAAAATGTCAGTCGTTCTTCGATTTTTCAAAAATAGCAGACCTACAAGCTCGTAGCGCGCCACTCGGTGGCGCGCTATGAGCTTGTAGATCTGCTATTTTTCAATAGCTAAAGCATAACATGATGCTAACACCAAAATGGGTTCCCGGTCAGAATGGGTTAACGGGTCTGTAACTCAGAGTGTAGTAGCCTACAAATGGAACTCTACGGTGTGGTGGTTCTCGAAGTGGGGTCCGTGGACCCCCGGGGCTCCTTGGGGAGGGTTCCAGGGGGTCCCCCTGCAGCAAAAGTACTTATAGTATCACAATCATTTTTTACCACTTTAACCAGTGATACGTCCTCGGGTTAACACATTACTTTTTTGTTTTTCGGTTTTGTTTAGTTTTTGTCTTTTTCGTCTCATGCAATGGAACTCACTTTACTTTTTGATCTTTTTTTTTGATGGTTTTGTCTTTGCACAATGGAAAGCGGCCCACGCACATCGAGATAATAACAGTCGGTTTCACAGTGTTGTAACTGTCATGCCACGGCCTGCCTCCGGGCGGAGATAAGTCTTTTTTTTTTTGCAAGTGGTTGCATCAACGGCATCTATTTTAGTGGTGGTAATAATATCAGGTGGTCTGTACCGATCTGAAACGCCACCCGCCCGTGTTGGGCGAGGACCTGATTGACGGCTCAGCCAGCCTGTCTTGTTTTTATGTAATCTCTTTAAAACGTACTGCATTACGACGAGACAAAATGCAAAAAGGCTTGTTTCTATTGTGGTCCATTTTAAACATTGAGCACATTCAGCACTCAATCAACAGTGCAAATAACAACTATCAATAGTTTTATACTGTGTTATTGTATATTTTATATTGCTTAAGGAGCTTGCACACTTGCTCTTATCTTGATCATAGTATACTATAGCATTGATTGTTTGATTGATTTAATAGTTTTTTTGTCAGAAATGTAAAAGAAAAAAAAAAAGAAACGGCAATACAGTCAAACATTTCATCATCCTTTCCTTGCGGCCTTGATTTAGGCCCTATATGCAATCAATTCATAGACATGACATGAAGAAAAACGGCAAAATTCAATATCATCGCAGGGACACAATGTACACAGAGTGCTGATTAAGTTTAAAATGAGTACGGTAATAATACACTGTCTGGATGCCATCTTGAACGAGATTAAAAACGTTTTAGTCGTAGTTCTGTAATCAAACTCTGCATGTGTTTGGTGGAACGTGCAGCCGCTACGGGAATCAAACGGTTGATTGAAATCAAGATAATCTTTTATTCATTCAGGCCTCGACACGTCATCACGTTTTCGTTCAAAGGAAGTCATTAAAATTAGATTTTTGATGGACATTGTTTTGGCATCTATTGTTGGGTATGCCCATATTATGATGACCACGGATATGCTCTAAACGTGTGAAAAACGTATTTTTCCATTTTCACAATGTCTTTAAGTCTCTCACCCTGTCTTGTTGTGTGTACGTCTCTCTCTCTCCCTCTCTCTCTCTCTCTCTCGCTCTCTCGCTCTCTCTCTCTCTCTTCTCTCTCTCTCTCTCTCTCTGTGACTTGACCTGCGTCCTGCACTCTCTCTCACTAGGTCTTTAACCCATTCTGACCTGAGATCAGATTCATACGAGGTTTCCACCGGACACACACTGGTCTGATTAACCCATTCTGACCTGAGATCAGATTCTAAAAAATGTCAGTCGTTCTTCGATTTTTCAAAAATAGCAGACCTACAAGCTCGTAGCGCGCCACTCGGTGGCGCGCTACGAGCTTGTAGATCTGCTATTTTTCAATAGCTAAAGCATAACATGATGCTAACACCAAAAGGGGTTCCCGTTCAGAATGGGTTAAATGGACCTCCGCTCTGAGGTTTTAGATGTTATTGTTGACCCATGAATAAGAGATATGTGGCATCAGGCTCTTAGAATGGCACTCCGTCTTGTATACTGACATAAACAGGGCGTTGCTGAGTGGCCCTACACACACGTAAAACAAGAGAACGCACGCATGTACGCACGCACGCACGCGCACATGATGCACACTCACACACACTTGGTATTACTAGACTTTTGAGGACAACCATGATTTTATGAATGCCAATTTCTGTCTTGGGGTCATTCGTTTTGCCATTTCGTGAGCTGAAAATTAGCCCACAAAGGGAAGGAAAAAAAAGCTCACTACACGTGACGCATCGCAGTACAACACGCTTTGAGCTTATAGATCATCTATTCTTTGATCCATGACATTGGCACGCTAAGTATAAATCATATTTAACCCATTCTGACCTGAGATCAGATTCATACGAGGTTTTCACTGGACACACACTGGTCTGATCAACCCATTCTGACCTGAGATCAGATTCTAAAAATGTCAGTCGTTCTTCGATTTTTCAAAAATAGCAGACCTACAAGCTCGTAGCGCGCCACTCGGTGGCGCGCTATGAGCTTGTAGATCTGCTATTTTTCAATAGCTAAAGCATAACATGATGCTGACACCAAAATGGGTTCCCGTTCAGAATGGGTTAACTCTTGTTTGTGGGGACGGCTGTGGCTCAGGAGGTAGATCATCGTCGTCCAATGATCTACCTCCTCTGATCAGCTCCTCCTGTCCACATGTGGAAGTGTCCTTGGGCAAGACACTGAACCCTACATTGAAGTGTCCTTGGGCAAAGACACTGAACCCTACATTGAAGTGTCCTTGGCCAAGACACTGAACCCTACATTGAAGTGTCCTTGGGCAAGACACTGAACCCTACATTGAAGTGTCCTTGGGCAAGACACTGAACCCTACATTGAAGTGTCCTTGGGCAAGACACTGAACCCTACATTGAACTGTCCTTGGGCAAGACACTGAACCCTACATTGAAGTGTCCTTGGGCAAGACACTGAACCCTACATTGAAGTGTCCTTGGGAAAAGACACTGAACCCTACGTTGCCTCCAATGAGTCGGTCGTTGTGAGCTCGCCACTGTTGGTGTGTGAATGTGTAATGTATGAATGAATGAACCGTTGGTGTGTGAATGTGTAATGTATGAATGAATGAACCATTGTAAAGCGTTTTGAGCACCTGGAAAAGCAATGCAATTCGTTATAACTCTAATTCCAACCTCGCTGAATATTACATATTACATTACAGAGGGGCTAGTGGGAAAGAATATGTTTTCCTTCCGTATCGCCGTTTGTCCAGCACCTGGGCATGTTCTATCACCTTCGTTAGGTGGGGCTAGAACCCCTGACACATCTTTGTGAGAACCATTTGTGAGGACCAGGGAAATGGACGATGTGGGCCTTCAATTGTGTTCTTTCTTCTTTGGAAACTGTTGATTGAAAATGCCCCTGAGCACCAACGGTCCAAACGCCCCCTGAAGTGAAATCCTAAATCCTCTGCCACATTTATTTCAGCTTGGCCTAATTATGAGGGAGAGAGGGTCAGGGAGAGAGACAGACACACATAATGAGAGAGAGAGAGAGAGAGAGAGAGAGAGAGACAGACGGGCACAGACGGAGAGACAGACGAGCAACGAGGGACAGTCAGACAGATTTTATTTTTTTACCTTGACACAACTGCTGACTGCTTTTCCTGTGGATGTGAAGAGAGAAAAGTTTACACGACGAGGCATGCACAGAGTTTGCCGTGCTCATTTGCATATCTCCTCCCTCATGTTATCAGCACTCGACACCAGGCAGTGCTCAGCAACGCTGAATAATAGGCCCAGCATGGTGCTCAAGATGGGAGGGAAACCTGTGCTTTGTGCCAACATTATTCAAAAGTTTCCAAACATTTTTTTTTTAAATATTTTTCAGAAATGTTGAAAAAGAGCAGAGCTTGTATATCTGCAACAATTAACCCATTCTGAACGGGAACCCATTTTGGTGTCAGCATCATGTTATGCTTTAGCTATTGAAAAATAGCAGACCTACAAGCTCATAGCGCGCCACCGAGTGGCGCGCTACGAGCTTGTAGGTCTGCTATTTTAGAAAAAGCGAAGAACGACTGACATTTTTAGAATCTGATCTCAGGTCAGAATGGGTTAATCAGACCAGTGTGTGTCCAGTGGAAACCTCGTATGAATCTGATCTCAGGTCAGAATGGGTTAAATGGATAAAGTGGTTAAAGTGATGCTGTAGTACTGTAACTACTTTGGCTGGGGGCCCCCTGGAACCCACTCAAGGACGTGTGTGTGTGTGTGTGTGTGTGTAAACAAGGCAGAGTGTGTGTGTGTGTGTGTGTGTGTGTGTGTGCGTGCATGCATGTGTGTTATCGTCCAGTTCCAAATGGCCTAGCCGTTATAAATACTGTACACATGTTCTGCTCATCGAATCGGAGAAAGCTTACTTCTGAATTATACAGGGCTTTATTTCTGAAAACATAGTGGCTGGCTTTATCCACATGGACCCTCGCCTCTCTATTCTAGGACCAACATTGGGTGAAAATGGCTCATGAGATTTGTGTACAGCATCTGCTGTTTTCAGCCAAGATACATCTCTCTGCTGTCGGGAAGAAACCACCTAACTGTACTTCCATGAGAGGTGGTGGAGTTAGCTTGTTTTTAGCAGACAGTTTGAGGGTTCCAATGGAGTTTAAGAGGTTTTGTCTGAAGCGTTGTTTTGCTACTTTTCATTGGTTACATTTTTGTTTTTACCAACACAGACATAAAGGTTTATGCATCAAATATGCATATGCATTTATGCATCAAATAAAATAAATAAAATTCTTCCACTTACTTCCACCACTTCCACCACCGTTGTGTTTGTGTGTTTTTGCCTTATTTTGTCAACCCACCGGACCCGCAATGTGTCCAGGATATGTAAACAACCCACCGGACCCGCAATGTGTCCAGGATATGTCTGGAGGGGCAGACGATCTTTAGTTATGGGCCGTTGAATATAGCTTGTTTTGACCACAATCTGGGAAAGATAAATATTGTATATATCTATCTCTGCTATTTTTGATTAGCCAACGCTAACATTTTAAATTACACAGATGCTTTAACTGAAAATGTATCAAAAACCAATATCTCAGATCTTCTATTTTCAGTACATATAATGATATTATAGTGTTTGCTTTGTTCCTCTTTCCTGCTTTTGATTTTTTTTTTTATAAATGATCATAAATTGCTATTTTTAGTATTTTAATCCTGAAAAGTAACAGTTTTGTACGTGAGGTTTCCACCCGACAGAGCTGACATTCTACCCACCACGCCCCCAATCCCCGTGCCTGTAGTTTATCTGGCAAACGTCGCTCGGGGGGGCGAATGCAATCTAATTTTGCCAGTAATCAAGAGCACTGTGTGTGTGTGTGTGTGTGTGTGTGTGTGTGTGTGTGTGTGTGTGTGTGTGTGTGTGTGTGTGTGTGTGTGTGTGTGTGTGTGTGTGTGTGTGTGTGTGTGTGTGTGTGTGTGTGTGTGTGTGTGTGTGTGTGTGTGTGTGTGTGTGTGTGTGTGTGTGTGTGTGTGTGTGTGTGTGTGTGTGTGTGTGTGTGTGTGTGTTTGTGTGTGTGTGTGTGTGTGTGTGATATTGACGTTAAGTTAAGATGGACGCTCTCATTTACTCGGACGCTACAGAATGCTGTAGGGGATAGAGAGAGAACAGCAGAGGGAAGAAATCATTCCATGACAAACTTAAGTTGCTTTTCACAGAGTGCTAGTCCTCAGTCTGCAACCTTTACCGGGTTCTCGGTCTCTGCAAAATTCATAGTCTCTCTCTCTCTCTCTGTGTAACCCTGGCATGTGTACAGTATGTCGGGCATGTCCTTCTCCAGGCAAACATTTTCAAAACGTTTTCATAAACGGCCGATGAACAAAGCTTGTAGATCGTCTTTTTCTTTCTTTTCTTTTTTTTACACAAAACATGCCAAGAACGCAACAAGTCTTGTTTTTAGCCTGTTTGTGCCCGTGTGCCAAAACGAGAAATCTCGTTTTTTGATTAATGTCATTTAACCCATTCTGAACGGGAACCCGTTTTGGTGTTGGCATCATGTTGTGCTTTAGCTATTGAAAAATAGCAGATCTACAAGCTCATAGCGCGCCACCGAGTGGCGCGCTACGAGCTTGTAGGTCTGCTATTTTAGAAAAATTGAAGAACGACTGACATTTTTTAGAATCTGATCTCAGGTCAGAATGGGTTAATCAGACCAGTGTGTGTCCAGTGGAAACCTCGTATGAATCTGATCTCAGGTCAGAATGGGTTAAGTGGCAGCTTCAACGTTGAATAGCCTTACTGGGGGCTTGGTTGAGCCCCTGACTACAGGACAGGATTGCATCACTTGCCTGGTGGGCCAAGGGGGTCTTCTTCTTTTGTTTTTTTGCGCATTTCACTGGCATTGGCCGGCACCATACCGCCTCTAGTGGCGGCATGGAATCGGTTAAGAAATTGAAAAGGGCTTAAAGCTGCAAGCCGTAACTTGAATGCCTGCTCTTCATAAAGAGCTGGCTGAATAGCAGCAGTACCCATGTTCTATGGCGGTGGTTTTCAACCCTTTTCATATCAAGGCCCTTTATGTATTCAGCATTTGATGACATTGAGCCTCTCAGACCCCAAACGTTGAATATCGTGTTGGGTGAGATTTTGTCCACAATTTCATGATTTATAACAATTCTTCTAAATTCTCTAATTGTGTAGACTTCTAGTGAATTAAGTAATGTACATAATGTAATGTAATGTAATGTAAGTTTAACAATAATTTAACTCCTGAGAGCTTCAAAATAAAATGTACACACTCAAGAGTTAAATATCTATAACGGTCCATTTGGTTATGAACCCGCCATCATTTAACTGGGGGACCACTGTTCTATGGAATTGAGTATGAATTTATTTATTATTGATTTTACTTTTCCCCGTGTGTCTCGGCTGATAACCACCTCCGCCTTTTATGTGTTTCTATAATTTGACGGATAGAATCTTTGTCTCCACCAGCTGAAGGCCTTGGGAGAGTATGTTTATCAGTCTGTCCGTCCGTCCGTCCGCGTGCGTGCGTCCGTCCGTCTGTCCGTCCGCGTGCGTGCGTCCGTCCGCCCGTCCGTCCGTCCACAGCTAACCTCCGGCACCGTTAACCCGGTTGATGCCAAACTTTGCACAGCTTGACCCGGCCCGGTGGAGACCTGTGTGTCCCGAGGGGCACTTTTTCTAGTTTTATCTTCTACTATATTTGACCTCGGCCCGGCAGCTGGTGTTTACTTAGTGGATGTGCATATGCTCTATTGTGTTTTTCTCGTTTGTATACATTCTATAACCCCTTCATGCATATACTTTATAAGTCTTTCAAAAAAAACAACAGATGCACGAGCTTTTAGAAGTTTAAAGCACAAAGGGGCACGGTGGCAGTGCTGTCGCCTCACAGCTAGAAGGTCCTGGGTTCGATTCCCGCTAGGGACGCTGTGGGCACTGGCGGCGTGTTCCCTCCTCCGCGTCATCAGTGCCCATACCCGAGGCGGGGGTTGGCGAAAGGGCCTTTCTGTGTGGAGTTTGCATGTTCTCCCCGTGTCCCCTAGGGTAGATACCCTCACAAAAACATGCAGTAATCCTGGTCTCTAAAACTACCTCCCCCTGGCCAGCCGGGGCGCCTGATGGAGGGGAAAGGAACTGGTCGGAATAACGTGTCCCTTCCACGCGCTACGTCCGGCCGGGGAAATTCCCCCCTGTGAGGTGAAAAGAAGCAGCTTGGACTCCTCATGCACAGAAGGAGGCATGAGGTCAGTCCGCTGCCCCCCCAGGTTGGCAGAGGAAGTGTAGCGACCCAGGATTACATCAGATAATTGGCACTGGGTGAAAAGAAAACTGGGTTACAAAATCGTGGGATAAAAAAAAAAAAAAAAAAAAAAAAACAGATGCACAAGCTTTTAGAAGTTTAAAGCATTTGGTCTTCTGGGGGTCCCTGGCACAACACCAGGGTGACTGCGGCCAAGTATATATCAATTGGGGGTCATTGGCCTGAAACGGTGTGACAACCACTGATGTATGATATGGTCATCTATGCTTTTTTTTGTCAATAAACACCTCAGTCAATCAATCTACCTTGGCTTCCATCCATTCAGGTAGATGGATGCTGTAGTGCCATCCAGGCTGTTAAAATGACCACCAGTACATTGACGTACTGCTATATGCTGCATTTCTAATGGGATGGCGGCGTTGTCTTGTTTGTGCACACAC
>NC_137864.1:52487141-52492141 GCF_963924005.1 Protomyctophum bolini
TTTGATTGCAAAGCGTAAAAGGCAAACAGAACTTATGTGTTATTTCGTTAATTGTAAATCATCTGTGTGACAATTAATCATCAAATAAAATGAATTGTAATCGTGACATCCCTATAATGCCAAAAAACACAATTAAATATGTAATCGTATATTATTTGCACGACAATTCATAGCCAACTGTAATCGTAATGGTGACAGCCCTGCTCGTAGAGTGGTGCTTATGTGGTACAAACGTGTCTCTCCCTGGCCCCTGTGACCCTCCACTAAATCTCCACACTGCATCCAATTTTCAAGTGACAACATCCTTGTCAGTGTGAGGCCTGCGGCGCGCCGTGCCGACCACTGGGGAGACGTCGTTACGCGCTTCAGCTTGATGAGAGCTGTCGTTTCACACCCGATGATCTGCTCTCTTCAAAAGTTGGATTTCCATTTAATGCACTTTGCAGAGAAGAAAAGAAAACTCCTAGCTAGTAATGAAACCATCCAATTTGAATTGTCATATGGATAATGCACAACAGAAATGCAATATCAAATGCCACACACGCACGCACGCACACACGCACGCACACACAAACAAATGAAATGAACTATTTCCCATTACCATCATCAGCATACTAAATGGATATTTGGTACCAACAAAAAATTAGTTGTAATTAGCTGAAAGTGCTTATCAGCCTAAAAAATAATTGTCATTTGTAATCAAAGTGCTTTTGAACACAGTTGAAGCACCCTTTATTAGCAACAGTATGTCCATCAGTGTGTCGATGGTCCAGTACACAGTGTTGGCAGGGTTAGTGTGTGTGTGTGTGTGTGTGTGTGTGTGTGTGTGTGTGTGTGTGTGTGTGTGTGTGTGTGTGTGTGTGTGTGTGTGTGTGTGTGTGTGTGTGTGTGTGTGTGTGTGTGTGTGTGTGTGTGTGTGTGTGTGTGTGTGTGTGTGTGTGTGTGTGTGTGTGTGTGTGTGTGTCCCTTATCTCCCTCAACACACCTTTTTCATTCTTCCCACGGTCTTGTCTCCATAGCTCTGCCTAAGAAACCGTATTAGTCAGAGTAGACAGAATAGTAGTAGGGTCGGCCAGAGGCTCCACCAGCACCTGAACGACATGTTTCCGTAACATGTTAGGTTACGAAAAAATAATTCACTTTGTGTATTTTGTAGAAAGAGACATAGGGCTGTATTTTGCGTGTCTTAAGAACCAGGTCTTATTCCCTAACTTGAGTAAACTAAAGACCTGGAGGCGTGGTCAATGCTCTTTGGCCACTCAGAATAGCCAAATGGCATTGGTCACGCCTCCAGGTCTTTATTTTACTCAAGTTAGGGAATAAGACCTGGTACTTAAGACACGCAAAATACAGCCCATACAGTATAGATGTAATTTGTTATCTCTGTGTGTGTTGTTTACTTCAAGAGTTGTCTCCATCTTATGGTTCGGGTTGGGGATAGTTGTAAGTAAGGGTTCAAATGAACGCTATGAAAACACCAGTAAGACGCGCAAACGCGGGAAGCGAACGCAGCTCGTACATATTTAAGTTGTCACCATGACTCAGCCATAACCATATAAGGAGTCCCCAAAGCAGCTCCATATATTATGGGCACAAAAGCGTGACACATGTCACCATGACTCATGTGTTCGTGTGTCTGTGCCCTTTGTGCCCATATATGGAGCTGAGTGATTTGTTTGTGATTGATGCAACACACTCCATATTTGGACGTAGCTCCATATATGGGCACAAAGGACACACACACACACACAGACACACAGACATGATCTGCTAGGTCTCATAGTAAGTGCTCACTGCGTTCGCAATTATTTGGCCAGGGAAACCAGAAGACATCTTAACCACGCTAGCCCATATATGGAGCTGAGTGATTGCTGATGCAACACACTCCATATTTGGATAACGGGACAGACACACGGACAGACAGACAGACGCACACACAGACATGATCTGCTACGTCTCATAGTAAGTGCTCACTGCGTTCGCAAAAACATGATAAAAGATAATACACCCGTCCTCCAACATTTTGTACAGAAATAAGTATAGTTTTGAACATCTTCTGGTAATTAAGGTCACTTATTGTTTTTGTGTTTTTTTTTTCAGAGTTTCAGAGTAGAGTAGAGTAGATTTGCGGGCACAAAAGGGGCCAGGTCCACATAAAACTTAACTTAAAAAAAACTTAACTTAAAAATAATTAACTTAAAAAAATTAACTTTAAAAAAAAATCTTAAAAAAACCCAAATATGTACGAGCTGCGTTCGCTTCCCACGTTTGCGCGTCTTACTTGTAATCACACCTGCGTGAAGTGAGGGGTGATTTTATCATCGTACATCATCACGTACTGTATACTTGACACTGTCTATTTGCTCAGACACTTTAAGTCGCAACACCAACTTTGATGAGGCAGTTAGTATTGCTTTGGTTTCTAAATACAGGGTTTTCCTAATTTCCTCAAAAAAATGTTTTTGTTTTTGTTTTCTTCCCTGCAGTAGCAGAGATATTGTGAGGTGGAGATATGCATAGATATGTGCTCTCTGACAGTATTAATAATAATAACTTTATTTGTATAGCACCTTTCATGACATGAAATGCAGCTCAAAGTGCTTTACAGAAAAATGGAGAATAAAAGAAAAGCAAGGCAACAACATTAAGAACAAGCAGTAATGCAATAGTGAGGACATGAATAACAAAAATAAAAAATAAAAGATCAATTAAAAGCAATGTTGTAGAAGTGGGTCTTGAGCTGAGCTTTAAAAATGTCTGCAGAGGCTGCCTGACGAAGGTACAGTGGGAGCTTGTTCCATGCCGTCGGCCCCTAGAAGCAAAAAGCTGCTTCCCCGTATTTTTTAGTTGCCATTTTTTTTGGCAAAGCGAGCAGGCCAGCAGTGGAAGACCTTAGGGGGCAGTTTGGGACATATTTAGGCAGGCAGTCATGTAGGTAGGAAGGTGCGAGACCATTGAGAGCTTTATAGACAAGTAAAATAATTTTAAAATCAATCCTAAAATGTTATGCATGTTCAAAGTTTTGCACTTGACAAAGGCCTCTCCCATCCAGTGGTGGACAAACTAGATCTCAACTGCAGTATTTGAGTCAAAGTAATAAGTATAGATATTCCTATTATTACTCAACTAAGTACAAGTGAACGTTCCACGTTCAAACGAGCATTAGCAGATAAATCCCTTCACCATCGGAAACAGAGCCCACAACAACAACGACAAAATAATGCCGCTGTTTTGTGGAAAACGTGTGAACAAACATGTCTTTGCGCTTTTGTGTGACAAACAATATTGTACTATAACGAAGCAGGGCATTCATTTATACAAAATAATAATAAGTTGAAATATGGAGAAGAGTGCATTCTGCCCTGCAGCAGCAACGGTAATGATTAGAGGCTATGGTGTCTCTGTGAGGAAATTACAGACGGGATGAAATCTGTCTAAGCAGAGCTATCTCACGCTGTCTCCATCACCCACAATTACTCAATTCCCCCGAGCCCAGATGCCCATTACCGTTATTGCACTGTTGTCGAGTAATGTGTATTAGTAAGTTTCAGCGGCACTTCACTCTGTCGAGAGCAGCGGCCGACTGAATAATATCGGTAAATGGTCTGCATTTGTATTAACGGCTTTTATCCCATTCTGACCGGGCACCCATTTTGGTGTTAGCATCATGTTATGCTTTACCTATTGAAAAATAGCAGATCTACAAGCTCATATCGCGCCACCGAGTGGCGCGATACGAGCTTGTAGGTCTGCTATTTTTGAAAAATTCGAAGAACGACTGACATTTTTAGAATCTGATCTCAGGTCAGAATGGGTTAATCAGACCAGTGTGTGTCCGGTGGAAACCTCGTATGAATCTGATCTCAGGTCAGAATGGGTTATACAAAGAGCTTTACAAAGTAGGGAAGTGCATGACTGACCAAAATCTAATATTCTACTTTCCTGGCACATTTTCTTTGGATATTTTAAATCCACCCCTTTTGTTTAAATTAAAAATTAGAGTTAAGTGATTTTCCATCACTTACACACCCCATGAATCCTTGACTTCATGGAGATGCTTTTGGTGCATTCCTAAGCCAATACACCCCATGAATCCTTGACTTTTCAGCATATCAATTAAAAAAGTTTTGCACCGCGTTTCGATCTTGCTGAACTGCTACTGTTGATGTTTTTGAGGGGGGGCTAGCCCCTCCTATATACCGCGTTTGTCCCCGCAGGTCTCATAATTGACAATGAAAGGGGAAATTAGGTAGCCTGGGTTCCAGCCTGATTCGCTGCGTTCCGCGTATCTGAAAATGTCACTGCGCTGATCGGTCTGGAGAGACTCTCCACAGGTAGGCGGGACATATGAAGGTTGAAATGGAGCCGAGGCTTCTGATTGGTCTGTGGTGCGGGTTCAGGAAGAACATCAGTTTGACGTACCAATGCGCACTGTGCAGCTACTGCTGTTGTCCTGCAACGTCCCGGCTTATCATTCACTAAACTAACCCCACACAGTTTACTGAATCTGACAACGTCCCCTTATCATTCACTAAACTAACCCCACACAGTTTACTGAATCTGACAACGTCTCCTTATCATTCACTAAACTAACCCCACACAGTTTACTGAATCTGACAACGTCCCCTTATCAGTTTACTGAATCTGACAACGTCCCCTTATCAGTTTACTGAATCTGACAACGTCCCCTTATCAGTTTACTAAATATGACAACGTCCCCTTATCATTCACTAAACTAACCCCACACAGTTTACTGAATCTGACAGTGGACTACTGAATCGTTTACTTATAGTATACTAGGCGCTATTTTTGTCAACAGTGAGAATCATGGAAAGAGTGGCGCTGGCTGATGACGTATCAGCAACAACGTCGCTACGTAACGGGTGACGTTATGAAATGCGAATCAAGCAGCCTCTGTCCAGAGTACTGATCATCGCAATGACATTTTCAGATCCGCGCAACGCTGCGGTTCAGGCTGGGACTCTAGGTCGTCCTCAGAC
>NC_137864.1:52494641-52509641 GCF_963924005.1 Protomyctophum bolini
TGTGTGTGTGTGTGTGTGTGTGTGTGTGTGTGTGTGTGTGTGTGTGTGTGTGTGTGTGTGTGTGTGTGTGTGTGTGTGTGTGTGTGTGTGTGTGTGTGTGTGTGTGTGTGTGTGTGTGTGTGTGTGTGTGTGTGTGTGTGTGTGTGCGCGTGGGTGCGTGCGTTGTACTCGGAGTGTCGGATGTTTTAAATTAATCCGATTTGATGACGGCAGTGGGCATAGCACACGTCATATCGGGGAGTCTGGCTCCTGCTTCCATCACAGAATGCATTCAGTGGTGAAGAAAAATACTCCCATTAATTACGTACCGATACCACAATGCAGAAATGCTCTGTTACAAGCAAAAGGCCTGTATTCAAAATTCAAAAAGTACAAGTGCTCGCATTTTTACACAATGTGGCTAAGGTTTTCCTCAAACTGGCAATTGCTTACCTTGCTGAGGATAATAATATACCCATATTTTTCCAAATTGTAGCCCGGGCTGTTAATATGCAAAATCGATTTGGACCCCAGGAATTTATAAGGAACTAGGCTGCTATTTGACCCAGATTTGTGCAAACAGACTGTGCCGTGTAAAATTCCAATAATATAAACATTTTAAAAGGCTCTCATACAGTATACTGAATATATTCTTTCAAATGAGGTTTGGACTTTTTTAATGAATTGAACTATTTGAATAAAGGTTGTACACATCAGTGAAATGAACCGCTGGGACAATCCCTAATTGAGAGAGCGTAGGCCTAACAAGCGCACCACTGCTCAGTGCACATGGAATATAGGCTGCATGGCTAACAGGGCTTGGTCATTACCTTCCATCTCTCTCCATATCGTTTGATAAAGGCATATAAAAAACATGACTTATACACCCAATGAAAATATACTCTTCACGGGGTGTAGAGACCACTTGGAATTATAACAATGGGTTGTGCATATAGGCTGAGTATGGAATGCTGAGCTGCGCTCGGGAATATTTTGATTAGTTGATTTGATTTGATTCAGTAGCTTAATGCCAGTTATCGCCAGTTATATGTGACCATACCATTATTTAACAACCTATACACGGCACATTTCATTATGCTTTAAGTAGCATGTGACGTGTCAAACATGGGGTTTTTCATGATTCTGAATCCATTCCAAACATTTGTTTTGCACGAAAAACACTCCTTGGTCTAAATACGGCCATAGCCACTTGCCCAAATGTGCCCAAATTAATGTGATGACCCTTATTAACCCTTGTCACATTTGTGATGATGGCTATTGCTGTTTTTAGCCCAAGGAGTGTTTTTCGTGCAAAACTAATGTTTAGAATGTTTTCAGAATCATGAAAACCCTCTAGTCTGACACATCACATGCTACTTAAAGCATAATGAAAATTGGAAGATGTGTCATGCCAAAATAATAAACTTGAGACTTAAGGCTGTTCATTAATTGCGTTAATTAAATTGTGTTAAAATATTTAACGCAATTAACGCATTGTGACAGCCCGAAATGGTCCCGAGCAGTTCATGACGCCTGTCGCTCACCCCTGTCAACCGCCTGTTTTAAATGCCCCGTTGATTTGGCCTGGTGTGCGAGTGTGGAGACAGACAGACAGACAGACAGACAGACAGACAGAGCGAGAGAGGGACGTTCAGCGTTGGACCTAGGTGTGTGGAGACAGAGTGTGGAGACAGACAGACAGACAGACAGAGCGAGAGAGGGACGTTCAGCGTTGGACCTAGGTGTGTGGAGACAGAGTGTGGAGACAGACAGACAGACAGAGCGAGAGAGGGACGTTCAGCGTTGGACCTAGGTGTGTGGAGACAGAGTGTGGAGACAGACAGACAGACAGACAGAGCGAGAGAGGGACGTTCAGCGTTGGACCTAGGTGTGTGGAGACAGAGTGTGGAGACAGACAGACAGACAGAGCGAGAGAGGGACGTTCAGCGTTGGACCTAGGTGTGTGGAGACAGAGTGTGGAGACAGACAGACAGAGCGAGAGAGGGACGTTCAGCGTTGGACCTAGGTGTGTGGAGACAAACAGACAGACAGACAGACAGAGCGAGAGAGGGACGTTCGTTCAGCGTTGGACCTAGGTGTGTGGACGAGGAAGCCAGTCCCTCGATCGTCACTTTTAGTTCACTGCGTTTAGTCCAATAAAGTGGCGTAGTCTCTGGCTCGTTGAAGACAACTTCCCCACAGAGCTGCACTTTTATTTCAGGCTCTTGTTTTGTTGTTTTCGGGGGGACATTAAAAGCCGCCCTGCACGGTCAGACGGTCTTATTCATTCTTTGACACTCGTTGCGTTGCGTGTCATATCTTTTTAAGTTTTGGGATCTGGACAATTCATTGTTTTGCCGGGCACGGACAAGCCTGTGGTACTTAAGTCTTATTTATTTTCTTTATCTATGAACTTGGGAAGGGGATTGTGATGGTTTATTGTGCAACAACTGCAAAGGCCGGGTTGAAATCAAATGAATTGACGTGGTGTTAGGAGTTTCTGAATATATATATTTTTTGTTTGTTTTATTTTCAACCATTCTGAACTGTTGACTTTGGGTTTATGCACTGTGGTGAACTGAGTTTGTTTATTTATGTGGGTTGAATTGAAAAGTGTTTTTATTTCTCAATACAAAGGTCTGTTGCAAACTTGTGGTTAAATCCAGATGAGGAAGAACTCATAAAAACTCATATCCGCTTTCTGTCATTTAGCTTCCCATTTCCACAACAATGTTCAGGAAAACATGGCATATTATGGACATAGTCTTCGAATGGTGATTAACCATGATTAATTCATTGTGAAGCTGTGATTAATCTGATAAAAAAAAATGTAATGATTTGACAGCCCTAATGGGAATACAAAAATCCAAATTATTTAGGGTCACCTTAGGTGGTACCAATTTGTCCAAATGCCAATGTTGGCCCCTGCACTATTAGACCTAGAGCAACCAGTAAGACGCGCAAACGCGGGAAGCGAACGCAGCTGAGACCCTGCAGATCATGTCTGTCTGTCTGTCTGTCTGTCCCGCTGTTACTGTATATGTGGACCTGGCCCCTTTTGTGCCCATATATGGAGCTGAGTGGACCTGGCCCCTTTTGTGCCCATATATGGAGCTGAGTGATTGCTGATGCAACACACTCCATATTTGGATAGCGGGACAGACACACAGACAGACAGACACACACACAGACAGACATGATCTGCTAGGTCTCATAGTAAGTGCTCACTGAGTTCGCAATAACCCACCTATCTCCCAGACTCCCTCTCCAGGGGGTGTGTGCACACTTTTCCGACATACCATTGGACCGACATGCGGAAAACGAGCGGATTAAGGTTGGCGAACATGCGTTACGGTTGTGCTGAACGTACATTACATTAGCCACTAGCTCTTAGCTGCGGGGATACATTGTTGTTGGGCGGAAACCTCTTATTTACATATTTGAATTTACTTACGTATGATTTACAACATACTGACGTCACACCAAAGCATCACAAGTACCAGATCCCCCCCCCCCCCGTGTGTGTGTGTGTGTGTGTGTGTGTGTGTGTGTGTGTGTGTGGGGGGGGGGGGGGGGGTGCACGCACGTGTGGGGGGGGGCACGCGTGTGTGCGTGGGCGCGCACCCACCACTCGGACAAACTTGCTGTCTCTCAAAGGAGGGTTACTGATATCAAAATGACGTTCAGCTACTTTTCGAGTTGCCCCCTGTATCCCTGCCTCCTCCTGACTGTCACCATGCTTTCTCACTTCCAGCTGAAAGGAGAGAGAGAGGCCTGTGGAGTGATTTAACCACCACTGTCTTTCTAACAGTGTTTCTAAACCTGTATAATGATTAGATGAGCAGAGCAGAGCATTATTCCATGCAGAGAGCCGTCGGTGAACTGCTGCATGAGTCAGTCAGGGATGTGTAGTGAGTCAGCGTTCTGCTGTGTGGAGATTCAAGTCTGTGTTTCCTACTATCCAGTTAGCTACTATTGGACCCTTTTATCGCCTGTCGGGTAGAAAACCTCACACGTCCAAAACAGTTATACTTTTCAGGAATCAAATTCTACACTATAGCGACAGTAGCAGATCCACAAACGCAAAGCGCTTCGTATCACGTTTCGAGCTTGCAGATCTGCTACTTTCGATGCTTTTGTCTGAAAAAAAACCCCTACAAAGTTTAAATATAGATAGAGGAGAGAAAATAGATAAGAGGTTTAAGCCCAACAGAAACAATTTTTACTTTGCCTGGTCTACTATCAACGCCCACAGACCTGAGGCTAACTGTCTTCCAGTTCGCCCTGTCTTTCTGAGGCATTGCATTTTTGGTTCCGGTAGCTCTGGAGTTATCTCAAAATGTGCACATTGCTAACTCTTAGTGACCCCATGAGTGAGTTTTACTCACTAAAGTAGAACTCTGCTACTTTACGCAGCGAGTAAACACCAGCATGGCCTCTAGGGCAATGTTTCAGGCGGTGGTGGTGGGGGACGGGAACATTTGTGACACAGGCCAGCACTTTGGTCCTCAACTCGCCAGAATGAAATGGTCGAAATAAAATCGTTTTTTTTTTCTTCTTTACTTTAACTCAAGTAAAACAGTGTGTCCACTCAACTGTCATTGACAGGTAACCTAGTGGGGGAGTGGTTAGTGGGTGGGGGAGTGATTATGCAAGACATTAGGGGTGTGGACAAGCATCTATTGTCACACCCATTCCAGAGGTGCTAAAACCTGATGAATCTTTGCAGGAAAATTTCTCTACTTTGCATCTGTATCTGTTATGTGTTTCAACAAGTTTTAGATGGTCATATCTCCTTCCATCATATGAAAGCTTACATTCTGTACTTTAATAATCTGTAATAATCTGTAATCTGTAAAAATCCAGTTGAGGCCCTTTTTGCTGGCCCCTGTCACATTTAGGAACCCTCAAACGTAACTTGTATATCCCTGTGCTTTGCAGACCTCCGTAAGCAGCTGGAGAGTGCCGAGCTGAAGAACCGCCGGCTGAAGGAGATCTTCCAGCAGAAGATCCAGGAGTTCCGCACCGTGTGTTACATGCTGACCGGCTACCTGATCGACCCGACCACGGAGAACCACTACAGGCTCACCTCCGTGTACGCCGAGCAGATGGACGACTCGCTGCTCTTCAAGAAGGTACGCACGCACGGGAGCACACACACACACACACACACACACACACACACA
This sequence comes from Protomyctophum bolini, assembly GCF_963924005.1. Taxonomy (NCBI): domain Eukaryota; kingdom Metazoa; phylum Chordata; class Actinopteri; order Myctophiformes; family Myctophidae; genus Protomyctophum; species Protomyctophum bolini. Next base: position 52,499,807 of record NC_137864.1, read on the forward strand.
CACACACACACTACTGCGACTGTGGCTCAAGAGGTAGAGCATGTTGTCCAATGATCCATGGGTCAGCGGTTCGAATCCCGGCTCCTCCTGTCTACATGTCGAAGTGTCCTTGGGCAAGACACTGAACGCCAAATTGCTCCCGATGTGCTGATTGGTACCTTGCATGGCTTCCGCTGCCATCGGTGTATGAATGGGTGAATGTAATGCACATTCTATGTAAAGCGCCTTGGATAAAGGCGCTATATAAATGCACCATTTACCATTTACACACACACACACACACACACACACACACACAGGGCTCCCTCAAGACATCTTGTATCTCAATGGGATTTTATTTTGCCCGTATAAATAAAGGTCAAATAAAACATGCATACATGCCTTCCTGCCTGCCTATACAGTACATAATATGCAGGCACACCCACATGCTTGTTCAAATGGTAAAAGAAATGGTAAATGGTGCATTTATATAGCACTCTTTATCCAAAGTGCTTCACAGTGCAGCTCTCTCTGTCTCTCTCTCTCTCTCTCTCACATACACACACACATTGATATGCTGCTGATGGCAGGAGGAAACGGCACTAGGCACCAACCTGCTCATCTGGAGCAGTTTTAGGGGCTGCAGCTAGTCTTGCTCAAGGACACTTCAACACAGACACAAGGGGGGGATCCGGGGAATCAAACTGGAAGCCTTCCGCTTCCCCAAGTGGGCGCTCCAGCCTCGCTCCTCTCTGCACGGTGCCTGTGAATGCTCTTAAAGGGACACTTCACCCTTTTTGCAAAGAAATATATGTTAATGACGTTTAGGAGCTTTAGATCACTTTCCTGGGGGTCTTTATGTGTGTAATATGTGGTTTTAGATATTTTAGATTGTAGCAGTGAGCCTGTTGTCTCTGATGTCATGGACACTGGTCTCACTCCTTGTTGATAGGGGGGAGAGCTGTCTTACTGAGACAACATGTAGTCTGTTCCAATGGATGGATTGGATGTAGTCATCCAACACCGTCTGCATGCACATGCGGTTCTGCTGTGGGGAAGTGGTACAGCGCAGAACAAACGCCGGGCGACCTTGGCAATATGTGCACGGGTCACTACTCACTGCGTCTGTTGCGATAGCGCCGCCGCCCCCCCCCCCCCCCCCCCCCCCCCCCCCCCCCCCCGACATCGCTGGTGCTCGTAGAGCGGAGAATTGAGACCTCCAGGGGCATTTATATAATCCCCCTTCCTTCCGCGGTTCCTGTGCTGAGCTCCCGGTGCAATTTCTCGGCATTGTTATAGTCATGTGTCTGACTGGGTCACGTAAAGGAGAACAGTATACCAACCACGCATGCAAGTGCGCGCGCGCACACACACACACACACAGGCCCTCTCTGCCGTGTGTGTGTGTGTGTGTGTGTGTGTGTGTGTGTGTGCGTGTGTGTGTGAGTCAAGTCAGTAGTATTTTTTTAGCTCCTGAGTCAAGACTACATAAGAGACCCAACTATTACCCTCATGGCAAAGACAAACTCCCCTTTAAAGACGTGGTGGAATTAAATATCTCTTTTTCACACTTTTAGAGCTTGCCCAACGTCATAATAAGTACATATCGATCATTAGATGCCCCTACAAATGGCAAGTCCCTAAAAGTTGTACTGCGTGATGGCATACAGTAGACCCTTATGAATGTAAATTAATCTTGATTTCATTCACCTGCAGTGCAGGCGTTAATATTAAGAGTTGCACGACTGCCCCTGGCAGGTAAAAAAATCTTTCGGGCAGGTGGGTTTTGCTTTCAGGTTGAAGTGGTGAATCGTTAGATTCAATGCTGGTAGTTATTTTCTAAGGTTAGTGTTTGCTCATGATCCAGCCTAAATGTAACCTGACGCTGCCAGATGGGGGCGGTATTGGGCATGTTCCCCAACACAGCTTCCATCTGGGATTTCTCAGGGAGTTCAGCTAACACCAATCTGTTCCGTACCGAACCAATCAGCGTGAGCTAAGGGCGGGATATGTGCGAAACCGGATGTGAAGCTATATAGACACGTCAATATGAGTGTTTGCACGCCCACACGGTGATAGACAGATGGTCCCATCCAATCATCTACCAAGTATCTTGGAAAAAAAGGAACAGCCCCGTCATCGAATTTGCTTCCACGATCCCAGATCCCAATAAGCTGTGAAACAAATTTGTGTAGCAAGCTTTTTGGATCTGGCAGCGTCAGGTTAGCCTAAATGGTCCGTTAAGTTAAATTTGACTTTGAAATTGCGTTTTTACACTACCTTGCAGTGCTAGAGCAGAGTCGCCGTCTGTTGCCAGCGTTACTCTAGCAAGCTAATTAACACTTAACACCTTTTTTACAGCTAATCACATTGCTATTATTGCAATTTAATGATTAAGCTTAATGATGAATTTGCTGAAATTGGGTATAGGTGTGTGACACCATTTCATTATCTTGTTTTGAGTACTGTATATCGTTGCAGGCAGAACACTTGTATCTCCATATTTTAACTTAAATGTAAATGAATTCCCTACTTCGTCATACTACACTAACTACAGGGTCACACATCTACATTCTCCCACACACGTCGTCACACAAAAGTAGCAGATCCAAAAGCTCGAATTTGGAGCTTGTGGATCTGCTACTTTTGGAGATATGACATTTCCACCCCTACAGAGACGATATCTGTTCTACTTGGTTTTGGGGGTTACCGCCATCCTTTTTCATACGCAACCGCTAATTAAAACAAGGCACATTTTGAGTTTTGTGCAAATCTTACCTTTATGTATTACTGATAGTGCATTTCTCATTTCAGAAAACTAACAAAAAAACTCAGTTACAGACTTGTAAGGGTCCATTTGTAACCCCGAGGGCCCCCAACCCCACTTTGAGAACCTCTGATTCAGAGCGATCTCCAACTTATTTTTCCAAGCTGATGGCGAGGCAATTTGTGAGCGTTATTATGTTCGTTTTGGTGCTGATTTTAGAGAGTCCTAGACCACCAATTATAGAGGTTTTGACAGATCATTTTGTAACGGGGGGGGGGGGACGGGGGACGGCAAGGCCCTGACCTGAGGGAGCGGGGGGGGCATGTATAGTTGGAGGAGGTTGAAGAGGCAGGGAGGAGCCAGATTGTTCAGTGGGTGAGCATAGTGGATTCTTGCCACTGCAGGAGAGACATACCGCAGTGGCATCCAGCATTGTAGAGTGGTGCGGTTAGGTACTGTAATAATAATAATAATAAACTTTATTTGTATAGCACCTTTCATACATAAATGTAGCTCAAAGTGCTTCACAGGGCAAAAATAAAATACAATAAAACACAAGTAGTTAAAATGATAAAACAATGGCAAAGAACAAAATTGAATATAAGAACATAAAATAAATAAAAACAAATAAAAACACCACATGCAGCAAATCAGTCAGGGCAGGGTAGGAACGTGCATATTAAAACTCAATTAAAAGCAACGTTGTAGAAGTGGGTTCTTTAAAAATGTCTACAGAGGCTGCCTGACGAAGGTACAGTGGGAGCTTGTTCCATGCCGACGGCCCCTAGAAGCAAAAAGCTGCTTCCCCGTATTTTTTAGTTGCCATTTTTTTTCAGGCCAGCAGTGGAAGACCTTAGGAGGCGGTGTAGAAGCCAGGTTTGAAATTCCTCCTTGCAAAACGATTGCCGTTTGTACATGTTGACCAAGATGCCGATGCTAACGGTTGCAGCAAACCTACAGTACTACTAGAGTGGATATACCTTGCAACTCATGATGGATTCTGCATTGAATTGAAACCCAAGCATTGAAAAAAGCAGCTCAAACCCTATATTGTTGCCGTCTGGCAGAAATATCTTATCTCCATTTTGTTTACACTTTGTGTGTCTTAATAAATGAACACCTTACTTTATCACACTACGGCGTCACACAAAATGATCAAAAGTGGTAGTCTGAAGCGACGCATTTTCAGCTTGTAGATCTGCTAATTTAGCTGTCTATTTGTATTTATTTAATCCTGCAAAGTAACAGTTTGAGGTTTCCACCTGACAAGTACTGTATATCATCTTTGACTAGTGTCTCCCAGGGGTCTACTTGATCCATTGCTTCCCCCCTCTACACTAATTATTTTTTGGCGGAATTTGCTACAATCTAACAACACTTTGCACTGCAATATGTTGTGAGCTTGGCCTTTTTTGCTCAACATTTGTTTATTATGACATGCACATAATATGGATGGCAGGGTTGATGTGGTAGCCTGGCACGAGCTGGGACAAAATATCGTCTCTGGCTTGTTTGGCACAACCAGGGAGGACCAGCGTGCAGATACTCTACACAACCAGGGAGGACCAGCCGATACTCTACCGCCCCGCCCCATCCAGGCACATGCAAACACAAAAGCTTGTAATTCCACAACTTTTTACTGAAAAAACATCCCTCCATGTTGAAATAAATGATAACTACACGACACATACATAAATACACAATAGTTAATTTGAACCCATACACAACATAGTTGGCCTACAGTACTAACATATTACCACACAACCTATACATTTGATTGTTAGCCAACAGTATCCTATACTCACAAACAAGGAGAGTGTATTGCTCTCATAAGGAGGTTGCTGGCTAAAGCACATGGCACTGTTAGTAAGCTACCATACTCTGGGGAGATAATCTCCACTGGAGATGATGTATCGGACCTATTACAAACTATTACATGAACATGATTACATGCAAAACATGAGTCTGCATGCAATCAGAACTGTGTCTAGTTAACTACACTCTAGAAAACAAGGGTACGCTATGATGAGCTGAGAATGTATGTTAGGCTAGATTTATAGGCTATATGAGGATGGAAATGCTTAACTTATACATAGTGACGGTTGTAATTTGCGTAGATGTGTGCATGAGTTGTTTTATTGTAGCAGCAAAATCATTCCTTGTTTTTAATAAGGTAATACCAGACCCTGTGAACATTTTGAAAGGTCAGTAAACGATATCACTGACTCAAACAATGATATTGTGATGCCTATATTGCCTACATAGTGTTATTCATGTCCCTTTAGCTCATAGTATGGGCTTCCTCTGCACCAGGACAGGTGCATCATACTTTAACCACTAACCCTGGTGTCCTGGTTTTGTCGATAATTATATTCATTATTGGCAGAATGCAAAGAACAATAGCACCTGTGTGAACTGTGAACCGAGTGGTGCAGGCTGCTTAATAACACAGCTGGCTTGCTGCCAGCGCTGTTGCAGTTGTTGAGGCCGTACTCCAAATGGAGTGGACAGACAGACAGACAGACGTAAATACAGACATGCAGAAACACATGTGGCGGCTGTGGCCAGTCAATAGAGCTGTTGGTCAGAATAGGCACCGCTCAAAAGATCTGACCATGTATTGTTCTGTCGGCAGTGCTGGGCATATGTCCGGTACATCATAATGGTCTTTTCACCACTGCCACACAAAAGGGGCAACGGGTATCTGGATTTGAAACCGGACCAGTAGAAACTGTTGGCGCTGCTGGCAGAGCTTTCCCCACAGCCCTTTTAACCCATTCTGACCTGAGATCAGATTCATACGAGGTTTCCACTGGGGGGACACACTGGTCTGATTAACCCATTCTGACCTGAGATCAGATTCTAAAATTCAAAAATAGCAGACCTACAAGCTCGTAGCGCGCCACTCGGTGGCACGCTATGAGCTTGTAGATCTGCTATTTTTCAATAGCTAAAGCATAACATGATGCTAACACCAAAACGGGTTCCCGTTCAGAATGGGTTAATGTGTCAACTGTCTTCAGGAGCTGGGTGGGAAATACATGACAATTCTCTGCAGTACATCCACTTGTGCAGGAGGTCTACTGAAGTCCACTCTGATTATTTCTTCCTCCTCCGAGTTAGCCCCGGAGGCAGGCTTTCCTTCCAGCTCAGCACTGTACTGTACTGTACTGTACTTTACGGAGCAGCTGCAGCAGTGATGGCACAGCGACACGTCTTTCCCAGACATGAAGTCACCAGACACAGTGTGAGGCTCTCTCTCCACTGCCCTCGACACCAACATTCAAAGACTTGCATGTCTTCTTCTATCACCTCTCGGAGTACTGACAGTGCAAACTAAGCCAAACCATGCTGCTCTGTGCCGGCAGGCATATAGTCTCCAAAGAGGAGAGCTGGCCTTGGCTAACATCTTACTGTATTTGCAATGAAATGGAAAGTTCCTGTAGGGGTGTCTGACTGTCTTTGTATGGGGCATGCCCATACAAAGATTTAACTCAAACCCAGAGCCCTGTTGATGTCCATTATACATTTAAAGTTTAAATGTATAATGGACATCAGCAGGGCTCTGGTTTGAGTTAAATCTCACCCGTGAGTTTGTTTAAATTCCTAACATGCCTAACTCTACATGTTGTAACTGGAGCTGCAGACACATTATTGTGTCTGCAAATTATTTTGGCAAATTAGGGTTTTGGCAAATTATTTTGGCAAATTATTTTGGCAAATTATTTTGGCAAATTGTTTTGGCAAATTGTTTTGGCAAATTGCTTTGGCAAATTGTTTTGGCAAATTAGGGTTTTGGCAAATTATTTTGGCAAATTATTTTGGCAAATTAGGGTTTTGGCAAATTAGGGTTTTGGCAAATTAAGGTTTTGGCAAATTAGGGTTTTGGCAAATTAGGGGGTTGGAAAATTAGGGTTGGCAAATTAGGGTTTTGGCAAATTAGGGTTTTGGCAAATTGTTTTGGCAAATTATTTTGGCAAATTATTTTGGCAAATTATGCTACGGAGCTCTGAATCTGTTTTGAGAGATTAAATCTCACTTTACATGAATTCCGAGTTCCACATTGGAGCCATGCCATTCCCATGCGGATCGCAAAATCCACATGATTTTAAGACAAAATCCTGGATGGAACTTCACAACTTCACATAGATCGCAAAACACAAATTATTTACGTGAGTATCGTGAATGATGCTGGTGCTTCAATCAGGGCGCTTCATTGCATGCCCATACAGAGCAATTATATTCCAAATAAAGACGCAATTAAAGTATCATTGCATTCCCATTATATAAACTGGAAGGTTTGAGAAGGAAAACCAGTTCAAACTGCATTCAAATTGCAGCTCCATTTGATAATCTTCTAGCCTTGGCCATCGTAATGGAATCATCAATGCCAATAACTATTAACCCATTCTGACCTGAGATCAGATTCATACGAGGTTTCCACTGGACACACACTGGTCTGATTAACCCATTCTGACCTGAGATCAGATTCTAAAAATGTCAGTCGTTCTTCGACTTTTCAAAAATAGCAGACCTACAAGCTCGTAGCGCGCCACTCGGTGGCGCGCTACGAGCTTGTAGATCTGCTATTTTTCAATAGCTAAAGCATAACATGATGCCGACACCAAAATGGGTTCCCGTCTAGAATGGGTTAACTGCACATGCTAGCTAGAACGACCACGTCTGAGATGTTCCATTGATGTATGAGTTTATTCCATTGGCCCCTGTTAACCCTGTTACATCCGTTACTCACTATAGAGTTGTTTTCTAATTTGTTTTTCTTTGTGCAAAGAAGAAAAAAGACATAGGACAGCTGCAGCATCCTTAAAGTCTGATACAGGTAGTGTAGGAAGATGCTCTTTGGACGGGGGAGGGGCTTCAGAGTCAAATAAATAAATAAATAGGCTAAATAAAATAAATGAATAAATATGCAGATCTTCAAAAACAGTTTAAAAAGCTGTTCCAAGCTAGTTCATCTTGGAACAATGAAAACAAGCCAACATGCCTTCTTCAGGGCATGCAGAAAGGAAGACACCCAAGCCTACAGTATAATATCGTCTCTGTCCAAAACTGTTCAAATTCAAATAAAAAAATCACACCTGTGTGAACCAAGTGGTGCAACTCCCCTCTCTCTCTCTCTCTCTCTCTCTCTCTCTCTCTCTCTCTCTATCTCTCTCTCTCTCTCTCTCTCTCTCTCTCTCTCCGTTAGATTAGCTTTATTATGGATCGTGCATGCGCGCTGCCGTCCACCTCCCATTATACAGGCAGTTGATTTGAGTCCAGCAGGTGGCAGCAATGTCACATACTTCTCTCGTTCCAATTTCACGCATGCGCACACCACTCATGCTCATTCACGTACGTACACAGGTACACGGACAAAGCTGGATGTTAAAAATAGCAAACGTAGCACACCTGCAAACCCGAAAAGTGCAGTTGTCACTCTTGATACGTTTACTGTACTAGTACTAGCTGTAGTATGAGCATGTATGACATATTAATTTATGAAATAAAACACAAAAAAGTAAAATAAATAAATAAGTAGATAAGAGGTTTCTGCACGACATTGATGATACCTTATTATATCCATAATCTAGGTATGATTCTTATTTTCTTTTTGCCTTGTTACTGCTGTGCTTAACTCTGGTACTAGAAATGGCAGAATTACCCGTCCGGGATTAATAATAATAATAATAATCATAAAATCTGCTCTGAAGTTTTGTAAAGCGCACACGTCAGTGCTTCATTAATTCCTGCCGCGGCTGGGTGGAGATATATGACGAAAGTTACAGCTCAGGTGTTTATTATCTTGGTGATGAGCGTGGCATCATAACCCATTCTGACCTGAGATCAGATTCATACGAGGTTTCCACTGGACACACACTGGTCTGATTAACCCATTCTGACCCGAGATCAGATTCTAAAAAATGTCAGTCGTTCTTCGATTTTTCAAAAATAGCAGACCTGCTATTTTTCAATAGAACTGCTATTTTTCAATAGCTAAAGCATAACATGATGCCAACACCAAAATGGGTTCCCGTTCAGAATGGGATAAATACCTAATCACTGTCGCTAATCACACCTCTTATGCTCCCAGGGGTGAGCTAAATATACACACGCACGAGTGGTGTCAATATGCGCGAATATGCACATGCCTGTCTCGTTTCCATTTCAAACGTCGCATCGACAGTAAATCTTACCCCGGTGTTAGCATATTTTTGCATATATTTATAAAGATTCTAGCTACGGCTTCTGTGTGCTTCGTACTAGATCTGACATCTATCTGAAAGGGGGGGGGGGGGGGGGTGCTGGCTTTCATCTCTTTTTTTGCCATAGGTTCTCAATGCAAGTTCACAGTCACATAATCACACACTCGTGCTGACACGAACAAATAAAAAATACAATAGCCATCTGGTACACACACACACACACACACACACACACACACACACACACACACACACACTGTGTGTACGGCTCCAAAGTTTTGTGTAATTTAGAAATGTCTCTTACAATAGCATTCGATTGAGAAGAAATATAGTCGCGATATTACTGTGTCAAATGACTATTATAGCTGGGAACTGATTATTATTATTACGGTCCATTGTCAGCAGCCGTCACTCCTGTATTGCAAACGCACATTGTTTTAGCTAATCCGATGTCTGGTTGTCTTTTGAATTTTGTCTATTCTTGAAAAATCAAGGCTATTCCATGTGAGAGAAACTGCCAAGACTCTGAAGCTCTCATACAATGGCGCGTACAACTCCCTTCACAGAACACATCAAACTGTATCTAACCAGAATAGAAAGAGCAGTGGGAGGGCCCCAGTGCACAACTGAATAAGATGACAACTACATCAGAGTCTGTAGTTTGAGAAACAGATCCCTCACAAGCCCTCGGCTTGGCAGCTTCATTAAATGGTACTGACAAAAACATCAACTGTGAAGAGGCAAATGAAGGATCGCTGGCCTTCTAGGCAGTGCAGCAAAGAAAAAGACATCGGAAACTGGCCAATAAATGTAAAACATAAATAAAATGTGTTCACAAATTGGATTGCAGAGAACATTTGTGAGACACGATACAAATTAAAAA
>NC_137864.1:52514641-52519641 GCF_963924005.1 Protomyctophum bolini
CGTCGCACACTTTTCCATTGTGTGATTCTGTGTGTGTGTGACTGTGCAGGCTACTGTACATGTGTGTGTGTGTGTGTGTGTGTGTGTGTGTGTGTGTGTGTGTGTGTGTGACTGTGCACTGCAGGCTACTGTACACTACACATTGTGCGTGCACGTTTTTTTGTGTTTTTGTTTTTGCATTTACAAATCATCCGTCAGGTGAAAACCTCATTATGTCCAAAACTGTTACTTTTCAGGTTTCAAATAAAAATCCAACAAGCATTTCTCGAGCTTGTATGTCTGCTATATGTTGTGTGATGATCATGTAGGGAATAGAGACATTATAGATGATATCTGCTGTTGTGTGATGCTAGAGAAATTAGAGATGAGAGGTTTCTGCCCCGAACAGCAAACATGTGAAAATTAAAACTCTTTCGTCTAGCTATGTTTATTTTTACGACCTTAATTGCAGCTGAACTAAAAGATGATAATTGGCTCATGTTTTAATAACGGATTATAAAACGTTGACAACCTGTCCCTGCTCTTTTATGGCTATGAAAATATGAATCCATTTTATTTGTCACATCACAGTCTTACAGGTTGAAAGATGTTTATTTTTCCTTTTATTTTTATGTGCGCTTCCATTGGTTTGCCAATGAGTCTTAATTCATTTTTTTGTCAATGTCAAGGACCCACCAAATTGATATGTACCGGTATGTGGCTGTAGACTTTTTGAAAGGAGGTTTGTGCCAGGGAAAATTCCTACAAGCTCAACAAACAGCTTGTAGATCTCCTATTTTCAGCTAAAGTATTCTACAGCATGAGGTTTTAAATTTCACTTGGACCACTCACTGAAAGGAAGAAGAAATAAACAAAAAAAACAAATGCGTTACTTACTGATAGCAATGAGAAAATAAATCTAATCTAAGCCCTAATAAACTGTGTTTATTGTTAAAGGCACAAGGGGAGGCGTACCATGAACACATTTTAGTGCAGTTTCCACAGACCACAGACTTTTTGTACTGAATCCTTCGGAGACAAAATGTGAAAGTGGAAGTCCCAGTGAGAGCACAGGAGATGGTAGTCCCAGTGAGAGCACAGGAGATGGTAGTGTGTTGACTCTGATCTCTCCTGACACTCTCCTCCCCTCCTTGCCCGGGGGAGGGTGAGAGAGAGAGAGAGGGAGAGAGAGAGAGAGAGAGATAGATGGAGCATATGTCTCTCTCTCTCTGTGTCTGACTGGTCGATGTTAAGAACATATGTCTGCTGTATCTGTGGACAACCTGACACCCTAGCTAGCACATCGTGTGTGTGTGTGTGTGTGTGTGTGTGTGTGTGTGTGTGTGTGTGTGTGTGCGTGTGCGTGTGCGTGTGCGTGTGCGTGTGTGTGCGTGCGTGCGTGCGTGCGTGCGGTCCCCCGGTGGACATGGCACTTCATTGCTGAACGGTCCCCGGGACCAGTGGTGAAAGAAGTACTCAGATTTTTAAGTAAAAGTAGTAATGCCACAATGTAAAATACTGTGTAAAGTAAAAGGCAATCTAGTAACACCACACTCTCTCCTTCCCTGTTTATTATTTATTTTTTGGTCCAAGTCGATGTGGTTTAGAGGTTAGGTTTATAGGCATAGTTTCTGTGAGGTTATGGTTGGAGAATTAAATATTTATGTGTGTTGAGACCGAGACCAGATTTCTGTTAGGTACAGAAAGCATGCGTGTTCAGCTACACTCATGTTACTTAACAACATAGTTGTCTATTAGCGCCAGACAGCTCCCATAATGTGAATGGACTCCTCATAATATGCGTTTAATATTTAATGTATTTCATTGCATTGTAGTGTCTCGTGACTCGAGTGGACTCGGTGGGGGAGGAGTCCCTTGTCAAGAGACCATTGATATTGATTTAGACCTTAAGACGTCCCTGGATGTCCCTGGATCCAACGTCTTAACTGTGATGTTTACCATGTCCTGGGCATGGTAGGGAATAAAAGCTGTTTTGCACACTATAGCTGTCATCCACAAGTCACTAGTTTAGAGAAATCAAATAAAATACATAACTGACTCATAGGGCCCTATTTTGCGTACCAGGTCTTATGACTTAACTTAAGTTGATGTTGTTTTGAGTGGCCAAACAGCATTGGCCACGCTTCCAGGTCTTAAGTCTGGCATTGAATATTAATTTCAACAATAATATCTAGTCCGTAAGCTGACCATTAGGTTAGGAAATGTCATGTCAAAAGCAATCTATTTTCCAGGCCATTGCAGTATATGCATCAGGGCTACAATGATGTTTGTGAAAGAAAGGTAAAGAAATAGTAATGTACTGTACTGTACAGTACTTACAGTATACAGTGGGAAAGGCATAACTTACATAACTAACATCAATAATTCACACTGTGGGAGTATATACGCCTCATAATTGGGACACCTAAGTGGTACATTTAGTCTGTCTGGGTGAACTGTGAGTCCACGAGAGTTGGAGTGGTGGTGTTACAGTTCAGATGTAAAAGACTCACCGTATTTTTTGGCCCAGGTTTGTCTGCTGGCAGCGGTGTCTCTCTGTGCTGTTGGAGGGTGAAGAGTACACTCACTGTGTCACACAGCATCCACAGACAGAGAGCTGGAATAGCAAAGCTACTGTGCATATGGTTCATGCTTTGATGGCTTTTTGGCTTTTCTGTAGATCAAATGGTTCTCCACCTTTTCAGACTGGCTGTCCCCCAAAATAAGCATAATGTGAACAGAACCAAAACTGTTTTAGAAGACATTTGTAGAATCGGCCTCACAGATAGATGTGCACGAGGAAGGTTGTTGAATGCATTCCTAGCTCAATTCACACTGCTTTCATAGTGTAGTAACACTAATGCAACTCTAAACTTGTTACTTGAATTGAGCAATGCAGGGTGTTGGCTTATTCATACAATTGAACATGGCATGCTTTATATGAAATCTTCACACTTTATTATTGTAATTTGTTTTGCAGGCTTCGGTCTGAAATGCTTTGGTGGCAATAGTTGTAAAACCTAATAAATCCACACCGGCAGACGCAAAGATGCAGTCTACCATTCACTGTCGATTTTGGAGCAGCAGCTACACGCATCATTACGTCTTTGCATCGTCATGTCGCTGCAGGCTTCCATTGACAATGAATGGTAGACTGCATCTTGTACATCTTCCCATGTGACTGAACGCACCATGAGCGTCTTTGGAATAGAAATGTCCTCAGAGGAATCAGAGGTGTCATTAATTCAGTTTGGAGCCAGTAACCATCTGGGGCTGACAATGAATTCCAAAAGAGTCCTGTATGTGCTCCTTCATCTTTGGAGGTCGTCCGTGGAGTGCCTGGAGTATTACGTGCAAGGCCCAGTTTGTCGGGTAAAGTTTGAGAGCATTTGCTAAGCCAGTCGACCTCATGCAACCTTTTGTCCCCTTGAAGCACCCCTTCTTACCCGCACGCACGTGTGCACGCATGTGTGCGCGCACACGGACGCGTGTATTTCATATACAGTAGCACGCATTCACTCAGTGTGTTCAGTAAGGGGTGTCTCCCTGACTCTCCAGCTCTTTATTAAGCATGTTTGGAGTTCGGGTTGGGATACCAATTTCAACCAATCAGGATACAGATTAAAAAAAAGTGATGACAAAAATAAAGGAACCGACAACATTTTAACTGGAACATGCAAATTAGGCTGATAAATGGGTCTCATGATTGGCTGAAATTGTGCAACCCACCTGAAACACTGTGCGGGAGACTCCTGTGACTGAACTGTTACTGAATACTCAGTGATTACTGTCAGAATATGTGCTTTAACCCATTCTGAACGGGAACCCATTTCGGTGTTAGCATCATGTTATGCTTTAGCTATTGAAAAATGAGCTTGTAGGTCTGCTATTTTTGAAAAATCAAAGAACGACTGACATTTTTTAGAATCTGATCTCGGGTCAGAATGGGTTCATCAGACCAGTGTGTGTCCAGTGGAAACCTCGTATGAATCTGATCTCAGGTCAGAATGGGTTAATCACTTGCCCTACCTTATACTATATTTCTCGTTTGACAAATTGCGATAATAGCCGATTTACCATCTCACAAGAAGTGGCGAAGTGGCGGGTTGTGAGCCATGAATGCTATACAGTATGAAAGCAAGTTATGCTTTTGTGCACAATGTTTAATGTTTTGGACTACCTCCAAAAAGACACAAACTGATTAAATCATCCAAATGAACCCTTTAGGGGCCTATTTGGTTCAATCTGTGTAACTCTCCCAGTTAAATGAACACTGAGTCCCAGAGACTTTTATAAAATGCAATGACAGTCAAACTGGGGGTCCATGATATGAAAGAAGAATGGCTGTTCAAAAGCTGTGGTTTTCAGTCGGGACCCCAAATAGTTGTGGGGGGTCCCCAGATTATTATATAATAATTATATAATAATATAATAAATTAATAATTTACATTTGGGGGATATTTGCGAACCCTTGTGCTAAAGCCAGGGTGACGTAGATATGGAACTTTTTGGCGACGTAGATATGGAACTTTTTGCTTTCTGATCTTCGTAGTAATATCACAAGCTCTGCAGTCGGATATTGCTGATGACTTGAACAAAACGCAGACAAGCGCTGTGGAAGAGGATGATTGATATGAATAATAACCCATTCTGACCTGAGATCAGATTCATACGATTCATCTGCTATTTTTCAAAAATAGCTACAAGCTCGTAGAGCTCCTATGAGCTTGTAGATCTGCTATTTTTCAATAGCTAAAGCATGACATGATGCCAACACCAAAATGGGTTCCCGTTCAGAATGGGATAAATAACAAATAACAAATCACTGATTGATTGCATTATTTTTTGGCAGCAGCTCCCTGCTCTCCCTCTCTCTCTCTCTCTCTCTCTCTCTCTCTCTCTCTCTCTCTCTCTCTCTCTCTCTCTCTCTCTCTCTCTCCATCCTCTCTCTCCGCCGCCTGCAGCAAAATGCCAAAATCTGCATTTAAATTGAAAGCTGTTCATCTGCATATTTCTGATTA
>NC_137864.1:52524641-52572141 GCF_963924005.1 Protomyctophum bolini
TTAAAAAAAAATCTATGACTTCCACGGTCAGAAACTTTACGTCATGATGATTTACGATGATAAGAGCGCGCCTCACATTATACAGCTGCGATTCTTGTGTTGTTTTTTTAACCGAGACAGAACCCTGTTGTTTTTTATAAAGGTTAAATATTGTTTAACACATTAAGACCTGAGGCTGATTCTACTCATGCCGTCTAAATCAGTAGTTCTCACACTTTAAAGATTGTTAAAAAAAATACATTTGTACAAGCTTGCAGCATGGCACGAAGTGGCGCATTGTGAGCTTGTATATCTGCTATTTTAGCCGACGCTCAAATCTTAAGTGGCACAGATGCTTTTCCCGGGTTTTAACGGGTTAAAACACGTTTCTTTTTCTTTCTTTCGTGAATATGCAAATAGGCATTGATAAGGTCAGGATTTGAATAAAGCTGATTTTTGAGAGAGAAAAACAACCCTAACCTACAACAGGAAAGAGATTGTAGTTGAGGGGGTGGAAATAAAGCTTTCCAGTACAAGAGTACCTTTGAAAGCATTGCTGTTATAGCACCCATCTTCATTTATCATTGCTGTTATAGCACCCATCTTCATTTATCATTGCTGTTATAGCACCCATCTTCATTTATCATTGCTGTTATAGCACCCATCTTCATTTATCATTGCTGTTATAGCACCCATCTTCATTTATCATTGCTGTTATAGCACCCATCTTCATTTATCATTGCTGTTATAGCACCCATCTTCATTTATCATTGCTGTTATAGCACCCATCTTCATTTATCATTGCTGTTATAGCACCCATCTTCCATGGCGTTTCTGCTTTGTTTACAGCCAGCGACTATCCGTGTGCGTTCTTTTCTTTAAACACCAGAATTTGAAGTACTTCCTCCAACATTCTTTCTCAAGTCCTTGCTCTTTGATCTCGCCAAGGTTGTGCCACTCTCTTGAACAAACATTTAAGAGAAAACCAAACTAAACGCTTTATGAGGTTCAAATAAAGAAGGGCCTCCTCTAAAATACTACTCCGAAGATGTTCTAATTACTCGAACGAGATCGAGTGCACTCCATTCCAATCTTTGGCAGTTTGTGTGACAGAGAACGACTTTCTTTCTGCACACTTCGGATCAATGCTTCTTTAACCCATTCTGACCTGAGATCAGATTCATACGAGGTTTCCACTTATGGACACACACTGGTCTGATTAACCCATTCTGACCTGAGATCAGATTCTAAAAATGTCAGTCGTTCTTCGATTTTTCAAAAATAGCAGACCTACAAGCTCGTAGCGCGCCACTCGGTGGCGCGCTATGAGCTTGTAGATCTGCTGTTTTTCAATAGCTAAAGCATAACATGATGCTGACACCAAAAGGGGTTCCCGTTCAGAATGGGTTAAGTCTCTCTGATAGAATTGCCAAAGCTTTCTGTCAAATGACCTTCATTAGGGATAAAGACAGGCATTTTAAGTAGTAGAACGTGGGCTTGTGCTTACTTTGTCTCACACAAAGGTGCATACAACCTTTCCCCCTTTCTTTCCCAACTTGTATTCTTTAGTTACATCTGTATCTCTCCATCATGTTATAGTAGCTGACAGCAACAATAGAGGGTCTGCGCTTGACATCGTCATTATACCCGGAAGTTATGTGGTTTTATACACATCATTATACCCGGAAGTTATGTGGTTTTATACATCATTATACTCGGAAGTTATGTGGTTTCATACACATCATTATACCCGGAAGTTATGTGGTTTTATACACATCATTATACCCGGAAGTTATGTGGTTTTATACATCATTATACCCGGAAGTTATGTGGTTTTATACACATCATTATGCCCGGAAGTTATGTGGTTTCATACACATCATTATGCCCGGAAGTTATGTGGTTTTATACATCATTATACCCGGAAGTTATGTGGTTTTATACACATCATTATAGCCGGAAGTTATGTGGTTTCATACACATCATTATGCCCGGAAGTTATGTGGTTTTATACATCATTATACCCGGAAGTTATGTGGTTTTATACACATCATTATAGCCGGAAGTTATGTGGTTTTATACAGAGTGGCAGAAACTACTTTCTAGCCTTGACAGCTGATGCATCCAACCAGAAAAGTCCTATCTTTGCCAAGTCACTTTGCCACTCGATGTGCCATGTACTTTATGCATGCTCATGTACTTTATGCATGCTCATACCCTCTCTACACTATATGGGAATTGTAAGATTGACGGCTTGTTTAACCCATTCTGAACGGGAACCCATTTTGGTGTTATATAGCGTCATGTTATGCTTTAGCTATTGAAAAATAGCAGATCTACAAGCTCATACGCGCCACCGAGTGGCGTGCTATGAGCTTGTAGGTCTGCTATTTTTGAAAAATCGAAGAACGACTGACATTTTTCTAGAATCTGATCTCAGGTCAGAATGGGTTATAATCAGACCAGTGTGTGTCCAGTGGAAACCTCGTATGAATCTGATCTCAGGTCAGAATGGGTTAAGTGTCCCTGGCCAAGACACTTAACCCCCTGACGTCACCTTTTCCCCTCTACACCAAATATCTGCAGATCTGTAATAGCAGATCTAAAAGCTCCCAATACAATATGACACAATGTGACGCAACAACGACGCGTTGTGAGCTTGTAGATCTGTAATTTTGATGGTAAACTAATATACCATATTTTAGAATAGAAGTGCAAATCTTAGTGAAAGCTGAATTGACTAGAGAATATAATTATGTTTTTTTTCATATAAATATTCATTCTTATAAACCTAATACTGACTGATAACTGCAGTACAGATATGAACATAATGTTTAGCCTGAGGTTTACTGCTCACTGGGCTCACGTCTTGGCTCTCTATAATTGGTCTTCACCAATTGTAATATAATTTGTACCGTTGTGTTTACTCAATCGTGTCTCAGAGGAGGGCTGTGGACCGTTTTAATGTAATAATAAAATACTTTTTGATTTGATAAATTAAAATGTAATTGATGGGAAAAATCCCATAGGAAATAAATTATAGATATTATTATAGTTGCAGGCAGCCCTACCAGCATAATTCATTATCTCATACTCAGGCTCATATCCACATGGTTTCATGTCTCTCTCTGTGTAAATCTCTGTGCAACATCTACCTCACTGTGTGTGTGTGTGTGTGTGTGTGTGTGTGTGTGTGTGTGTGTGTGTGTGTGTGTGTGTGTGTGTGTGTGTGTGTGTGTGTGTGTGTGTGTGTGTGTGTGTGTGTGTGTGTGTGTGTGTGTGTGTGCGTGCGTGCGTGCGTGCGTGCCTGTTTTCACTGGTGCCTGAGCGTTAAAAATCCTGATGTCATTTGGAAGCAACAACAGTGTGAAGCCATTATCTTTGCTTTGTTAAACTCTTGATGGGCTGTATGTGAGTCCCAGGCAGCACTCCTCTCCCCAAGGCTTCCCACAAGGTGTCCACTGTGACACACAGTCACACACACACTCGTACTGTATTGTATTACTATACTTGTAAGCGATTTTATCATTGGCATTTGTAACATTCCGTTTGCCATCCTATAACCATAAAGTCGGAAAAGCCGATCTACGAGCTCACGGCGCATCACAGCGTCACACGACGTTGTGAACTTGGCTATTTTTGGAGCATTTCTTTTAATCATTAACAACAACCATTTATCTTGTGAGGACCAGGAAAATAGTCCTCACAAAGTCTGTTTCTCAAAGGTTACTATATATACCAGTATTTGGCCCTCACAAGTACAGTAAATCAAGTAAAAACACACGCGCACACACAAACACAGTCTCCCAGTTGAGGAGTTCCATGCCCTAAGATCTCCATGGTAACTGATCACATTCTTTCTTTGATGGGGTTTCTGTTCCCCCTGCCTTTTTGAGATGCGTGTGTGTGCGTGTGTGTGTGTGTGTGTGTGTGTGTGTGTGTGTGTGTGTGTGTGTGTGTGTGTGTGTGTGTGTGTGTGTATGTTTACATGTAGGTGGGAGGTCTGTTGCGGAAAAGTACTGTAGTTCAATTTGGAGGTACTTCTACTTTACTCAATTTTGTTAATTTTTCAATACAGTGCTTTTACTGCTTTATACAATTATTACCGGTAATTGTACTTTTGACTCCGTGTGTGTGTGTGTGTGCGTGTGTGTGTGCGCGTGTGCGTGTGCGAGCCTGAGGATACGACATAATTTCAGACATCTACACACAGGGCGAATCAAGCCTGCTACAGAGTGAGGCCGTTAGACACAAGCATCGGGGAGAGAGAGAGAGAGAGAGAGAGAGAGATGGCGTGATTAGTGTAGAAAGCCTATTGCATCATCCCCACTGCACTGTGTCCCATAGGAGGCATCATCCCCACTGCAGTGTGTGTCCCATAGGAGGCATCATCCCCACTACAGTGTGTCCCATAGGAGGCCCTATTGCATCATCCCCACTGCAGTGTGTCCCATAGGAGGCATCATCCCCACTGCAGTGTGTCCCATAGGAGGCATCATCCCCACTGCAGTGTGTCCCATAGGAGGCATCATCCCCACTGCAGTGTGTCCCATAGGGGGCATCATCCCCACTACAGTGTGTCCCATAGGAGGCATCATCCCCACTGCAGTGTGTCCCATAGGAGGCCCTATTGCATCATCCCCACTGCAGTGTGTCCCATAGGAGGCATCATCCCCACTGCAGTGTGTCCCATAGGGGGCATCATCCCCACTGCAGTGTGTCCCATAGGAGGCCCTATTGCATCATCCCCACTGCACTGTGTCCCATAGGAGGCATCATCCCCACTGCAGTGTGTCCCATAGGAGGCATCATCCCCACTGCAGTGTGTCCCATAGGGGGCATCATCCCCACTGCAGTGTGTCCCATAGAAGGCATCATCCCCACTGCAGTGTGTCCCATAGGAGGCCCTATTGCATCATCCCCACTGCACTGTGTCCCATAGGAGGCATCATCCTCACTGCAGTGTGTCCCATAGGAGGCATCATCCTCACTGCAGTGTGTCCCATAGGAGGCATCATCCCCACTGCAGTGTGTGTCCCATAGGAGGCATCATCCCCACTGCTGTGTGTCCCATAGGAGGCATCATCCTCACTGCAGTGTGTGTCATAGGGGGCATCATCCTCACTGCAGTGTGTCCCATAGGAGGCATCATCCCCACTGTACTGTGTGTCCCATAGGAGGCATCATCCCCACTGCACTGTGTCCCATAGGAGGCATCATCCCCACTGCAGTGTGTCCCATAGGAGGCCCTATTGCATCATCCCCACTGCACTGTGTCCCATAGGAGGCATCATCCTCACTGCAGTGTGTCCCATAGGAGGCATCATCCCCACTACAGTGTGTGTCCCATAGGGGGCATCATCCCCACTGCAGTGTGTGTCCCATAGGAGGCATCATCCCCACTGCAGTGTGTCCCATAGGAGGCCCTATTGCATCATCCCCACTGCACTGTGTCCCATAGGAGGCATCATCCTCACTGCAGTGTGTCCCATAGGAGGCATCATCCTCACTGCAGTGTGTGTCCCATAGGAGGCATCATCCCCACTGCAGTGTGTCCCATAGGGGGCATCATCCTCACTGCAGTGTGTCCCATAGGGGGCATCATCCCCACTGCAGTGTGTGTCCCATAGGAGGCATCATCCCCACTGCAGTGTGTCCCATAGGGGGCATCATCCCCACTGCAGTGTGTCCCATAGGGGGCATCATCCCCACTGCAGTGTGTGTCCCATAGGAGGCATCATCCCCACTGCAGTGTGTCCCATAGGGGGCATCATCCCCACTGCAGTGTGTCCCATAGGGGGCATCATCCCCACTGCAGTGTGTGTCCCATAGGAGGCATCATCCCCACTGCAGTGTGTGTTCCATAGGAGGCATCATCCCCACTGCAGTGTGTCCCATAGGAGGCATCATCCCCACTGTAGTGTGTGTCCCATAGGGGGCATCATCCCCACTGCAGTGTGTCCCATAGGAGGCATCATCCTCACTGCAGTGTGTCCCATAGGAGGCATCATCCCCACTGCAGTGTGTCCCATAGGGGGCATCATCCCCACTGCAGTGTGTCCCATAGGGGGCATCATCCCCACTGCAGTGTGTCCCATAGGGGGCATCATCCCCACTGCAGTGTGTCCCATAGGGGGCATCATCCCCACTGCAGTGTGTCCCATAGGGGGCATCATCCCCACTGCAGTGTGTCCCATAGGAGGCCCTATTGCATCATCCCCTCTGCAGTGTGTCCCATAGGAGGCATCATCCCCACTGTAGTGTGTCCCATAGGAGGCCCGTTTGTTTGGAGAACTGATGCAGACTGTAGTCGGGCCGAGGCAACACAGCTGGATACGACGAAGCCGTTCTGCAGGAAGACATTAGAGTAAACCATGTCTGCTGCATGATCATCCGTCACGCTGCTGACCTCTTATCTCCACGTCTTTAAAATACACGCCCCAACTTTTCCATACTGCATACGACAAGCATACTGAAGCATGCTACAACCATACTGCAATCATACAAGCATACTGAAGCATGCTACAACCATACTGCAATCATACAAGCATACTGAAGCATGCTACAACCATACTGAAGCATGCTACAACCATACTGCAATCATGCTACAAGCATACTGCAATCATACAAGCATACTGAAGCATGCTACAACCATACTGCAATCATACAAGCATACTGCAAGCATACTACAAGCATTCTACAAACATTCTACAAGATTACTACAAGCATACTACAAGCATTCTACAAGCATTCTACAAGCATACTGCAAGCATTCTACAAGCATTCTACAAGCATACTACAAGAATACTACAAGCATACGACAAGCATACTACAAGCATTCTACAAGCATACTGCAAGCATTCTACAAGCATTCTACAAGCATACTACAAGAATACTACAAGCATATGACAAGCATACTACAAGCATACTACAAGCATTCTACAAGCATACTACAAGCATTCTACAAGCATTCTACAAGCATACTACAAGAATACTACAAGCATTCTACAAGCATACTACAAGAATACTACAAGCATACTACAAGCATTCTACAAGCATACGACAAGCATACTACAAGCATACTACAAGCATACGACAAGCATACTACAAGCATACTACAAGCATACGACAAGCATACTACAAGCATACTACAAGCATACGACAAGCATACTACAAGCATACTACAAGCATACTACAAGCATACGACAAGCATACTACAAGCATACTACAAGAATACTACAAGAATACTACAAGCTCGAAACGTGCCGCAATGCGCTTGGAGCTTGTCGATCTTCTACTGTAGCGGTATACAGTGATATGGTCGAGGATGTAGGACCTCCGTCCGACTCCTCCCGCCCCATCAATTGGCACGACGACTAAATTGGGGAGAATAATGGATGTGCTTGGAGAGCTCCTCCTCCCAGCGCTGCACCGAACAGGGTTAATTGTCTTGCTCATGTGGACACATTGCCGGGGGACCGGGAATCGAACCTGGTACCCCCCTCTCTCTCTCTCTCTCTCTCTCTCTCTCTCTCTCTCTCTCTCTCTCTCTCTCTCTCTCTCTCTCTCTCTCTCTCTCTCTCTACCCACTCAGCTATGTCTGCCCCCAAGGTTAGGTTATTAGAACATCCCGGGCCTCTGTTCTTCCTCAGAGCCTATAACCCAATAACAGGATTGATTACTGTGGGTGTTGGCCAGGCTGGGGAGAGCACGCCGAGGACACCGTAAACCTCGCGACCTAACCTAGTGCCAGATCTATATTTTATGATTATTTCATTACGGGATGTCATTGTCATAATGTTCGTTTTGCAAAGCGCACTTGTAGTTGGCTTTTCCAGAGCGTAATTTCCTTCTCCCCATTATAGCTAATAATCACATTTCCTGAAGCAGCATCAGCACAATAAGTACTGCTTTATACACAGTCACATTTACAGAGGTTAGTGAAGACCATTTAAATAAAAACTATTTCATATAATTGTATTAGTTTTGACCAAATGCAGTTGCATGAGATGGGACATTAGTATCTGTAGTATAATATACCCACTATCTTCTTGCACAGTCCACAGCCTTTTTCTTTTACAAAGTTTATACAAGGTGAAGCCAGACAGATCCTGCAAGGCCTTGTTTTAAGTGTACAAGAACAAAGACCTATTAATATTGTTTTGCTGACTCCACCACTATTGGATATACACTGAAAGTAGGGCACTTCTGTCCTTAGTTCCGGCTATTTGCATTTCTTTTGGTGAGTCTGTTACTTTGCATTCTGTTTTACTTATAAGGGTGACTTGCTAATCCAGTCTCACTCTCTCGGCAGGGTCTCCATACATCGTTTAACCTTGTTTCAGGGATGCACAGTGAGCTAGCAAATGTTGTTAGCTCCGTTATCCCTCTCTCCCCACATCAGCGTCTGTTCGCACAAGACGTAGGAGGTCTGTTTGGTGTGTGTGTGTGTGTGTGTGTGTGTGTGTGTGTGTGTGTGTGTGTGTCAGGTTAAGCACTCGGGTGGCGCAGTGGTAAAGTCCCTGCCCACCACCACAGTGTTCACGGTTCAAATCCACCGTGGTACGCTTTGTCGAGCGTCTACAAGAACACAATTGGCCCGTGTTCGGGGGGGGTGGGGGCTCCTCACTGACAGGTGAGTCAGTATAGGATACAACAGTATGTCCTCCCGGTGGGGGCTCCTCACTGACAGGTGAGTCAGTATAGGATACAACAGTATGTCCTCCCGGTGGGGGCTCCTCACTGGCAGGTGAGTCAGTATAGGATACAACAGTATGTCCTCCCGGTGGGGGCTCCTCACTGGCAGGTGAGTCAGTAGGTTACAACAGTATGTCCTCCCGGTGGGGGCTCCTCACTGGCAGGTGAGTGAGTAGGATACGACAGTATGTCCTTTTAGGCATAAGGCTAGTGTCCAAAGATAGCGACTTTTGCACAGGAACACCCATTGTGACATGCTAAATCCCCAAATAGTTGGTATAGGAACTTAGAAGTTGGGTTTAGGGTTTAGTGATAGAACATTCAGTCAGGTTTAGTCTTTAGGGATTGGACATTTACAGGATAGGTTTGGGCGTTGGAGAGTTAAGGACATTTAGGTTTAGGAGTGCGCCGGTTTTGTGGACCCCTAAAAAATAGCTGCTCGTTTACTGTCTTAAACATTTTAAGACCGTGAACAAGCAGCTAACAAGCATTTAATGTTGATGTCTTCACAAGTATAGTAATACACGCGCATGCGTGCTGTGTGTGTGTGTGTTTATGAGGTGGGTCTAACTGCAGTCTCTGGTGCAGAAGAGCTCTGCATTACAAAGCGTGAAGCGTCACTTGGAGGCAGTATATCTGTGTCACTGAGTAGATGTCACGCTCAGCGCGGGCCGTGGGTGGAGGAACATTTCAGCGGTGGGACCAGCGATAAAAACATATAAAGTACTGCACACTGCACTGCTTGTCTCCCACACGCACCTCTTGTCTTTTTACTTTATTGTTTTGCCCCGCCACGGGCTCTTAACCCATTCTGACCTGAGATCAGATTCATACGAGGTTTCCACTGGACACACACTGGTCTGATGAACCCATTCTGACCTGAGATCAGATTCTAAAAATGTCACAGTCGTTCTTCGATTTTTCAAAAATAGCAGACCTACAAGCTCGTAGCGCGCCACTCGGTGGCGCGCTATGAGCTTGTAGATCTGCTATTTTTCAATAGCTAAAGCATAACATGATGCTAACACCGAAATGGGTTCCCGGTCAGAATGGGTTAACGCTGAATCCAGCGGGTGTTCAGTTTTATCGCACAAATGTTTTATTGGACCTTTATTTATACAGGTAAAAATCCTATTGAGATAGCTTGGCAAGGCCAGACTAATAACACTGCCCGGGGCAGATTTGTCTGGTTCCCAGGCTATACCATTGAGATACATAAGATATCTTGTGTGAGGGAGTCGGCAGTACAAAACATAAAACATGAACAAGCATTTGCATAAAACCAGAGACAATTTAAAATTGTCTTAAGTCAGTGGTTTTCAACCAGTGGTCCTTGAGGGGGTTCCCAGGTTGTCCCCATCTACATGATGGAGAGTTGGTAACCAAATGGACCCTTGTTAGATCTTTAACTCTTGAGAGCGTACAAGTAGGAGATCGACCAGATGGAAACGCAGCTTGGGGATCTGATACTTTTGAGACTGTTGTGTGATGCTGTAGTTAATGATCAAGAAGGGCGTTAACCCATTCTGACCTGAGATCAGATTCATACAAGGTTTCCACTGGACACACACTGGTTCTGATGAACCCATTCTGACCTGAGATCAGATTCTAAAAATGTCAGTCGTTCTTCGATTTTTCAAAAATAGCAGACCTACAAGCTCATAGCGCGCCACTCGGTGGCGCGCTATGAGCTTGTAGATCTGCTATTTTTCAATAGCTAAAGCATAACATGATGCTAACACCAAAATGGGTTCCCGTTTAGAATGGGTTAATTTACCAAAACACAAACAGTTAAAATATGGAGATAAGAGGTTTCTGCCCAACGGCGACGATATATAAAATACATAAAATAATAAGCCCCAAAGGAATCCCTATAGTTTCCAGCCCTCTTCTTGTTGTCGTCCTACTGTACTGTATGTTAAACACCTGAGTGTTCTCTTAGTTTGTATAACAGTTATATTTGAGCATAAGGTACCTGTCTGTCATGTGACACAGGGCTGAGAGTATCACCCAGAATCCTGCAGTGTCTGGGGACTCTCTCTCTCTCTCTCTCTCTCTCTCTCTCTCTCTCTCTCTCTCTCTCTCTCTCTCTCTCTCTCTCTCTCTCTCTCTCTCTCCCTCTCCCTCCTGACTGCTTTAACCCATTTTGACCTGAGATCAGATTAAGAAAATGTCTTCTACATCCTGACAGTTTTCTGAAAAAGCTATGTTTCTATGTCAGTCGTTCTTCTATTTTTCAAAAATAGCAGACCTACAAGCTCATAGCGCGCCACTCGGTGGCGCGCTATGAGCTTGTAGATCTGCTATTTTTTCAATAGCTAAATCATAACATAATGCTAACACCTTAAAGGGGTTCCCGCCCAGAATGGGTTAATTACTCTCTCCCTCGTTTCCCCTCGTGCTTTTTCTCCTTCACTCCATCGCCCCGAGCGGCTTCTCATTCCTTTTAATTAATCCACACAGATTTAGACACCTTCGCCCTGCTGTGCACATGCACACACGCACACACACACGAGCGTGTGCGTCGACACGTAAACACAAACACACACGCACAAATACACACACTTCGATGCCTCAATAGACAACAAACAACAACTTTTTTTTTTAAAGTGATCTCGCCTCACTTTCAAAAGTTTCTCTCTTGGGAAGAGGGTGGTGCAATAGCCCGGCCTAAATGTTTGATGTTTTGTGTGTGTGTGCGTGTGCGTGTGTGTGTGTGTGTGTGTGTGTGTGTGTGTGTGTGTGTGTGTGTGTGTGTGTGTGTGTGTGTGTGTGTGTGTGTGTGTGCGCGTGTGCGTGCACCAAATGCCCCGCTCCCTACAAGTGTACTAACAGTGGTGTTTCTAAACTCAGAAATTAGTTTTATAAAATCTCTGTCCAAAACAAATTGATGTCCTCACTAGTGTAGTAATACAAGTGTGTGTGTGTGTGTGTTGTTTCATGTCCCGTAGCGGGGGAGTGGAGTGGAGCTGATGGAGACGGAGTTCGCCAAGACCCTGGGGGAGATGGTCAACCTCCATCTGCACCACCAGAAGAGCTTCCCAGCATTCCTCTCGGCGGTGACCCTTGACCTCTTCAGTCGACAAACCATCGCCTGACACCCCTCCCCCTCCTCCTCCTCCTCGCTGTGTTATTGATGATATGCCTCCTCCATGTCTCCCTGCAGGACGGACTGTCGCTGAATTCACAAACTCCAGATTGTAGACCTGAGGCCTATTCTACAGAAAACCTTCTGAATCAGGACCTGTGTCCTTCTGTGTACATCTGCTGTCTTTGAATAGCCTATTGGAAAATCTAAAACCACACGGATGCTTTCCCGGTTTTAACCCATTCTGACCTGAGATCAGATTCATACGAGGTTTCCACTGGGACACACACTGGTCTGATTAACCCATTCTGTCCTGAGATCAGATTCTAAAAATGTCAGTCGTTCTTCGATTTTTCAAAAATAGCAGACCTACAAGCTCGTAGCGCGCCACTCGGTGGCGCGCTACGAGCTTGTAGATCTGCTATTTTTCAATAGCTAAAGCATAACATGATGCTAACACGAAAATGGGTTCCCGGTCAGAATGGGTTAATGGGTTAATGCTTTCCTGACCACTGGAACACTCTAGTGTTCCTATTCTAGGGGCAAACATTCAGCAACAATAGCCCATCTATACAAGCTCACAACACGCCGCAAGCTTGTAGATCCGCTATTTTTGCCAAGAGATTTAATGGTGTAGAGGAGGAAAAAGTGGGGGCCTCGTGTTAGTCTTGCGTAACCAGACAACTCTTCCCCAATCTCCGAATGCTATATAGAGTCTGGAACTGCACCTCCCAAATGCCGAGAAGGGAAGCTGTCATCTCTTCGTCATTTACGCATAAAACTGATTTTTTAAACCGTTTTGAATTCACAAGCTATAATACAGTATGCTTTGACTATTTACTGTAGGACAAAGAGTTAGATGATGACAGCGAAGATGTGAATAGAAAATGAGATGTTGCCAATGGGCGCCACCCATAGGGCTAACGGAACAGCGAGAGAGAGAGGCTCTGCTGAAAAAGTATATTTGATTTGAGTGGATTATGATCTTTGAACTTTTATTATTAATCATTATTTACTTGTCTTGCTTTCCATTCAATTTGTCTTCTTGAATATTGGAATGGTGTGGGGTTTTTTTTTTCTTTCTTTTTTCTTCTATTGTGTAGGGCTACGGATTGTTTTTGTCATTTGAATTTTAAACAATAAAGTGATGTTTGAAGTCTAATTATGACCATATGGTTAACCTCTCAGTTTGTGCTCCGTCTCTGCTTCATGTTAGAAGAATCCGTTTCAACATCTACAGTAAAGGCCGTTCGTTTCAGCTGACCACACTCCAGCTCTTTTGCCGCCCGTGGGCGCGTGCATGAAACGAACACGTGCGCGAAAATGTCACAGGCCTGCTCGCCTCTCAGGACGTCGACTTCTCCGCGCGTCCAAAATACTCTCATTGAAAATGAATTACTACGGCGTTCCCTGTGTGAAAGTGCCTTACGTCCTCCATTCACGCAGCCATTCATTCATTCATTTCTCTGAGAAATAAATGAAGGCCGAATATCCTCCCACATATTTATATTGTCGGGTGTGAACCTTGAATATAACACTGGTACTTTTAATTTAAGGAAATGGGTCCAATGTTATCTATTCACGTATTACTTTTCATTGTTTGAGTATAAAAAAAAACTTCAGCACCATGGACAGCACTACAGTTACTTCAGTAACCATGGATAGCACTACAGTTACTTCAGTAACCATGGACAGCACTACAGTTACTTCAGAACCATGGACAGCACTACAGTTACTTCAGCACCATGGACAGCACTACAGTTACTTCAGTAACCATGGACAGCACTACAGTTACTTCAGAACCATGGACAGCAGCTACAGTTATTTCAGCACCATGGACAGCAGCTATACAGTTACTTCAGCACCATGGACAGCACTACATTCACTTCAGCACCATGGACAGCAGCGATACAGTTACTTCAGCACCATGGACAGCAGCTACAGTCATTTCAGCACCATGGACAGCAGCTAGAGTTACTTCAGCACCATGGACAGCAGCCACAGTCATTTCAGCACCATGGACAGCAGCTAGAGTTGCTTCAGCACCATGGGCAGCAGCTACAGTTATTTCAGCACCATGGACAGCAGCGATACAGTTACTTCAGCACCATGGACAGCAGCTACAGTCATTTCAGCACCATGGACAGCAGCTAGGTTTACTTCAGCACCATGGACAGCAGCTACAGTCATTTCAGCACCATGGACAGCAGCTAGAGTTGCTTCAGCACCATGGACAGCAGCTACAGTCAGTTCAGCACCATGGACAGCATTACAGTCACTTCAGCACCATGGACAGCAGCTAGAGTTACTTCAGCACCATGGACAGGTTATAACCAACTGTGCTATGTTCAGGATCCCCCCCCCCCCCCGCTCTCTCTCTTTGTACAGTGCTTTGTCATCCCATTACAATTGCCTAGAGGAGGGGTCAACAATCGTAACAACGTGGAGAGGCGCACCATTGCTCCGATCCAAACAAAACTTGTTCAGGCCTCTGCCATGACAATGGGCACACTAAGGGCCATGAGTGGCTCCCAGGGGGCTATGTCAGGGCCCCCCTGGGGGTCACAGGCCATCATTGCTCCAATCTGCACAATATGTGCCACAAACAGTGTTTAACACATGGCCATAACTCGGTGACCATTGCTCTGATAAGCAGGATATATAGGACTGTATTTGAAGGCCACGTAGCGGGCTGGAAATCTATATACGCAATCGTGTCATACGTTGAAGTTAGAATGCAGTCGGTGTTTATTTATTTTATTAACTTTTTTCTTCTCTACTGACGGTATCAAAACACCTACTGTGCACAAGTACATGTGTGTGCATGCGTGATTGTGTGCCTTTCCTCGTGCTGCTTCTTGTCTCTGTATGATAAAGATGCAGAGCCTTAAAGGGACACTTCACCCTTTTTGCAAAAAAATATATGTTAATGACGTTTAGAAGCTTTAGAACACTTTCCTGGGGGTCTTTATGTGTGTAATATGTGGTTTTTGATATTTTAGATTGTAGCAGTGAGCCTGTTGTCTCTGATGTCATGGACACTGGGCTCACTTCCTTCCTGGACTACATGTTGTCTCAGTAAGACAGCTCTCCCCCCTATCCACAAGGAGGAGCAGTGCACCAAAGAATTATGGGAATTGTAGTCCAGGAAGGTAGTGAGACCAGGGTCAACTGGTAGTGGTACTACCCCCCCCATGAGACTTATTTGTTTATAAACATTTGGTATTTGTTTATAAACATTTGGTATTTGTTTATAAACATTTTGTTATTTGTTTACAAACATTTTGGTAGTTGTTTACAAACATTTGGGATTTGTTTATAAACATTTTGGTATTTGTTTACAAACATTTGTAAACAAGCTGTCAAGATGAGTTAGTTAGTTATGTATTTATTTAAAGCAGTGGCTCTCAAAGGTGTGATCCAGGGACCCTCATGGTTCCTTGAGGGGGTTCCAAATGGACCCATTATAGGTCTGTAACTCTGAGAGTGTAACACATGGACCCAAATGGACCCTTACAGGTCTGTAAGGTCTGTATCACTACCTTCCTGGACTACAATTCCCATAATTCTTTGGTGCACTGCTCCTCCTTGTGAATAGGGGGGAGAGCTGTCTTACTGAGACAACATGTAGTCCAGGAAGGAAGTGAGCCCAGTGTCCATGACATCAGAGACAACCGGCTCACTGCTACAATCTAAAATATCTAAAACCACATATTACACACATAAAGACCCCCCAGGAAAGTGTTCTAAAGCTCCTTAACGTCATTAATATATATTCTTTTGCAAAAAGGGTGAAGTGTCCCTTTAAGAAGTAGCTCTGGGTATATTTCTCAGCATCCCTGCCAGAACGCTGCAGGGAACAAGGGCGCGTCGTTCCACCGCCAACGCTTTTGTTGTGCCTTCACAGCATAAAACATCAGGAAATCAGCCCACCTGCTGCTGCTTACACTGGATATACCTCTATATTTGTACCTCCGTGATGACTCTCCTGACATAAAACATTGTTTTATGTTTGTCAGATGGGAGTCGCTGTTGAATGTACAGAGTAGTTGCGAATGCAGTGAGCACTTACTATGAGACCTAGCAGATCATGTCTGTGTGTCTGTCTGTGTGTCTGTCCCGCTTTTGTGCCCATATATGGAGCTGAGTGATTACGTCACCATGACTCTTACTATGAGACCTAGCAGATCATGTCTGTGTGTCTGTCTGTGTGTCTTTCCCGCTTTTGTGCCCATATATGGAGCTGAGTGATTACGTCACCATGACTCTTACTATGAGACCTAGCAGATCATGTCTGTGTGTCTGTCTGTGTGTCCGTCCCGCTTTTGTGCCCATATATGGAGCTGAGTGATTACGTCACCATGACTCAGCCATAACCATATAAGGAGTCCCCAAAGCAGCTATACGTCCAAAACCCAAATATGTACGATCTGCGTTCGCTTCCCGCGTTTGCGCGTCTTACTGGTGTACAGTCAGTAGGGCTGTGGTCACGATTATAACCTTTACTTGACAATTTGATTGTCACTCAAATAATTGCAATTAATGATTTAATTCTGTTTATCGTTGAACATTGGAACATAATGGATTAAAAATACATTTATGTTTTGGCTTTTAGGGTTTGTAAGTTTGAATGTTTAATAATAATAATAATAATAATTACTTTTAATTCATAATAATGAATAATTAATTGATGAAGCGCCGTTCAAAAACCCAAGGAGTGCGGACTTGAAAGAGTCCAATGTTGGCGTCTCCATGGGGAGAGCTCCGGTTCTGTACACTAAACAGAGCAGAACCTCTGGCCCAAATGTTTCACATGGGCCTGTTATAGCACCACTATGAGGCTGATTTGTGCAAAACATATTTGTGCAAATATAGGTACACAGTATCTCTATAGTCATAAAACGAAATGGGTATTTCCCATTTTTGAGCGGTGCTAAAAAATGTAAACCGTCTTTGGGTTTAGCATCAAGCCCATGTAAAGTGCCTTTGGGTACTTTCAAAAGCTCAATATCAATATTTTAGATTATTATTATTATTATTATTATTACATGACATGTGCAGCAGAGGGAGAAGGATGCTGAATGGTCAGGCAAGAAAGATTTTTAACAAAACTTGCAAAACGTGTGAAATGGGAACACATGCATATGAGTATATTCTACCTTGATACATGGGGCTATATTTTGCATGTCTTAAGTACCAGGTCTTATTCCCTATAACTTGAGTAAACTAAAGACCTGGAGGCGTGGTCAATGCTCTTTGGCCACTCAGAATAGCCAAATGGCATTGACCACGCCTCCAGGTCTTTAGTTTACTCAAGTTATAGGGAATAAGACCTGGTACTTAAGACACGCAAAATACAGCCCTTGGAGTTCAAAGTATATTTCCCGCCGTTCCTATGTGGACATCCACATGTATCATAAATGAGCCTGCTTCTTTCCCTGATAGCCTCCATAGGGGGCGCCGTAGACACCACTTAACGGTCCAACCCATGGTTTCCGTCTCCTCTCATCACGTCTCATTTGGTCTCCTGCAGTTTTACTATCCAACATTATTTTTGATACTGCAAAGAGCTAATGGCTTTCTAATGCCTACTGCTTTAGCAATCATGGAGTCTGTTAGGCTACTTCACGCTGTGGATCATAACAGACGGTACAAAGCAGTGGGTATTTAGGGTTCTGTAAAACACCTTTATTGCAACCGTAGGGCGTAATATGAAAACCGGAATTTCCCGTTTGATCGTTGCGTCGCCCATGCCTCCATCTATGGTCATGCCTTGTGACATCACGGCGCCTCCATATATGGTCACACCTCGTGACATCACACTTTCATTATGGTCATGCCTTGTGACATCACGCCCCCCATACATGGTTACGCCATTGTGACATCACGTGACATCATGGAGAACCCTTAGATCTCCATATATGGTCGTCAGTCCAACCACTGTGGTTTCCGTGACTCAGACTCAGCAAATGAACCAAGTTGGTACCACATATGGATCTCCATATATGAAGATCACAACACTGACCTCATCAAACCCTGTATAGCCATACATGGAGAAGTCTGGCTAATCACCTACATCTGCATATGTACAGCCGGCCAGCAGCTCTACATCTGACCTCACTGACACCAGATTAATAGTTTAACCCCTGCTTCTCAACGGTGCCGTATTAAGAAGCTCTGTTGTTTCAGTGCGACCTCAGGGCGTCTTGCTGGTTGTAATGACCCCGTTACTACTGTTTTCACTGAAAGGTGCATCCGGCAGCAACCTCTTATCTCCATAGTTTATCTTTTTGTGTTTTTTGGTGAATTAATGCCTACTTGCATACTTGATCATATACATTCACACATTTCACACTACAGCCTCACACATCAAAAGTAGCAGATTTGCAAGCTCGAAACATGAAGTGACCATTTTGAGCGTGTAGATCTGCTACTTGTTGTTCACGCTACACCCGCCTACACATTAGTTAGGCTGCCAGGGAGTGAATGGAGGCACGTTGTATAAAATTGTGTTGCATATTAAAGTTCTTAAAATTGATTTCATCTATAGTGTAACCCAGCCAACATGGCAACCCGCAAATGGCAACCCATGTCAACTGTCAATCAAGGCAGTATAAAGGTGACATCAGGTCTTACACTCCCCACTCCCACTCCCACCTATGCAAGATGGCCGAAATGTTTGACAGCAGCATGGCAGGAGCAGCAGGTTCACTGTGACAATCTTTGGATACTCTTCGGTGAGTCATATAGGCTTGATGTCATTAACTTTAACTTGGATCAACTGGTTAACTGTTTGTTTATTTGTTTACTTCATACTATAGCAACACTCTCTTTATCCCTCTACATCAAATCTCTTGGCAGAAAATGGCCAATCTGCAAAAAGCCCTCAACATTTTGCAGTGTGACACTTGTAAGCAGCTTGTAGCGCTGCTTCCCCTAGAATTTAGAACGGTTTCCCCTAGAATATGCATGCTAGGGTTCAAGTGGTCCATGTAAAAATCTATGTTGAAGACACATGCAATAGAATGAATAGATGATAGTGTGTGTGTGTGTGTGTGTGTGTGTGTGTGTGTGTGTGTGTGTGTGTGTGTGTGTGTGTGTGTGTGTGTGTGTGTGTGTGTGTGTGTGTGTGTGTGTGTGTGTGTGTGTGTGTGTGCGTGCGTGCGTGCGTGCGTGCGTGCGTGCGTGCGTGCGTGCGTGCGAGATCACTTGAACAATAAAGTAAGCTGGAACCATAGAAAGTCAAAAGCCAGAAACGAAAGAAATTACAGTGAGTTACAAGGGAGGAGGTAAACAAGATAAAGTCGTAATCTAATCAAAAACAGAGGCAGAGAGAATGAAACAATAGAAAGATAAAAACAGAGCGAGGGAATGAAACAACAGAGAGATAAAAGTGAGAATCAAGCCAGTTATTACAGTGACATTAGAAGCATATATACAGTAGCTGGTGCAACCAGCTGTGAGTTTCTGGAATCCACCAAACCTAATTTACTGTAAAGACCCGCTGTCCCATTTCTCACAACCTGCCATGGGATGCAGTGTGCAGCCAGTGTTGCCATGTCTGCTTATTGCAAGCCACTTTGGGCTTGTTTGCTGTGACTTCGCTTCTGAGTGGTAGTTGTGGATTGCAGGTTTTTTGTTATTTTCGTATTTGGGCTTTTTTATTCTTAATGTTGTTCTAACCAGTGGTTCTCAAACATTTTCATGTCGAGGACCCCCGGATGAATATTGTCTTATTTTGTGCACAGCCCCGGGGACCCCCCGGGGACCCCCCGGGGACCCCTATACAGCCCCGGGGACCCCTATACCACCCCGGGGACCCCTATACCGCCCCGGGGACCCCTATACCGGACTATTTCCCTCTTCTCAGGGGTTGTTTGAAAGTACAAAGCTCACAGCATGCCACGCTGTGAGCTTGGAGTTCAGCTATTTTCAAATCTAAAGCAGTGGTTCCCAAACTATTTCACGTCAAGGACCCCCATTTGAAGAGATATGCCAAGGACCCCCATTTGAAGAGATATGCCAAGGACCCCCATTTGAAGAGACATGCCAAGGACCCCCATTTGAAGAGATATGCCAAGGACCCCCATTTGAAGAGACATGCCAAGGACCCCCATTTGAAGAGATATGCCAAGGACCCCCATTTGAAGAGATATGCCAACCCGTTTAATTTCAAGGACCCACACAGTTTGACACTGGAATTTCCATCTCTGCGGGACCCCCAATTTATATTGTAAAACCAATGTTAATTTAACTCAGAGAGTCCCCAGCTATAAGTTATCATTTAGCTGGGGACCCCCCCCCCCCCCCCCCCCGGACCCCACTATGGGAACCACTGGTTTAAAGTGCTCATGCTGTGGTCTATTTTGGGGCTTGTTTCCAGCATAGACCATGGTTGCTCATTTCTCTCAGTGCACAATCAGTGTCTGCGACGACTCGCATTATACAGTATATATCAGTATAACAGTAACAGTATACCTCTCCCTGCCTGGAGGTCAGGCTTTTATTGGGACGTTCCTCGACACGATAATGCTTTCATAGTCTCCTGCTTCCTCCCTGCCAGCGGTGTCTATTGGATTAACGACTAGGGGCTTCTCACCAGCTTTATTGTCACTGTCGAAATGCCTTGTATAACTACGTTTCCTGTTTCCCAACAGAAAAGAAAAAGATAATTGCAAGCAATGTATACAGAATAATATATACAACGCGGATGGCTATTTATGTGCCGGAATGTTGAATTTATTCGTCTTTTTTTCTGGCGTGAATAATGTGAGGATAGAACAGTTGAGTATAGATGAGTAGAACAGTGATATTTCAGTGTCGGGTTGGAAACCTCATATTATGTCCAAAACCTTTTACATTTCAGGATTCTAATTCAAAAGTATAGCAAAAAGTATAGCAGATCTTTGTGTGATATTGTAGTATGATGATCAAGTAGGGTGTTAATTTACAAAAATAGTTTTGTACTTTTACTCAAGTACATTTTGAATTATGGACTTGCATTGAGTATTTCTATATTGCAGTATTGATATTTTTTACTTCAATAAACATTGTGAATAGGCCTACTACTACTAGGCCTACTATGAACGTTTGCCAACAGCATTGAATTGTGGACAAAATCTTAGGCGATAACTAAATATCCTTCAGTTTTGGGTCACGGCTAACTCAACACTTGGTGGTCCGTGGATCAAATGCCAGATAAGTAATGGTCCCTGGAGTCAGGAAATAAAGGATTTTCTGGTATGCGGTCAGGCTTTTAGGCTTGGCTCAGGGAAGAGGACGCCCCTGCCATGCATAGTCCGCCATGGCACCGTTGGAGGTGCGACAAAGAAAGCAGGAAGACCATCCTTCTGTATGAAATAACTTTACGCATATGGATATGAAGCATCCACTGACGGTGGAAAAAGTAGCCTATAGTAATTTATCCAAGGAGTAAGAAAATCTATATTAGTATATTATTATAATAATATATTATAATATAATGTGGTTTTTTTCATGTAATGTAAAATAATTGTTATTTTGATCAACGTTTGCCTCTTTGATCAACGTTTGCCTCTTTGATCAACGTTTGCCTGTTTGATCAACGTTTGCCTGTTTGATCAACGTTTGCCTGTTTGATCAACGTTTTGGCCGTAGCTCATATGGTACCACATCAATGAAACTGTGGACAAAATCTTCAGAGTTTTGGTGTCTGAGAATATAAATCTCATCTAATGCTGGTCCGTACGTGTGGCTCAAATGCTCAATGGGCCTTGATATGAAAAGGGTTGAAAACCAAACCACTGCCTTGTGGGAAATACAACACAGAACATAACCGTGACCTGCAGCTGCAGTAGTGTGGACTGTGGGAGTGATGTCGGGTATTGACCCGTCTTGATAAAATAACACATTAGTCATTAAAATGCACATTCTCCATCTGACGGCACGGGTGATCAGATGGGTTTGGCTTTTGAGCTTTTCAAAGGGGCCTTTCTGAGGATCCAGAAAGGCTCGAGAAGCGCTGCTATATAAGCCACCCTGACCTACTTGCTTGCGTAAGGCTGTGCACAGCCTGGGGTCTTCAGGCAGCAACCTGCTGGCTGCTCTGTTTACACTGTTCCAACAACCGGGAGGAGCGCAGCACTCCTAGACAGCTGTCATTCAACGCACGCATGTGTGCCTGTTTCTCATTCAAACTTATTCATGGCAATAAGGACACACAAAGTTATGTATCTGAAAAATGTCTCCGCCAGTAGGCCTAGAGAAGATTAATGTAAAATGTACATTAGGTATATACTGTGTATACATAAAAAAACCACTTTCAAGATGTTCCAAAAGAGCAGATATAGCCTACAAGCTCGTAGTGCGTCTCAGAGAGACATGCTGTGAGCTTGTACTGTACTTGATTTTAGAGCATGTTGTTTAGACAGATTTTCTATGTTTACCTGGTATCCTTTGGTTCCTTTGGTTGCACCTAATTGATGTATTTGCACTCAATTTACTAGTATTTACTCTAATGTGTGTTGACTAGGGGTGCCTCTGATGCTGAAACTTTGTAAGTGGCTCTCTGGATGAGAGCGTTTGCTAAATGCCTTCATTGTTAACCCATTCTGAACGGGAACCCATTTTGGTGTTGGCACTATGTTATGCTTTAGCTATTGAAAAATAGCAGATCTACAAGCTCATAGCGCGCCACCGAGTGGCGCGCTACGAGCTTGTAGGTCTGCTATTTTTGAAAAATCGAAGAACGACTGACATTTTTAGAATCTGATCTCAGGTCAGAATGGGTTCATCAGACCAGTGTATGTCCAGTGAAAACCTCGTATGAATCTGATCTCAGGTCAGAATGGGTTAATGCATCCTGAGTGGAGGCGCAGAACACAAGAAGGGTGACCGAGCCTTTGCCGTCAGCTCGCCTCTGGATCAACCTGTCCGAGGAGCTCAGGAGCTTTTTAGAAAGTACTATTTTAACCAAAGAAAGGCCTTTTTTTTTGCCATGACTCAAAATTCACGTTCGCGTTTATATTTTTCTCACTTTACATTTGTATTAGAAGTTGTGTAAATTATATTTGTTTATAACCTG
The DNA here is from genome assembly GCF_963924005.1 of Protomyctophum bolini. Taxonomy (NCBI): domain Eukaryota; kingdom Metazoa; phylum Chordata; class Actinopteri; order Myctophiformes; family Myctophidae; genus Protomyctophum; species Protomyctophum bolini. Next base: position 52,547,468 of record NC_137864.1, read on the forward strand.
GCTGCAGATACCAATCGCCAACCCCTCTCCCCATCCCACGCACCTGCCAAGGCATAGCACGTACAATTCTTAGTGGACCCCTGTCCAGGATGAACCAAACTAAAGGCTGCTCTTATTTGTCCGTACACAATATAATGTCAAAGACCAAGTGGACCCTGTGATACAGTAGGACTAGGTGATGAGTGGGCAATAATATCCAAATTAAAAATAACACTAAATAACGACGAATGAGAGCGCAAGGCACTGACTGAAAAAGGGATAATGTGACTATTTGATTCATTTTTAAATGGTGTTCTATACATAGAACATGATTCAAATGTTAACTGTGACAAGCAGTCGCCTTTGTGAGGCTGATGGAAGTCATACACCAACTGTCTAACACGTCTGAAATAAATTAAGGCACTATATCATTTTTCACTTAAAGTCAAGTGCATTGGATCCTGACGTCATTCCTTTAAATATTCAATCATCACCATCTGGCAAAGAGCACCTTTTTTCAACTTCTCTTGCTCTACCTGGCTGTAACTCTTAGCTACAAGAAACTATCTTGTTCAATGAACTTTAAAAAGAACAAAGCTATTGCTCATCAATACTGGCAAAGTGTGGTAACAAATGATCAGCGGTGGACAGTAATGAAGTACTGTACTTGAGTACTCCACTTTCATACACGTTTCATCTCACACGTTTCATTTATCATTCATTAATAATGAATGTGTGTTAATTCCTGTTAATTAATAATAGTGAAGTCACTATGACTAAACCGAAAATATGATTAGTTTAAGGACACACGTAGTGGGGTGGAGATCTGCTTTGCTCTTCCAGTGGCTTCTATGTCCAGGATGAGTAGACTTCACCATGTATTAACAGAAATCAATGATGAATTCATAATACATGATGAATTAAATGTATGAGTTAATCATAAACTAAGGGCGCGTTCGGAAATAGCACACTGAGCGCACTGTGCAATGCAAACTAATAGGCGAGACAAGTTGCAAACCATGCAACGCATTGTGAGCTTGTCAATATTCTATTCCCTGCAACATGTTGTGAGCTTGTCAATCTGTACATTTATGCGAAACCTTTCTCCACAAGGATGCTGGGGTTCAAGCAGTTATAAAGGATAGAGTGAGGACCGGGAGCGACAGTCCCGCCCCCTGCTAATAATTTCAATGGCAGTGGCGTTTTGAAGCATGCGGAAGACTGCCGGAAGTACCATAATATCTCAATGGCTCGAGGGAGGGGAAGTTGAGACCGAACTGAACATCCGTCCACTCCATGAACGTGCTGCAGTTCCACTTTTGGCCAGTAGGTAGTAGGACAGCCCTTCTGCGAACTTGGGTTTAAGCTGCTCTGTGTCTGTATTGTGTTCTATGCAGAGGGAGCTATCCATGGTGCTGCTCTGTGTCTGTATTGTGTTCTATGCAGAGGGAGCTATCCATGGTGCTGATCTGTGTCTGTATTGTGTTCTATGCAGAGGGAGCTATCCATGGTGCTGATCTGTGTCCTTTATTGTGTTCTTTGCAGAGGGAGCTATCCATGGTGCTGATCTGTGTCCTTTATTGTGTTCTTTGCAGAGGGAGCTATCCATGGTGCTGATCTGTATTGTGTTTCTATACAGAGGGAGCTATCCATGGTGCTGATCTGTGTCTGTATTGTGTTCCATGCAGAGGGAGCTATCCATGGTGCTGACCTGTGTCTGTATTGTGTTCTATGCAGAGGGAGCTATCCATGGTGCTGATCTGTGTCTGTATTGTGTTCCATACAGAGGGAGCTATCCATGGTGCTGATCTGTGTCTGTATTGTGTTTCTATACAGAGGGAGCTATCCATGGTGCTGCTCTGTGTCTGTATTGTGTTCCATACAGAGGGAGCTATCCATGGTGCTGATCTGTGTCTGTATTGTGTTCTATGCAGAGGGAGCTATCCATGGTGCTGATCTGTGTCTGTATTGTGTTCTATGCAGAGGGAGCTATCCATGGTGCTGACCTGTGTCTGTATTGTGTTCTATGCAGAGAGAGCTATCCAGGGTGCTGATCTGTGTCTGTATTGTGTTTCTATGCAGAGGGAGCTATCCATGGTGCTGATCTGTGTCTGTATTGTGTTCTATACAGAGGGAGCTATCCATGGTGCTGATCTGTGTCTGTATTGTGTTCTATGCAGAGGGAGCTATCCATGGTTCTGATCTGTGTCTGTATTGTGTTTCTATACAGAGGGAGCTATCCATGGTGCTGATCTGTGTCTGTATTGTGTTCTATGCAGAGGGAGCTATCCATGGTGCTGATCTGTGTCTGTATTGTGTTCCATACAGAGGGAGCTATCCATGGTGCTGATCTGTGTCTGTATTGTGTTTCTATACAGAGGGAGCTATCCATGGTGCTGATCTGTGTCTGTATTGTGTTCTATGCAGAGGGAGCTATCCATGGTGCTGATCTGTGTCTGTATTGTGTTCTATACAGAGGGAGCTATCCATGGTGCTGATCTGTGTCTGTATTGTGTTCTATGCAGAGGGAGCTATCCATGGTTCTGATCTGTGTCTGTATTGTGTTTCTATACAGAGGGAGCTATCCATGGTGCTGATCTGTGTCTGTATTGTGTTTCTATACAGAGGGAGCTATCCATGGTGCTGATCTGTGTCTGTATTGTGTTCTATGCAACATGGGATTCATTTTTGGACGGTGGCGACTCCCCCCCCCCCCCCCCCCCTCCCCCATAGCATATGACATTTGACACCTCACCCAATGTGAATGTGTGGGTTGCCAGTTGCCCGACCGATATCCCCCCACTTAAGCCAGAAACCAGTGCAGAAAAAAGAAATATATATATTTTTCATTAAGTGGCGCCCCTAAGAGGTGGCGCTGGAAGCGGCCGCTTCGTCGGCCTGTACTACTTGCCGGGCCTGATTGTTTCCCACTGAGGGCGCTGTTGTCTGCAGTACGTCCTGGACGTGACTCAGATGTCCAGTGGGTTTAACCCTTGCTGTTCTGTTGTTCTTATAGGTTTAACCCTTGCTGTTCTGTTGTTCTTATAGGTTTAACCCTTGCTGTTCTGTTGTTCTTATAGGTTTAACCCTTGCTGTTCTGTTGTTCTCCCAGTGGGTTTAACCCTTGCTGTTCTGTTGTTCTTATAGGTTTAACCCTTGCTGTTCTGTTGTTCTCCCAGTGGGTTTAACCCTTGCTGTTCTGTTGTTCTTATAGGTTTAACCCTTGCTGTTCTGTTGTTCTCCCAGTGGGTTTAACCCTTGCTGTTCTGTTGTTCTTATAGGTTTAACCCTTGCTGTTCTGTTGTTCTCCCAGTGGGTTTAACCCTTGCTGTTCTGTTGTTCTTATAGGTTTAACCCTTGCTGTTCTGTGGTTCTCCCAGTGGGTTTAACCCTTGCTGTTCTGTTGTTCTTATAGGTTTAACCCTTGCTGTTCTGTTGTTCTTATAGGTTTAACCCTTGCTGTTCTGTTGTTCTTATAGGTTTAACCCTTGCTGTTCTGTTGTTCTCCCAGTGGGTTTAACCCTTGCTGTTCTGTGGTTCTTATAGGTTTAACCCTTGCTGTTCTGTTGTTCTCCCAGTGGGTTTAACCCTTGCTGTTCTGTTGTTCTTATAGGTTTAACCCTTGCTGTTCTGTGGTTCTCCCAGTGGGTTTAACCCTTGCTGTTCTGTTGTTCTCCCAGTGGGTTTAACCCTTGCTGTTCTGTGGTTCTTATAGGTTTAACCCTTGCTGTTCTGTGGTTCTCCCAGTGGGTTTAACCCTTGCTGTTCTGTTGTTCTTATAGGTTTAACCCTTGCTGTTCTGTTGTTCTCCCAGTGGGTTTAACCCTTGCTGTTCTGTGGTTCTTATAGGTTTAACCCTTGCTGTTCTGTGGTTCTCCCAGTGGGTTTAACCCTTGCTGTTCTGTTGTTCTTATAGGTTTAACCCTTGCTGTTCTGTTGTTCTCCCAGTGGGTTTAACCCTTGCTGTTCTGTGGTTCTTATAGGTTTAACCCTTGCTGTTCTGTGGTTCTCCCAGTGGGTTTAACCCTTGCTGTTCTGTTGTTCTTATAGGTTTAACCCTTGCTGTTCTGCTGTTCTGCTGTTCCAACTTGGGTTTAAGTGGTTAATTAAGTGTATGAATTTGCCCCTTATGAGGAAGTGTTACCCACAGGGAATGTGAACCGCCTGCGTGTGTGTGTGTGTGTGTGTGTGTGTGTGTGTGTGTGTGTGTGTGTGTGAGAGAAAGAGAGAGAGAGAGAGAGAGACAGACAGCAAGCTGCAGTTTCTAGGCGTAAGGTTGCACATGACCCAGATAACCATGTAAGCAGATAACTCTCATAGACATACTCTCAGACATGACCAGATGAAACACATACTGTAGGTGCTCACAGTAGGTGAAGATAAGACCTGGCTATAATATGTTCCCATCGGCAGCAGGGACTAGAGACGTTTATTTCCTGTAGGTTGTGAACCTGAACCTGAACTACAGGTTAAAAACTACAAAACACATTTAAAAAAAGGAAAAACATGGCAGGCTATAGCATGGCTAGCGATAAGTCGACAGTTGATTTTGTCAACAAAAAATATTCTGTCAGGTCTAGTTTTTAGTCATCATCATAGCTTTTTATTTAGTTTTCGTCAGTGAAAAAAGGCAGTCGACGAAAGAATGTCGTCATAGTTTTAGTTAATGAAATTAACACTTAATTAGCAATAGGGTTTATTTATCACTCGCTCATACAGGTATACAAGCAATAGTGCTAACAACAACAATACAAATAAGATATGTAATTTGTAAGTGTGTGTGTGTGTGTGTGTGCGCGCGCGCGTGCGTGCGTGCATGCGTGTTTAGAGAATCAAGAAAACAAATATAAGTAGACTTGCCGAGCCATGAGGCCGATAGGGCAGGAGCCTATCTCCTGTTTCTGTAGCGTGAGGCAGCTTGATGTACAAGTACACCCCCTGGACATGACGCTAGTATGTCGCAGGGACTTACCCCCCAATCCAACCCTTGATGCTGAGTGTCAAGCAGGGAGGCACTGGGTCCCATTTTTACAGTCTTTGGTATGACCCGGCCGGGGATCGAACCCCAACCTCCCAGTCTCAGGGCGGACACTCTATAACCACAAGGCCACTGAGCCACTGAGCTGAAAACAAATATACTTGACAATATAAACAGGTATACGAACTGTGAGATGTGCAGAATAATGTGTGGAGATTTAGTGGATTATAGAATTACAGTACAGAATGCTTTCCATTCCGCGTCGACACAGCAGTCCAATTTGCATTTGCAATTTAGGCATTTAACCGACGCTCTCATCCAGAGTGACTAACAATAAACATGGTAATTAACCCATTCTGACCGGGAACCCATTTTGGTGTCAGCATCATGTTATGCTTTAGCTATTGAAAAATAGCAGACCTACAAGCTCATAGCGCGCCACCGAGTGGCGCGCTACGAGCTTGTAGGTCTGCTATTTTTGAAAAATCGAAGAACTACTGACATTTTTAGAATCTGATCTCAGGTCAGAATGGGTTAATCAGACCAGTGTGTGTCCTAGTGGAAACCTGGTATGAATCTGATCTCAGGTCAGAATGGGTTAATCACATAAATAGAATGCAGAGAGAACGCCGTCGTGCCTCCAATAAACTAGGACACCGGTCCGTTTGGTTTCACTGTTCAGATCAGGTCCAAATACCAATACCAAAGTACTCCATTGTTTTGAGTGAAAGTTTCAATAGGCTATACTTCAAAGTAGAACTACTCCATTACAAGTAAAAATCCGGAATTCAAAATGTACTGTACTACAAAGTACCAAAAGTAGTATACTCACTATGTACCATGTCCCATTTCAAGTATCTATAATAATCTTTGAAAATAGCAGATCTACAAGCTCACAATGCGTCGCAATGCGACGCATTGTGAGCTTGTAGATCTGCTATTTTGTAGATATGCTAGCTTGTAGATATAGCTATTTCCAAATGGCCAAAAATGTGTAGTGATTAATGTACGTTTTGTAATAATAATCTAAATCTACAAAGTAACTAGTAACTAAAGTTTTCAATTGTAGTAGGAGTAAAAGTATAATATTTAGCCTCTGAGATGTACAGTAGTGGAGTAAACAAAAGTAGCCTATACTGGAAATTGTATAGGAAAGTAAAGTACAAATAATAAGTAAAGTACAGTACAGTAGGTAAGTAAATGTACTTGGTTTCTTTCCACCACTGGGCATGACAGTGTGAGACACAGTGATGGGGATGGGGTGGGTGGTTTAAAGCGCTTTATCTGAGACCTCCCCCATTCCTCTGCCCAGATCAGCCAACACAGCTTCTCCTCGGTTGTCTTCCTGGCTTATTCATTCCTTTTATGTTTATTTTATCAGCCCATCACCCGTCAGCCCAAAACAATTAGAAATCAGAACACACCCACCCACCATCCTGGTATCATCTCATCATCTATGAATGAGCTGATTGAATGAGGTTGGCCAGGCCAAGGCTGAGCTGTGTATTGACTGACTGACGCAGGACACAATGAGAGTCCACACACACACACACACACACACACACACACACACACACAGCCCGTAGCACTGGCCATATCACTTGCCCTAGCCTCGACGACCTTACAGGCGTATACAAAGGCTCTTATGTAACTTATATAGATATAGCATTTATGTAGACACAGCACTCTATAGTGTATACGCATTATATACATATTCCATGCCATATACATACCATGTTTTGTTTTTGCTTACCAGTAAATCAATCTGGATTAAGAGCGTCTGCTAAATGCCTAAATTGTAAATTGTGCTGCAGAATAACTTGATCATATGTAATATTTGGGGGAAGCTGGGGTTCAAGTAGTTAATCTCACACACACACACACACACACACACACACACACACACACACACACACACACACACACACACACACACACACACACACACACTCACACTCACACACCAAGTATTCTACAGTCTTTTAAAATCGTGATCGTTTTTCGTTATTAATTTTTGGGGGAACAGGAGGGGGGGGGGCTGGTATTTTATCATCTTTTTTTACCTCCACACAGACACATTGATAAATGAGCTCTGCTGGAAGGGGAGACACAGCTGAGCTGCTTGGAGGAGAGATTTGTCTCAGAAAGAAGAGACATGATCACACAGACACGCGGACACAGACACGCGGACACACACACACACACACACACACACACACACACACACACACACACACACACACGGACGGACGGACGGACGGACGGACGGACGCACGCACACACACATTTGGGAAGCCGTAAATCGATCCCCTGGCTCTTCCCGGCTTCGCGTCGAAGTATCCTTGAGCAAGACATTGAACCCTCAACCGCTCCCGGTCAGGGCTAGCCTGTTCCTTGCATGGTTTGCCTCTTCCATCAGTCTGTGTACATCTGTGAATAATGTAACGCACATGGACTCTAAGGCTAACCTTTTTCAGCTCGAAAACGATAAACATGGTGTGTCTCTGGGACCCACAAATGTACATTATGAATTCATCACTTACTGTAAGCCAGAAACAGTGAATATACTGTAAAGTTGTTCACAACAGTGAACAGTGTAGTGACATTTTGTGAAAATGTCTTGCATTTCCATTCTCACTGTTCATTACTCCTTCCTTTCCGTTCTATGGCCTTCCACTCACAATGTTGGAGCGCTCTGACTCAGCCTCTCTGTGTAGTCCATTGAGCTGCAATAGTCTCTGTTGACTCACACAGACAGTTATCAAGTGTTTCTGGCCATATATCCACACTTTTCCTGGGCTGTGTGTGCTCCAGTTCCTGTTGATTTCATTGGATATCATTGGTCATCTGACCAGTTTCATTGGCTTTCATTGGATCAAATTGACACACACAGCCCAGGAAAAGTGTATATAGTCTTCACTCTGGGAACCCACCGGCAAGAAACAAAACAAAAAACAAAACCACTTGAATTTGCCTCTGGTGGCACCGCCCGCCGGGTACAGACCGCCCGCCTCTTCCCGTGTGGTGCGTCTTTGTTTTCCTTCCTACTAACAACAAACTGTACACGTTGTCATGGGAGTTGCCGACAGATTCAGCTGCAGAGCTCTGATTCTGCACTTGAGAGATTATAATGCAAAGGAAGCACTGAAAATGCCTCCTCCCTGCTTCCGTTTTGTCTTTTCACATTTCCATGAACGGTAATGAGTGACGTCACAGATGAGTGACAGGTTTCTCTTACAGCGCCACCTGGTGGTCACCAGTTTGAGTGCCAATTCTCCCATTATAAAAAAAATAAAGAAATTGTAATTCTATTATGCATGTAATGTGCATGTCATCACCTGTACACCAGATTAGAGGAATTTAAAAAAATATCGATAAAAAAAATACAAAAAAAATCCCAAGGGATCACGTCTTGTCATCCGGTACATAATTGGCAATTAGACGTCTTGACGTTTTTGGCCCTTAAACTGTTTAAGGTAAAACACACCAATGCAACTGGTGTGTTTTACCTTAAAAACCGCTTTGTCCCAACCCGACCCTCTGGTGTGGTTTATGGGCTTAAGGCTGCTGTAGGCCTAGCTTAGTGGGCAGAGCGGCCACTTGGTATTCACCGGTTCGACCTCCTCCGGCCTGCCCAGAATAGACCTGTACGTGTCCCTGAGCAAGATATACTTAATCGCAAAAGATCCAGATATATTTTGGCTTTTATTTGATTTGGAAACGGGGAGAGATAGACGGAGTAAAGGGGCTCACTGTATAAGGCTGCATATAAGAGCCTGTACTTTGTATGCACCTTAACCCATTCTGAATGGGAACCCATGTTGGTGTTAGCATCATGTTATGCTTTAGCTATTGAAAAATAGCAGATCTACAAGCTCATAGCGAGCCACCGAGTGGCGCGCTACGAGCTTGTAGGTCTGATATTTTTGAAAAATCTAAGGAACGACTGACATTTTTAGAATCTGATCTCAGGTCAGAATGGGTTAATCAGACCAGTTTGTGTCCAGTGGAAACCTCGTATGAATCTGATCTCAGGTCAGAATGGGTTAAAGTAGTTCTCAAACCTTTCCAGGCCGTGGCCCTCCTTGAACTGCATGGGGAGAACATCTCAGATGAGTCAAACCAAGGCGTGGGAGGAGAAAACAACCAAAAATGATCAAACACAAATCTTTTATGACCGTCCTCCCAAAAACTGAAATTATTTTCAGATCAATTTGGGGGTCATTGATTGACAACATGGAAAAGGTTTGAGAAGCAGTGAAGCTGGACCCCCCCCCCCCCCCTTGGAAACCAAGTGGTCTCAGAGGGTTTATCCTCCAATCAGATTTGGAATAAATAAATGAATAATCTAAAGACATCCAGGCGGAGATAATAGATCACTTATCAGTCTCTCTCATGTAGAATGTTCTGCTCCCTCGCCCATTCTCTCTCCTTGCAAGAATGCCATGTCTGTAATGAATCGATCAATTAAAAGTATTGATCCCCCCCCCCCTTTTTTTACACCCTGCAAGAACAAATCCCACCTGGTGTGTCTGTGCCTGATCTATAGCTATTAGACTGATAGCACACGCATGCACACACACAGTCACACACACACAGTCACACACACACACACACAGTCACACACACACACACACACACGCACACACACACACACACACACACACACACACACACACACACACACACACACACACACACACACACACACACACAGTCACACACACACACACACACACACACACACACAGTCACACACACACACACACACACACACACACACACACACACACACACACACACACACACACAGTCACACACACACACACACACACACACACACACACACACACACACACACACACACACACACACACACACACACACACACACACACACACAGTTTGTGACTTTGATGCACAGCCATATGTGGGTCAAGGCCAGAGTTATCAGTGCAGCCTGTGATGATGGGTAAATCTGGCCTTGGGGGTAACTCTGCTCTTTCAGGAATAAAATATATATTCTCCACACTATGTACACAAACAGTAAAGACCCACAGCGTACAGTAAATGTAACTCTGAAGGTCCTTTGCTATATGATGGTTAGATATTTTTTCATTTAAAAAAACACCTCAGTTGACATTTACAGTATCTCACCAAGGTGGAATCCCGTGTTTTGTTTTACAGATGCATCATAAATCACTGAGTGACCATTTAACCCATTCTGACCTGAGATCAGATTCATACGAGGTTTCCACTGGACACACACTGGTCTGATTAACCCATTCTGACCTGAGATCAGATTTAAAAAAATGTCAGTCGTTCTTCGGATTTTTCAAAAATAGCAGACCTACAAGCTCGTAGCGCGCCACTCGGTGGCGCGCTATGAGCTTGTAGATCTGCTATTTTTCAATAGCTAAAGCATGACATGATGCTAACACCAAAATGGGTTCCCGTTCAGAATGGGTTAAAAGTACATCGTACTCTGTGTGCAAAAGGACTCTTGCACACAGAGTACGTATTCAAGAAGTCTCCCCAAAAAAAAACACCAAACACAAACAAACAAACAAACAAACACACACACACAATCTTTTTCCGAATAACTTTCCTGCTGACTGCTTCTTGTTTCTCGTGGTCTTATAAAGCAAGCTGCTGCAACTCGGGGAACATTCCAATTAAGTCTGTTGACAAGGCAATAGTTGATCCGTGTCTTGGTTGATGAGCTAGATTATGGCTCTGGCTGCATAATGGTTTGTGTGCAGTAACACTCACACACACACAGGGCTCTTTGGGGTGAAAGGGTTGGTTGGGTTTTTGCAAAGCAAGGTAACAACAAAGTGTGTGTGGCTCCCTGTGGAGACATGGCTCACTGAGCCGTGTGGTGGGAGGATGGAACTGATATACAAGTCGTTGCTTGTCGTCCAGAAACCTCCTATGTCCCGGTCCCTTCATACAGTAACGCCCTGATTGATCACACTAAAGCGTTGCACATAATTATAACAAGTAGCAGATCCACAAACTCAAAAGCGACGCATTTTGAGCATATCGATTGGCAATATATATATATATATATATATATATATATATATATATATATATATATACAGTATATATATATATATATATATATATATATATATATATATATATATCCTGAAAGATAACTGTTTTGCTTTTAGACATATGAGGTTTCCACCCGACAGAGACGACTTAGTCAAGTACTTTTACTTAAGTGCAATTTTGAGGTACTTTTACTTGACCTATATACAGTATGGCCTTTCTATACTTTGTTAGTTCAACGCTACTACGTACATCTCATGCAGGCTCTATTAGTTTCTGTTTCCGTTATTGTGAGGACGATGGACAAGGGTTCTGTTGATCTGCTCATTTCTGCGAAAGCTCTCCCCACAATGCAGATGCTGCAGAGGGTTAAGTGCAAGTAAAAAGTACTTCTTCCACCACCACCCTCCCAGGGTGATCATCAGCACCTGCTGCACTCTGACCAAACTGCCAGGAGTGGGTATATATCGACATCTGTGTGCTCCGCTGTGTGGGAAACGCAGGAGACAAGACATCGAAAGTGGTGTTTTTTTTTGTCTTTTCAATACAGTTATAGAAACCTTGATTTCAAGAAAGTTGTCTTCATCTTGGAAAGTGTCAAGCCTCTAACTGTTGTGACACACTGAAGCATAAGATGACTTGTGTTTTGGATCTCTTCTGGACTACATTTAAGTCCACTACGGATTCATGAGTATATTAATTCATAGCTTTAAGCTATAGTTGATGGACATTTTTCGTAAAGTAAAGAATTAATGAATGTTTATTGTAGCATCATTTTGGCGGTAGCTTATTTAAAACAAAAGCCACCATAATAGCATTTGCATACCTGTTCTGAGAACAGCCCCACCACCCCCGTAAGTGTGTGACTACGTGACAAAACATGGTCATGGGGGAGGGAAGCTCAGGGGTGCTATTTTGTGTTCCTATTTTTCTTCAGGGGTGTTCCAGCTATACCGGGCACCCCCGTAGTTGTCACGGCTGAACGTGTCAAGAAATACGGCTGCACTGCAGCCACATCGAGGCATTGTCACGGTCCGTGACTTCTGTGTCCGTGTTCTCCGTGTATCCCTGTTGTATTTTTCCTGTGTTTCTTTGTTTTGAGTTGGTGTTTTCCTGTGATTTTGAAGTGTGTGTTTTGTCTTTGATTTGTCTTTGTTTTCCACCTGTGTCCTCTTAGTCCTCCAGCCAATCCCTGTGTTGATTTGTCAGTTGTTCACCTGTGTCTAGTATGCCTATAAGTATGCCCTTGTGTTTTTAGTTCCTTGTTTGTTTGTAAATTGTAAGTCAGTGGTTTTTTGCTCCTCGTGATTTCCCATGTTCCTAGTTTTTCCTTGTTTCCTCGTGTTCCAGTGTATGTTCCTGATCTCCTGTCTTTGGTTAATAGACCCCCCTTGTATTCGACCTGCCTGTCCTCTGCCTTTGTCTGCGCTTGGGTCCAACACCTGCCTATTCCTGAACCGTGACAGGCATCAATTTGCCGCGTCAAAGCGCATTCGCAGAGTCTCTCAGACCTTGGTATTACATTGCGTTGGTTGCGTGACACTGATCATCTGAGGCTACGACGGGCATCACGGCACGCTAAGTGCACGGGCTAAAGCAGTGTCTGGGAGTGAGTCTGCAGTTTGAACTGCAATAAATGGGGAGTTTGGGTTCCACAGTTTAGCAGCCAGAAGGGAGAAGAGTTCTGGGAAGTGAGGAGCAAAATTGTCCCGTATGTTTTAGGGAAGGTCCTGACAGCTTCCCTGATCTGAACGAGTGGGCATGCCTTCTCTACCACTGTGGTGTGTCCCCCTTGTGTCTGTCCTTTCCAGAGGACAGAGATGTCGTAGTCTGTGCTCAGCGGTGACAGACAGGCAGGGGGCGTGAGGCACACACGCTCCAATATGGCTGCCATGGGAGGAGAGTGGCAGTAGGGCTAATTAGAGCAGCTTTAATTTTCACTGCCTTGATCTCCTGTCTTGACCCCCCTTTCAATCTCCAAGTTTGTAGTGTGTGTGTGTGTGTGTGTGTGTGTGTGTGTGTGTGTGTGTGTGGCGTCACTCTTCTTACAGTAACATCTAGTGTCACCTTGCATGGCATGTGGTGTCTCGCGCGGTCACAGAATATCTATTGGCCTCGTTTAAACCTGGCCCCGAAACTTTCTCAGTTGGTCTACTTTTCTTATACTTTGTATTCTCTCCACTCTCACTGTCTCTCTGTGTCTCTCTCTCTATCTCTCTCTCCCTATCTCTCTCTCTCTCTCTCTCTCTCTCTCTCTCTCTCTCTCTCTCTCCTCCAAGGGTCACAACAAACTCTTCTGGGAAATTTCTTCCGGAACGTTTTCCAAGTTTTAAGTTCAGTGTTTTTTCTCAAACCGCCATTGTTCTTTCTGGACCATGGACCCACATCTGAAAATATTTCGTGCCCAGCAGGTAACATAAAGAATATATACTTTCTGACCTTGACAGTCCATACATACAGATTAAACAATGTTAAACTCACCAACAACATTGCAGATGTACGGAATCAATTATCCTCTTTCTTTCAGCAACGTTTTTGTTGCTCACCTGCTATGAGCTACTTTCTGTCAAGAAGTTCCGTGCAGGTGATTATTTTTATTTATTTATTAAGTGTCAGAGTTATTTGTTATGTTCATTATTACACAGCTTGGTTGAATGCTTGATTCTGATTGGTCAATCGCCAAATTCAGAGGTGTGTTTTGTAAGAGATAATATCTGGCTATAGGTGGTCATTGTTGAGAGATAATTCACCGACAGGGAGTTAAAGGGACACTTCACCCTTTTTGCAAAAACATATATGTTAATGACGTTTAGGAGCTTTAGAACACTTTCCTGGGGGTCTTTATGTGTGTAATATGTGGTTTTAGATATTTTAGATTGTAGCAGTGAGCCTGTTGTCTCTGATGTCATGGACACTGGGCTCACTTCCTTCCTGGACTACATGTTGTCTCAGTAAGACAGCTCTCCCCCTATCCACAAGGAGGAGCAGTGCACCAAAGAATTATGGGAATTGTAGTCCAGGAAGGTAGTGAGACCAGTGTCCATGACATCAGAGACAACAGGCTCACTGTTACAATCTAAAATATCTAAAACCACATATTACACACATAAATACCCCCAGGAAAGTGTTCTAAAGCTTCTAAACGTCATTAACATATCTTTTTTTGCAAAAAGGGTGAAGTGTCCCTTTAAATCACCCTTAAATTGAATTATATCCCGACAATGACCACCTAGCCATATATTATCCTACTTATTACATGGCTACCTAACATAAATTAATGACCCAAAACACAACAAAGAAAGTGTTCCTTAAGTGTCGCGCACTAGCGCTGGCTGCGTCTGCCCAGCTGCAGGGCTCCACTGTCGGAAAAAACAAGGAAGTGAGTTGATCAAATAGAATCCATTTTCGGTGCTTTGTCTATTTCTCACTCAAATGTTTTCAAAAACATTTTATAGCTGTAAATGACACGTACTGTGTGTGTGTTTACATGGCTGTCACGGTGGCATAGTTGGTAGTGCTGTCGCCTCACAGCTAGAAGGTCCTGGGTTCGATTCCCGCTCGGGATGCAGTCATTGTCATTGTCATCAGTGCCCATACCCGAAGGCGGGGTTGGCGAAAGGGCCTTTCTGTGTGGAGTTTGCATGTTCTCCCCCGTGTCCCCTAGGGTAGGTACCCTCACAAAAACATGCAGTAATCCTGGTCTCTAAACTGCCTCCCCCTGGCCAGCCGGGGCGCCTGATGGAGGGGAAAGGAACTGGTTGGAATAACGTGCTCCTTTCACGCGCTACGTCCAACCAGGGAAACTCCCCCCTGTCAGGTGTAAAGGAGCAACTTGGACACTCAGGCATGAAGGAAGCATGAGTTAAGTCCGTTGCTCTCCCCAGGTTGGCGGAGGGTGTGTAGAGCCCAGGATCACAGTAGATGATTGACACAGGGGTGAAAAATGGGTTACAAAATTGTGGGATAAAAAAAATATATAAAAAAAAAAATGAATGAATTCAGCGATTGACCAATCAGAATCAAGCATTCAACCAAGCCATGTAATATTTCTGGATAATGACCGCTCCGCTCGATAACAGACCGACGCCTAATCAAACCCTGTTGTTTATACTGCTGTTTCCAACATGACAGCCATGTAAACACGCACACAGTGTCATTTACAGCTAAACCTTTGCTCTGAGAATACATGCGATATTATAGTATACCCGAAAATGTATTATATTTGATCAACTCTCTTCCTGCTGGTTTTCCGACTGTGCTGCAGCTGGGCACAAAACCTATGGAATACTTTAATTACTGTAAGCAAGGAAATGCCTCGTTTTGTGTCAATTTATTAATGTAGCCATAAGTGGGTAATTAAGGGTGATTAAGCACCAACGCGAAGGGGATTTATATATCAACAAGGACCACTCAGCCATACATTATCCCATACATAACACAACGTCCTGCTGCCTACACTGCATTATGTGACATTTAGAAACAGGTGCTACACATGAGGACCGCTGAGTGTTTTCCAACGAGCGGTTCTCCAAACTCCAATTGATTGATTGATTGAATACTTTATTGAACAATATATTTTCAAAAGGATAAAGTCACAAGAAAGCCGTTGTTTCCATTGTGGTCCTCTTGGGGAAAGGGGAAGGGGAGATGCTGGTCAATGTGTTGCCACTCAGTCTAGGTCTAGTGGTTTTCAATCCGTGGTTTGGGGACCACCAGTGGTCCCTGAGGGGGTTCCAGGTGGTCTCCATGGCTAAATGATGGAGAGTTGGTAAACAAAAGGACCCTCATTCGTTCTACTTCGTAATACTCACTTAATCCTCTTGGTGCTGGCGTATAAGGTGTTCACCAACGAACGCCAATTGGTGTCAATCTTCTGCCCAACATGCTGCACTTTGTCCATCCACGTTCTTTCATTTCCTTCTCCACGGATCTTCTCCAGGTCTCTTTGGGTCTTTTTCCACGTGGTGTCTGTCACGGGGCAGCCCGTGCCCTATACACACACACACACACACACACACACACACACACTGATTAAGGACATTGCACGCACGCACACACCACACAGACTGTGGGTAGTGGGGCAGACAGGTCCATATAATCATATCATATCATATAATGTCAATACTGTTGATGTATGCATTTACAGGATGTACAAATGAAATGATACACAAAGGGAAAACATTCCGGTTATTAACCTGTGTTTATTGCAACCTCAGTGTTTGTATGGCCTTTCCAGTGCTGGCACTTTAAGAAGGGGGGGGGAGGTGCCAAGTACTGTTGAGGAGTAGGGGTGTTCCACAATGTCAAGTGTAAAGTATGTCTATTATCGGGGGAAATTAATGTAACCCCATATGATGTATAATCTAAAATAGAACATCTAGGGGTGGGGTTACCTATACAGGTTCAGCTGATAGCTGTGAGCTTGTAGATCAACTGTTTATATTTAATTGCTTCTCTGTGGGTGGTAGGATCCTCTCCTATAAAGAGGAGACTGCAGGCAGAGCTAGTCAGTTATGCTGGGGCAGGCATCATGCTGACAGCCCTGTGAGAGAGCTGCTGGGGCCCATGTCATGGGCCTAGCCTAGTGTATTTTGTTATTTTTCCTTTTTTCCTACGTTGCACATTAAGTATTTTTGAGTTCTTTGTTTTGTGTTTTTGGCCAGTATTCTTTTTGCTGTTTGATTTTTCGTTGGTGAATATCTACACTGGAGCTGGAGGTTTGGAGCAATAAAAACCACCAAAAAGCATCGCTGACTGTTTTTGGAGCCTTGGCCCTCGGGCAACTTCACAGTGTCCATCGCATATGGCTACCCTCATGGCTACTCTCTCCACTCTATACCCTCCACCCTACCACTCTCTGCATCTGCCCCTGAATCGTTAGCTTGCTTCCCATGCAGGTAGGTGCAAATCCTGGACCTCCGCCACATTCTTATATTATTCATGATGATGGGGCTGGTTGGTTTTGGGATTTAACGTCATCAGTTTTGTCTTTTCTGCATTAATGGTGAGACCAATCTGATTGCCATATTTCACTAGATCTTCAGTCTTGCTTTGTATGTGTTCCATCAAACATGAGGGCATATGAGGTATGCGGTCAGCTGTATGGCTGGCTCAGGGAAGAGGACGCCCCTGCCTTGCATAGTCCCGTGGGAGGCAAATCTCAATGATTGGGCATGGGACAGTACAAGCTAAGGCTTGATCGCCCTTTAGCTGGCCACCTTTGATGAGGGTGTGTATAGTGTTTGAAGGCCGAAACACACCCGCTGATTCAAAGGCACACTACTGAGGATGTGTCCCAAAATTGACATCATGCCCTAGTTAAGTAATACACTTCCCAATGCCACTCTTAACATCAAGGCAAATCTCATGTGAGTCCACAGCATCTATTGGCACAATGGACAGTCTTAACATCACGTCCCATGTTTTATGATTCTGTGTTCCATCACATGTGCTGATAATTTGCCAGTATTCCATTTAGAATGCATCAACAACCATCTGCATGCGTAGTGTGCAGTGTCAGCATCTTGCTCACTAACTGCGGTGAATATAATTATATGATATGACATCATTCCGTTAACTAATAATTATGCTACAATGTTATGCTATAATGAATATTCCGGCTTAGAATATGGAATTTGCAGCTTCCTTTGATACTAAGATATGATATACAATATTCAGCCAAAAAGAAGATGTACAGAATAAAGAATATGCAGAATATAATTGGACAAAATAATTAGCAACCAATGATGATATAGGGAATATCATGCAGCAGAATGTGCCATGGGGAATGATCATTATAGGTAAATATAGCACCCTTTACACCGAGAGACCTTTCATAATGTTAGACATGTGTTTATTATTATCGTCCAAAACTGTTACTTTTCAGGATTCAAATAAAAAAGCGGACATTTGACATTGCTACATAAGGTAGCCTACATAAGGTGGTCGCTCATTGGCCAAGCGCCAACATGTGATTGGTTAGCCGATTTGCTTGTTTGTTTTTAGATAATAAACGAATTGCAAATAATAACATGACAGCAGTGACAGGCCTATAATATCGATATCAATGTTGGGAGTCCTTGACACGAAAACGTTTGAGAACAACTGGACATATAACATGGCTTTACAACCAGGAGCCATGTGCTATAATGTACTTTAGATTCTCACCACATTGTAGCTGATAATCCAATGATCTATGTAGAAAATCAATGTGATGTCTACTGGTGGACAGACTAGACTGTGGAGCTCTGTTGTGAAGGGGCACTGCAGGAGCGCCATGTGGCCTTTGGGGATACGGGCCTTATCAATGCTGCCCTGACACACTCAACCTCCAGCTGCGGCCACAATCACAAAGATACCGGCAGCAAAAGAACTAAAAAAACATCAGTGCTGGCTGTCCGTCTTTGGCTGGCTGTCCACCCCTATTCCTGATGCCGAGTATAGGGAAACAAATACATAAAAGAAGGCAGCAACTCCCCGGGCGCATCCACTCTCATTCCCCCAAATGGCATTTACATGACAAGAGTGAGAGAGTGCTATAGATCAAGGACAGTGGTTTCCAAGTCTGCTTATTATTAAGCAGGCTTGTTTTTATGTAAAGTTGCTTATAAACATTGGTAGCTGCAGGCTGCAAGTTGTGGTCTTTGGGGCATGTTTCTAAAGTGTATAGTTGCCTAATGCTATAGAGCGCCAAACTAAAGTCCTGATGATCCCCTTCTGCCCGTTTCACGACTTCACAGAACTAATTTCTCTGGAGAATAACGGGTGTCCTCTTAAAATCGTTTCAAATAAGCGTTGTGGTCCAAAAAGAAACAAGCTGTCTCTGCGTTATTGTCAGGGAGGTTGTCTCTGTATCGTTATATTGTCAGGGAGGTGTCTCTGTATCGTTATATTGTCAGGGAGGTTGTCTCTGTATCGTTATATTGTCAGGGAGGTGTCTCTGTATCGTTATTGTCAGGGAGGTGTCTCTGTATCGTTATATTGTCAGGGAGGTGTCTCTGTATCGTTATTGTCAGGGAGGTGTCTCTGTATTGTTATATTGTCAGGGAGGTGTCTCTGTATCGTTATATTGTTAGGGAGGTGTCTCTGTATCGTTATATTGTCAGGGAGGTGTCTCTGTATCGTTATATTGTCAGGGAGGCGTCTCTGTATCGTTATATTGTCAGGGAGGTGTCTCTGTATCGTTATATTGTCAGGGAGGTGTCTCTGTATCGTTATATTGTCAGGGAGGCGTCTCTGTATCGTTATATTGTCAGGGAGGTGTCTCTGTATCGTTATATTGTCAGGGAGGTGTCTCTGTATCGTTATATTGTCAGGGAGGTGTCTCTGTATCGTTATATTGTCAGGGAGGTGTCTCTGTATCGTTATATTGTCAGGGAGGTGTCTCTGTATCGTTATATTGTCAGGGAGGCGTCTCTGTATCGTTATATTGTCAGGGAGGCGTCTCTGTATCGTTATATTGTCAGGGAGGTGTCTCTGTATCGTTATTGTCAGGGAGGTGTCTCTGTATCGTTATATTGTCAGGGAGGTGTCTCTGTATCGTTATTGTCAGGGAGGTGTCTCTGTATCGTTATATTGTCAGGGAGGTGTCTCTGTATCGTTATATTGTCAGGGAGGTGTCTCTGTATCGTTATATTGTCAGGGAGGTGTCTCTGTATCGTTATATTGTCAGGGAGGTATCTCTGTATCGTTATATTGTCAGGGAGGTGTCTCTGTATCGTTATATTGTCAGGGAGGTGTCTCTGTATCGTTATATTGTCAGGGAGGTGTCTCTGTATCGTTATATTGTCAGGGAGGTGTCTCTGTATCGTTATATTGTCAGGGAGGCGTCTCTGTGTCGTTATATTGTCAGGGAGGTGTCTCTGTATCGTTTGCAACAGTCATGTCATGACTGTCTGTTCCTAGCGAAAATGTAACTAATTCAGTAGCAGTATAAACAATAGCATTTTCTCTCAGTCAGTTCATTCTTCAATGAGTGAAACGGCCGGGATGACATGTTTATTTTTCAAACACAGTTATTGAAGGGTCTGCCGTCCACTAGGGGCAGTATATCATTAGCTTTCCTGTTCTGTGAGTGAAGAAGAGAGCCATCTTGTTTGTTGTCAGTTTCATGTTCTTTCAGAGATGCATGTTGTGCTGGTTGGAGGTTCTTCACCTAATTGTAAGTTTGTTTGTGTTATGCATATTTATGGAACTATGATATAGTTTATGCCTCTTTCTTTTGTTTACACTCTTATGTGAGTAACTGTTTGCTTATACTTTATTATGAGGTGATCTAAAATCCCCCTATGGGGATTACAATGCAAATGAAAAGTACATGAACCCGCAGATTTTTGCCCTCTACCGATAATTGACGTCAGACTTCGGTGCTCTATTTTGTGTTACTTGTCAAGGATCCCCAAATTAATGTAATGTATTTTTCGGAGACCCCCCATCTGAAATAAATGTGTGCCATGGAACGAACGCCATACAAGATTTGTGTTTTTAAAGCTCACAATGCATCACATCGTGACACGTTGTGTGAGCGTCGTCTATTTTCAAATAATTCAGTAGGGGTAACAGTGGTTCAACTGATTTTGACTTGCTTAACTTAAGTGTAACCCAGCCAACATGGCAACCCGCGAATGGCAACCCATGTCAACTGTCAATCAAGGCAGTATAAAGGTGACATCAGGTCCTATACACTCCCCACTCCCACTCCCACCTATGCAAGATGGCCGAAATGTTTGACAGCAGCATGTTCCTGTCCACTGTTGTGACAACCTTTGGTTACTCTTCGGTGAGTCATATAGGCTTGGTGTCATTAACTTTAACTTGGATCAACTGGTTAACTGTTTGTTTATTTTGAAAGCATTTGATATATGAGTTATGTTTGAACTTTTTGTTTAATTAATATTGGTGTATTCTATTATATATATATATATATATGTCATGTTATATAATTATATATATAATAAAACACCTTGAATTTTGATTTATTATATTATAATATATATATATATATATATATATATATATATATATCATGTTATATAATTATATATATTATAAAATACTTTGAATTTTATTGAGCCCGTTGTACCCTAGAGGAGCCCTTTGCTCCTCTAGGGTACACAGGCCGTTGACAAATGTCCTCCATTCCACTCAGCTTTTATCCGTTCTTTCAAGATCTCCCCAGTTGAGCCTCACTCTCACGGCCGTTTCTGCCTCAATTGATTTTGAAGCTATAGAAGATGGAGTGCCGTGATTCTTCTATCTCGTATGTGTCTATGGAGTTAACATTACTCTAATAGACTCCCAGGTTTGGTTAGCATATTGAAATATGTCTTCCCTGTGTGTTTTAGATTTCTTCCTGAAAGCGTTTGAGGTCCAATCGAAATACACCACGTTAGTGATATAACAATATCATCCTTCCCCCTAGCCTAACCCCTCCTCCTTCATCATACAACAACAGCTGTGGGCTTCAGTTCAGGTGGATCACCACCCACCTGAAAACCAGGCATACTTAATGAACTGGTGGTGGATGTGGCCACATACAAACATCATTTTAACATGTTCTATACACTATTTTGAA
The DNA here is from genome assembly GCF_963924005.1 of Protomyctophum bolini. Classification (NCBI taxonomy): domain Eukaryota; kingdom Metazoa; phylum Chordata; class Actinopteri; order Myctophiformes; family Myctophidae; genus Protomyctophum; species Protomyctophum bolini. The sequence goes on from NC_137864.1 coordinate 52,569,057, forward strand.
AAAAAATCTTTCTCCTATATAATCATAGTACTTGATGATCATATTTTATAATCACGGCATTCCGTCTTTAACTATCTCTCTCTCTCTCTCTCTCTCTCGTGTGTGCAAGAGAGAGAGAGAGATCAGTGTGGCCTAATCTCTTCTTCTGGGCTAGTTTTGGTAGTCCTGGACACTTGTTTCACTCATGAAAACTGGCGAGGGAAGGAAAGGAAGAGAGACTGAGCGAGATGGAGGCGGAGTGACAAAGGGAGTGAGAAAGAGAGAGAAGGGGGGCTTCCGATTCAATCGAGGGTACAGCACATGAAAGCGCACAGGGACACTAAAGGTCTCGTTGCTCATTTTTTTTCAAGACTTGTGTGAATTGTCACGAGCCCCTCATGGGTTGTCTTTGTGAAAAGCCAGGATTAGAATTCCACTCATTCTTCTGTTGAAGACGCTGGTTGTAATGTGGTGTTCTGCCTGCTGAGAGGAGGGGGCTCGATGGAGCGTTACGATAAAAGGAACGCGCCGCTGTTGGGCAGAAAGCTCAGAAATCTCCATATTCGTTCTAACGTGTGTGTTTTTGCAAATTACGCCTTACTTGAACATACTACATACAGCGTCACACCAAAGCATCAAGAGTGACAGATCTATACAAGCTTGAAATAATGTTGTGAAGACTGAAGTGGTGCATTTTGAGCTTGCAGATCTGTTTTTGTATTTGAATCCTGAAAAGTACAGTAACATAGTTTTGGACTCAGCTTCCACCCAGCAGAGAAAACGTTATTTTAGGAAAGAAATGCAGACCCCATCAACACAGCTGCCCTAGGCTCCAAAGGAAAGGTTTAATCACTTTACATTCTCTATTACTGAATTAAAAAGGATCTGAGTTGGCAATATGTATAGACTACTTGGTGCATTATTTTTCCCCTCTGCATCGAATGTCTTTAACAAATTGTGAGTTCATAGATCGACTATTTTTGGCGAATGCTCTCACCAGAATATAGGGATGCTAATATGGGCTCAAGTGATTCACTCCATCGTTGCAACTACATGACCAAAAACTGAACAATGTGTGTGTGCGCGCATGTGCACATACACGCACTCGTGCGCGTGCAACATTAATAATGTACAGTGGGTCATGGAGAGGATACTGTGAAAAGGTCGGAGATGGCTGGGAGGGGAGAAACAGGACTTATGAGTTACAGCAATCGGTCATGGGTTAGTTAACCGGAATGGATGTTCAGCCTGCTTCTTGTTTAAAAAGAAACATTAGAAAGCCAAATTCAGCATGAAACCAAAACAACATCACACACTATAGGGGAAGTTATCGTACCCTGTTTTCGCCTCATGAACAAACAAACAAACAAGCTTCAAGTACTACACCAACTGTGCCAACGCTTGCATTTTTGCAGAGAGACTGTTGAGCCTAATGGATGATTACGCTGTGTGTACAGTATAGGCTTACAGACACACAAACACATGAACATGAAAAACAATGAGGGAAAAGCGTGAGAGAGAGCCCTGGAAGGAGTTCTGAAGTGGGTGTGGGGCGGGGGCGGTCGAGGTTGAGAGAGAGAGAGAGAGAGACGGTAACCATGGAGATGCGGACAGAACCCACCTGCCCTGGTTTACAGTGGTGCAGAAAATAGAAGATGATTTAAACTTTTCATGTTTTTCTTTCCCACCATATATTAATGCCCTGCTATTTCATACGAGAGTGTGGCATAACACTTGTGATTATACTATGGTTTGCTGTAGTATAATCAAGTAGGCCGTTTATTCATGAAATAATCACACCCGTGTGAAGTGAGGGGCGCTCTTATCATACATCATCATACATCATCTCATTCTGGCCAATCACAATTTTGTCCTCACACAAACGCTCAAAGCTGGACATAGGAGGGGCTAGCGCCCCTCAAACATACAACAAAATGTGAATATGGAGTTAAGAGGTTTCTGGTATGTATAGTCTACATTGTATAGATACTGCCCCCCGCCCCCACCCAAAGCCACTTGTGCAGCAGCAGTTGAAGATAACCAGTAATGAGACAAGCGAGCTCTGGGCATTGAAGCTGCGTTTCCAAGTCGATCCAGCCTTGGATTTATAGACACTGCTCCCTCTGGCAAATCCTCTCACCTCATGTATCCAAACGGTGTTTTCTTTCACAAAGATAAGCCCTTTTTAGTCCACGCTGCGCGTGAGTGTGCCTGTGGCGTTCATGCTTGTGTGTGTGAGGGCCAAATGTCCCCACAGAGGTAGTAGAATTTTGAAGAATAGACCATTTTCCTGGTTCTCACAATTTGTTTCATTGTTTTGAAGAGATTTGGAGAGTTTGGGAAAGGATTCAGGTATAAAGGTTAGGTTCAGAGGTTGGGGGAGCTAAGCCTGAGTTCAGTCAGACAACTCACGAATAGATTAAACAATATTTATTGCAGCATGAGTAATGAGTGTGCATATGATATTTGACATTTGGCGCTCGGCTCTGCTGGATTTCTCTCTGCTCGGCATGATTAGCAACAACATAAAACATAAGAGCAGGGAGATAGATATACAATAACCCCCCCCCCCCCCCCCCCCCATGGGGAGCATAGATAGCAGAGCCCACCGGTGGTGCTGGGGTGGTGGTGGGAGAAAACATCACATACAACCGGGAACCATGAGCAGAGGAAGGCAGGAAGAGCATGGAGTCTAGTGAGCTTAAGTAGCCTGCCCAGTTAGTCAGCTGACTGCCGCATCGGCGAATGACGTGTGAGACTTGTACACACGTATACTCCCACATAGTAATGCAGCATGTTAACCCCTTGAGCATAGTATGGGCCTTTGAGCATGGCAAGAACCTCCCTTGAGGTTGACTGACTGAACTGACTCCGCGAGCTGCGTTTGAGTTGTGCATCCCGGTGTCGAACACTGAAAATAGCCGATCTACAACATCACAGCACGTTGCAGAGCAGCAGGATACGTTGGTAGCGATCATGTTAAAAGTGTCAAAAACATACAGGCATACATTTGTTTTGATCTTGTAGATACAGTATGCTGTTTGATGCTTTTGTGTGACCCGGAAAAACATAAAGACTTAGAACATGCATAGTGTAACCCAGCCAA